>NC_137929.1:472500-832500 GCF_963969265.1 Rhamphochromis sp. 'chilingali'
TGACAACAACAGGAAGGTGACATGTGTGAAGGAGGTTCAGTCATATCCTGATCATCCAGACAGATTTGATGGTTTTTATCAGCTGCTGTGTAGAAATGGTGTGACTGGTCGCTGTTACTGGGAGGTCGAGTGGAGAGGAAACGTTTATATATCAGTGAGTTACAGAAGCATCAGAAGGAAAGGAGGCAGTGATGACTGTGTGTTTGGATACAATGATCAGTCCTGGAGTCTGTTCTGCTATAATGATGGTCCTCAGTCTGTCCTTCACAATAGCAGACTAACATCCATCTCCTCCTCCTCCTCCTCCTCCTCCTCCTCTGTCTCTAACAGAGCAGCAGTGTATGTGGACTGTCCTGCTGGCACTCTGTCCTTCTACAGAGTCTCCTCTGACACTCTGATCCACCTCCACACCTTCAACACCACATTCACTCAAACTCTTTATCCTGGGTTTAGGTTTCTCTGGCCTCCTGGTTCCTCAGTGTCCCTGTGCTGAGTGGAGTGTAAAGAGTGTCTCCTGTTACAGAAACACTCTGACTGTTGAACAGATAGTTCAGTCTGTACATGTCTGTCTCTTTCACTCACAAACACGTTTTCAGATTCATGGATTCAATCAGTTGATGTTTGAAACTCTTCTAAATGATTCCTTGTAAACTTCTTCAGTCACAAACAAACAGGAAGTGATGTCACATGTGTTCCTGTCCACACAGCAGAATGAGTCTATTGCTGACAGTGATGTACAAACAGAGTGAGCATTTCTGAGGCCCAAAATAAACTGAGTAGTTCACTGAATGAACAATGGACTGTGAGCTCAGTTCCTTCATCATTAGTATGGATTATATATGTATATGTATTATATTAGTATCATATATATCAGGTGCTGCTGCTTTCAGTCATTGTGCAAATGTGCTGTTTGTAAGCTTGTAAAGCTGCAGTCAGCTGAGACTGAAGAAGTCACCTGATCAGTGAGCAAACGTTTCTGAAAACGTCCAGATGAACAGAATCAACCTTTTGGGATCAGCCAGCAATGCAGCATCATTGTTGTTCAGCTTCAGAGGTTTGCAGGAATGAACTGATGACCAGAAACAGCTGCAAAGTCCAAGAAAATACCAGCTGGAGTTCAGCTGCATTTGAAGAAGTCAAAGAAAAGTAAGGATGGCAAAGGGCGACGTTTTCTTCCAAAGAGCTGCAAACATGGTCGACGCCTCATTAGAAGAATCATCTGGACATTTGTGAGGAACTCTAACCAAGAAAGCAACGTCACACAGATCCAACAGACAGTTTCCATGACTGCAAGTGTTGAGTGGAAAAATGCTACGTTGCATTATTGCATCCTCTCACCACAGGAGGCGCTGTTGGCACCACTGATTGCTGATCAGCTGTTCTCTGATGATCTGATTGATACTGTGAATAACGGGACTCACTGAACTCTGTGACACAGTGAAGATTACAGAGTTGAACTTCAACATCTGACTGACGTCACACAGACAGAAGGATGAACCAGTGAGGCACAGAACACAGTTACTGGAGATACTGGATCAGCTCCATGTGAACCTCTGATGGAGAAGCTGCTGAGCCAGAGAAACATCAGGACATGACAGCAGCTGCACTTATCTAACAACATGTAGCAGAGCTGATCTATGTTAGAGGATCTATCACAGCAGCTGAAGCCAAAGTCCAACACTGGATACCAGCTGAGCCTGTGCTGAGTGTAGTGTTACAGGAAAAGGGCAGAAACACTGGTAGCTCCCAGTGATGCTGACTGGGGCACAGAGCTGAATGATGCAGCATCAGGACACTGTTTCAGTCTGACTGACAGAGAAACCTGTAGCTGTATCTACATGTGAGGCAGAGGCCACACAAGCAGCTTTCTATGTTTCACAGTGACTGAGATCTTCAGTGGGGGTGGACATGCTCCTGTACAGACCTCTGAGGAGAACCAAGGTGCAGTCAAAGAGTCCAGTCTGTCCTCACAGATGTGAACATGTGCTTTCATCAGGTCTGCTGTCAGCTAGCAGGCTCACATCAGAATCACTGTTCCTGAAAAACACAGTCTGTGTGACATCATCAGTCAGCTGATGGTCCCAGATCTGAATGGTTTCTGTCTCTACTGAGGAAGTCAGAGAATATCACTGAGGTGTGGATCAGGTCTGAGTGAGCTGTGGAGGGACAGCTTTAAACAGTCCACAGGTCTCACGTCCTGCTCAGTCTGCTAGCAGATACCTCGTATTGTTCCAGATGTGCTGACATCAGCAGCAGCACAGCTGTGTGATACCATGAATCTCAGTTATTGATCCAACACACAGTAAATACAAAGATCAGGATTTCTGAGAGTAATCATTATGAGTCTGAACACATGATCACTGAATGTTAGTCTCCACAATAATAAGCTAACACAAGCAAACACAGCTTTCAGCTCTTATTTTGAAACTGGCTTATTTAGAGAGCTGTGATGTGAGCGTGCCTGGCTCTGAGGCACTTGGGTCAGCCTCTGTTGTTTAGAAGTGTTACAGACTGAATGACACAGACCTGTCAGTTTCCATGTTTGTCTGTAACACAGCTCAGGGCTCCATGCTGAACGCATCCATCCAGTGTTATTGATCCAGGACTGATACCAGCATTGGGATCAATACTACAACACACAATCACATGTGTCCACGTGATGCAGTTTGAAGAGCAATCAGATGTCTCTGTATGAGGAGGCGGGGTCACAGGAGGTTCACAGAAACTCTGCAGCAGCATCATCAGCTCACATGGAAACTTTGATGATTCACTTCTGTGGTGTTTTTACAGAAACACGTCACAAAATTAGCTCCACCTGTTTTGTGAGCTTTGAGTTTCTTGTCTTCATCCTGGATTCTTGTGTTGCTGTTTTTACACACAGCAGATATTTCCTGGTTGCTTCCTTGATGACCACATGAAGCTTTCTGAAGCTTGGATTGAAAACGCTTCATTACTCAAAGCTTTCCAACACAGGCCTCTGTGCTGCCATCTGGTGGACAAACATGTGAAGTGCAGCGTGAAGCTACAAATGAAACTGCTTCAGCTACGTTTATATATAACATACTATAACCTATATAATGTGGAGATCAGGGAAATTATTTTGTTGCTACTGTTAATAATCATCATCATTACCATTGCATTAATAATATAATCTACAGCATTGATATTGCATTCAGATGTTTAAACATTTTGGTACCCAATTAGCCTTTACTACAGGTGCAGTTATAACCACTTTAAACTGTTGAGTTGAATCTATGATCTTAAATGCTTTTGAATGCTTGTTATAATCTTAAGTGTGTATGGGCTGATTCTGTTGATTCTGAGTCCATCTGTGCAAAGTCTTGACAGGAAACTGCAGGTTTGCAGAGCGTGCTTTTGCAAAAGTGAAACTAAAAGCAGAGTGTAAGTGCAGCTTATTCTGAGGAGCTGTTTGGATGATGCTATTTGAATAACCAGGTTGTTCATTATTATCTTTTATACTTTTATTTTCTTTTATTAAGCTTCTAGTAGAGGTTCTTGATTAAAACATTTATTCAATATACTACATATATAGTTTTAGTAAACTGCTGACACATTTGAGAGTGGCCTCTGTTTGACTGCGAGCGTTAGTAGGTGAGAGGTGACACAGAGTGCCAAGTGAGGTCGTGACACACACAGACATAGTAGATACATTCAGTTATAGGTGAGAGGTTAATCATGTTTGCTTGCAACTGCGGGCGTGCAGAAGTGGTATCTTACTGCAGAGCATGGTCTGTGGTTTTGGAGAAGCGGCAGTCAAAAGGTTGACAGGAAACATCTGCCATGAAGATAGAGATAATGTTCTTTTCAAACTGTGTTAAAAGTCATTGTGGTTTTGATTTGACGTATGTATGTATGTATCTGTGTGACGTTGAAGGGGCGTCATTAAATCCAAACCCCGATGGTATAAAATATCTGTTTATGCTTTGATTAGTCGGAGATCAGCGCTGTCTGCGTACGGCGCTGGTCCCCCCACGCGTGTGTTCATTAAAATCAATTGTTTGACCAAGCTCTTCTGGACCTGGTTGTTTGTACTCTCCTTCCTCAATATTTGAACCTTAACAATAACTATATGTATAGTGTATTATGTAGGTTTTAGAGCTGGGGGTAGAACTGCTGATGGCCTGGTTGTTATTTATGTTCCCCATGGTTCACCAGCTCTCACACAACATCAGCACCAATGATCCACGTCCTTATAAACCTCTGAATCAGGTCCTGAAGCTGTGACGTCCTGAGTGAAGACCTCACTGATCACATGACTCTGGTCACCTGGACTCAGTGTTTCTGAAGCAGTGTGCTGGGTTTTTAAAAATACGTGGCTGCTGCCTGATGTTGGGCCCACAGAGGAAGACGACTCACTCGCTCTTCTTCACTTCCTCCTTAAACATGTGGAAGGAGAGCAAAGTGCTGCCAGACTCTTATTTCTGACAGGAACAGAAGAAACCACAGCAAACTGGTCCAGTTCTTCATCTTCATCACAATCTGTTTATTTCTGATGGTGTCTTCAGTCTGAGGTTTGAAGTTTCCATGTCTGTGTGATGTGTGGTGTGAAGGCTGCTGGTTAAACTGGGACTCACTGTTTAAAGCACTGAGTGCTCATAGAGAGATGCTCCATGAGTCCCAGTACAGACTACAAACATGGTGGAAACTTAGCTTTGATATCCACACACTCTGCACGTCTGTGAGTAACTGTGATGAAGATGTGCAGAGATCTGTGTCCAAACAGGAGAAAGACTGTAAAGACTCTGTGCTTCTAACAGCCTCTGTTAACATATGTGAGGCTGTTTGTTGTTGTTGCCATGGAGCTTTGCACTGTTTGGGTCAGCAGGTCATGTGATCAGGTTTGTTCTGCTGGACGATGGTTCAGTGTCAGGTTTGTTTGCATTCATCAATAAATATCTAAATAAATCAAAGACTCCATGTTTGTTCTTTCATCATGTGACCTCTGCTCATCCATCTCTGTGTGTATCAGGATACATTTGGTTCATAATACACAGAAAAATCAGAGTTATTACCTGTAATAAATGTGAAAGATTCCTGCAGTGATAACCAGGCAGGACTGAAACACATCCAAGCTGTCACCACGGTAACAGCAGCATCCATCCACAGGTGAGGGGAGGAGCAAAAAGAGGGACTTTGACCATTTTATACTAAAAACACTCAACTAATGTTTCTAATATGAAACAAATAAGCCCACATTAATGTGAGCGTTTATTAAATAATAATAATGATGATTTCCTCCTGATCTCATTTCCACAGCAGAGAAAACTGTGGTGTATATTGAGGTGGAGGGTGTGGTCTGTGGCTCAGGTGTAGAGTGAGGGTGGGGTGCACCACAGCAGCATGCTGGGACTGCTGAGGGTGGAGGAGGGAGTGATGATGACATCAGAGCTGCAGCACAGAGACCAGTGAACACACAGTCTGTTCATCTTTGCATAGATACAATATACAGCACAATATTGAATGACAGACACGCTGTGGGAGCTTCCACAGATACACTGACGTCAGCATCCAGAGTCCTCCTGCTGCTCCCCCCTCAGAGCCCCGTGATCAGCACCAACACATTCAGTTAGATGACAGAGTCCAGCTGCAGCTAGAATCAGCTCCCCTCTGTGAACAACAGCACAGCGTCAGTGTTTCACACTCAGTGAAAGGAGGAAACAGCAGAAGAACACCATGTGTGCTACGTTTCCCAGGACACACTACAAACTGCACAAATACAGAGCAGCACGTGGAAGGACCTGGAGCTGCATTTACAGAGCTGCAGACAGCGTGATGTCCTGTATGGACAGGTGGAAGGAACCAAGTCCTCAGCTGGAACACTCGTGTTTGTCCACAGACAGGAAACACAGCAGGAAACTTCCTCACAGAAGTGCAGCTCATGGATAACACACTTCCTGTCAGTCAGAATGAGGCTGCAGCCAAACACAGAAAGGTGTTTTTGTCCAGATGAGCCCAGAGAAGAAACACGAGTGTTCACAGACATCAGAAGCTCAGAGAGGTGAAACATGAGGTTGGAGTCCTCGTCAGCATCCAGAAGAGCTGCTGTGAAACCCTGAGTACTCATGACAGACTCTGATGGCACAAACACATCATGATTCAAACAGAAAGACAAACATGGAGCTCCTGATCCTCCTGCATGAGAACAAGCTGACATGAGCGCTGTGTCTGAGAGTGTCTCCCTGTCACAGTGACAATAACACAGCTGCTGCTCACAGTCATTAAACTGACCTGAGGTCAGCTGTGCTCCTTACATATGAACCATGTGACCTCACATCAGTGCTGTGGATGACTGTAGTCATAGAAGAGTAGAGCTGTAGCAGGTGGTGTGAGGAGGAGGTGGTGTATTCTAGTTAACGCAGTACTGAAACACTCCAGCAGAGGGCGCTGTTAAGTCCTTATTGTAACACAGTTACTGTGTGCAGTTAGACTTCATACATAATCTGCACTTATTTCCATCAGACATGCTGTCAGTAAATGATTGGTTTCTATTGATTCTACTTCCTGTTGACTCGTTTGATGACAGTGAAACAATCACAGCTGATTGTGTGATGATGTAAACTGTCACTGTTACATTCAGTGTGTGTGACATAATGTTAGTGCAGGCTGATAACAGCCTGGTTCTGTTAGAAACACATGAACGTGTCCATAGATCAGTGTGTGTTTAACATGAGAGCTTCAGCCCTGCTGATGTGTTAAATAAAGACATGAAGGAAAACTGATGAGACTCTGAAATAACTCTTTATATTTATAATGTAACTCTGCATCAAAAGAACAACAAAGGATCCCAGACAGGTTTCTGTGAACAAAGACCATTCTGATGTTTCTGTGTTTCTAACACTTTGACATTATTAGTAAACAGACTGCAGTGAGCAGCATTTATAAAGAGCTTCTATATAAAGATATGACAGCTGTTTGACAAGTTTATCACTCTGTGTTTGGACCTGATCAGTCCAGCTGTTTACTTGAAACATGTTCATTTACCTGTTCTGTTATATTCATGTTCTTGTCTCTGTTGAAAACACATTTTAATGTCCCTCAGATTTTTCTCCCAGATGAATAAATATAAAAATGACACAAACTGACTGCAGCTACTTTTTGTCCTTTCTGTCAAAAACCTTCATGTGACTCATGAGAGACACGTTTCAGCTGTTTGTGACAGATCAGAGGCCAACAAGTCATTTATAACACTTTCCATCATTGTTTAAAGTTCTCAGTGTTTCTGTGTTGCTGCGTATAGGATCTCCCAGCATCATCACTGTGCTGTCCAATCATTGTGTGCGAGGTTACCCTTATAGTGCGATGTGTGTTTGCACAAAGAGAAGCATGTGTGTCAAATATAAATAAGCACAGAACAGAAACAGCTGCTCGTTTCTTCTGTTTAGAGTCAAGTTAGTGTTTTGTGTCTTTGTTTGAGGCCTGATGTCGAGCAGAGGTGTGTGTAACTGCACTGGTCTGTTATATGTGTGAAGTGTGTGCTTCTCTTCAGCATCATCTTTGTCACTGCTGATTCCTTTGTGTCATCATGTGTTGAGAAGAGAGAACAGTTATAACGGAGGAGCAAAAGGAAGCCCTGAAATCTGCATCAACAAGGAAGTGTTGGCTCACCAGTGATCCCAGCAGAGCCACTGGTTTGGCTCCAGTTGTTCTAGATTCAATGATGTTGTTGCTACAGATACATGTCAGCATCTTTATTGTAGTAAAGTCTTGTAATGTGAAGATAGAAACAAGGCAGCAAACAGCTCCATGATCTGATCTTAATGATGTTGTTTTTATTCCTGTCTCTCAGAACTGGATTGGAAACTATCAAAGGTCTAAAAACAGCCTCGACCCTCCCACAGAGCAAACTTTACACACGTCATCTTTCAGCTACAATCTTTGTTGCAGGGATCTTCTGCCAAACAAGGCTGAGAGAAGATTTCTTACAGCTGTCATGTTGATGCTGTTTCAGTCTTTGGGCAAACACACTCATATATTAGGGCTGATATCAGGGCTGCACAAGTTCTTGTGATCATGAATAACAGAAGTGTGGAAGGCAAACATGTTATTGTTGGATGAAACTTCATGAATCCTTTGTAGATTTGAGCTGTTGGAGCCTTTCTTTTCTCTTCAGGTGTACAGATGCTGAGGAGGCAGGTGAAGCAGGTGGAGCTGTTGTGATGCTGCAGAGGGTGTGTCTTAGTAACTCTGTGAGGCAGAACTGGATCCAACATTGTGGATGTGTTGATGTTGGAGCCATTAAGAGTCTCTGGCCACACTGTAGGATTTCCCTTTGATCCACTGTGGGGGCATTTTGGAGTCTGTCAGTGAAACTCTTCATGTTTGTGTTTGACTCCAGTTTATAGAAACAGAGGAATGTGTCATGCTTTTGTTCGGCCTCCACAAATACACACATTTGTTCATTGGTTGGACTTTTTGGAAGGAGACACATTGAAAACCATGTTAATAAGATCTTGTTGTTTCCTGTGGATCCGACACAGAGAGTGGACTTCAGACAGAAAGCGTGGAAGAGATTTTAGAGGCCGTGTGTGGCAACAGGAAGTTTCTGTGTGTTTGCTGATCTTACATGTGGAAAACAACACGTGATGTTTGTGAAGTTCTACAATGATCATTGTTCTCACAGCATTTTGAGTGGGAACAGTTCAAACTGGGAGTAGTGGGAGTTATTTACTGATTGAAACAAGCTGAATGTTTCTGTGACGATGAAGATCAGCAGCTCAGCTGATCAATGAACTGACATCTATCAGTCGTTTCATGAGATGAAGTCATCAGCAGACATTTGTTCTGACTGTGTGATGAATGTCAGAACGTCAGGGCTCTGCTTTAGTCACTGCTTGATGATCATTGGCTCATTGTTGAATCCAGGGGCCCAGTCTGACCTCTGACCTTTGCTGCAGGTCTTCTGTGTTATCTCCACTTTCATGTCTGATCTTCTACTTGTAGTCCTGTGTCTACATATACAGTGGCTTTCAAAAGTATTCGGCCCCCTTGAACTTTCCCACATTTTGTCACATTTCAGCCACAAACATGAATCAATGTTATTGGACTTCCAGGTGAAAGACCAACACAAAGTGGTGCACACGTGAGAAGTGGAACGAAAATCATACATGATTCCAAACATTTTTTACAAATAAATAACTGCAAAGTGGGGTGTGCGTAATTATTCACCCCCTGAGTCAACACTTTGTAGAACCACCTTTTGCTGCAGTTCCAGCTGCCAGTCTTTTAGGGTCTGTCTCTGCCAGCTTTGCACATCTACAGACTGAAATCTTTGCCCATTCTTCTTTGCAAAACAGCTCCAGCTCAGTCAGATTAGATGGACAGCGTTTGTGAACAGCAGAAATTGAAATTGAAATTGCAGTGAAGTCAGCTAGAAACTTACAGTGACGTGGACATCATGCAAAGACTGCCAGACTCTGTAATACTGCAAATGATCAGTGACTCAGGTTAACACTAAACTTTAAACGGCACCTCTGTGTCTCTGTGTGCTGAACATCTAGGATTGAGTCAGGCTGCATCAGCTGAAGCTGTTATTTGTATATATCAGTATTTTTTTATTCAGGTGTGGGGAAAATACGTAAGACTGCAG
Organism: Rhamphochromis sp. 'chilingali'; assembly: GCF_963969265.1. NCBI lineage: Eukaryota > Metazoa > Chordata > Actinopteri > Cichliformes > Cichlidae > Rhamphochromis > Rhamphochromis sp. 'chilingali'. Next base: position 482,108 of record NC_137929.1, read on the forward strand.
TGAAGCGATGCACCAGATGAATCCCTGGCCAAAGGTATCGTACTCAAATCAGACTACTGATCCAGCCACATCAGCCTTTTGTGAGGTCTGTTTAAAGTAGACTAAACGTGAACTGCAGGTTCCTGAGAGGTGGACTGTGAGCACAGAAACACATGTTCATACATACAGCTGCAGCAAACTTACATTAATTTTAAATAGATTTGTTACTCTGATGTCTGTCTCTGTGTTAGTCCTCTGACAGACTGGTGACCTGTCCAGGTGTGCTCTACCTACTACTGGGACAGGTTCCAGCCTCTGTAATAGAAATGTTCTGTTATTCTCATTTAAAGTGTTTAAGTGCTTATGCATATGCTTAGTTGTGACACTGTTACTGTTCAGTGAAAGTTTCTAAAACTAGATGAACTTACTTCAGCAGTTTGAGAAAACAACTCCCTTTACAGGTGCTGATAAGGCCAAGGGCACAAAACAGCACAACCATTGATGCGTTAGGTTTCATAGCGAGACACGTGAAGTGTGGTAGGATCAGTTTGTAACTTCCTCCCTCTTCCTTGGAAGGCGTAAAGGAGGAGGAGCACGACCTCTGTGGCAGCGCTGACATGACTGAACTGTGATGTTTGATGTGTGTTGGCGCAGTAATAAATAGCTTGATCACAGCTCTTTCTGTGTTGCAGACTTTATTTACAAAATTCCACGAACCCCCCCCCCCCCACTGTGAACCTGAATTGAATATTCAGAAGACATTTGTTTAAATAGTTCTACAAATCTGAGCTGTTGGTGTGTCCTTGGATTGTGTGGTAATAATATTAGAGCCTGCAATCTTTCTTACTGGATCTCTACTATGAGTCATGTTACCTGAGATTAGTTCTATGTTTACCTGTCAGCCTGGACGAATGTGCTGTGTGAAGAATGTAAATGACATCAGATCTGAACTGCTTACATCTAAGGAGCCTGTTCATATTTAATTGTAATATGAACCAATGATTTTCTGATTGATTGCTGATATATACAGTGGGGCAAAAAAGTATTTAGTCAGCCACCGATTGTCATCATTTTAGGTGGGGGAACTTGCACAGAGGTCAGTAATTTGCACCAGAGGTACACGTCAACTGTGAGAGACAGAATGTGAAAAAAAAAATCCATGAATCCACATGGTAGGATTTGTAAATAATTTATTCGTAAATCAGGGTGGAAAATAAGTATTTGGTCAATAACAAAAATACAACTCAATACTTTGTAACATAACCTTTGTTGGCAATAACAGAGGTCAAACGTTTACTATAGGTCTTTACCAGGTTTGCACACACAGTAGCTGGTATTTTGGCCCATTCCTCCATGCAGATCTTCTCGAGAGCAGTGATGTTTTGGGGCTGTCACCGAGCAACACGGACTTTCAACTCCCTCCACAGATTTTCTATGGGGTTGAGGTCTGGAGACTGGCTAGGCCACTCCAGGACTTTCAAATGCTTCTTACGGAGCCACTCCTTTGTTGCCCGGGCGGTGTGTTTTGGATCATTGTCATGTTGGAAGACCCAGCCTCGTTTCATCTTCAAAGTTCTCACTGATGGAAGGAGGTTTTGGCTCAAAATCTCACGATACATGGCCCCATTCATTCTGTCCTTAACACGGATCAGTCGTCCTGTCCCCTTGGCAGAAAAACAGCCCCATAGCATGATGTTTCCACCCCCATGCTTCACAGTAGGTATGGTGTTCTTGGGATGCAACTCAGTATTCTTCTTCCTCCAAACACGACGAGTTGAGTTTATACCAAAAAGTTCTACTTTGGTTTCATCTGACCACATGACATTCTCCCAATCCTCTGCTGTATCATCCATGTGCTCTCTGGCAAACTTCAGACGGGCCTGGACATGCACTGGCTTCAGCAGCGGAACACGTCTGGCACTGCGGGATTTGATTCCCTGCCGTTGTAGTGTGTTACTGATGGTGACCTTTGTTACTTTGGTCCCAGCTCTCTGCAGGTCATTCACCAGGTCCCCCCGTGTGGTTCTGGGATCTTTGCTCACCGTTCTCATCATCATTTTGACCCCACGGGATGAGATCTTGCGTGGAGCCCCAGATCGAGGGAGATTATCAGTGGTCTTGTATGTCTTCCATTTTCTGATGATTGCTCCCACAGTTGATTTTTTCACACCAAGCTGCTTGCCTATTGTAGATTCACTCTTCCCAGTCTGGTGCAGGTCTACAATACTTTTCCTGGTGTCCTTCGAAAGCTCTTTGGTCTTGGCCATGGCGGAGTTTGGAGTCTGACTGTTTGAGGCTGTGGACAGGTGTCTTTTATACAGATGATGAGTTCAAACAGGTGCCATTCATACAGGTAACGAGTGGGGGACAGAAAAGCTTCTTACAGAAGACGTTACAGGTCTGTGAGAGCCAGAGATTTTCCTTGTTTGAGGTGACCAAATACTTATTTTCCACCCTAATTTACCAATAAATTCTTTACAAATCCTACCATGTGAATTCATGGATTTTTTTTTCACATTCTGTCTCTCACAGTTGAAGTGTACCTCTGGTGCAAATTACTGACCTCTGTCATCATTTTAAGTGGGGGAACTTGCACAATCGGTGGCTGACTAAATACTTTTTTGCCCCACTGTGTGTGTGTGTGTGTGTGTGTGTGTGTGTGTGTGTGTGTGTGTATATATATATATATATATATATATTTTTTTTTTTTTTTTTTTTTTTTTTTTTTACATACATAGTTTTTTGTTGCCTTATGGTTCCAAGCGCTGTCACCAATCTTTGCATTTTGTTATTATCTCATGACACTTGTTTAATCAGCTACCATCTCTCCTGTGGACTTTTTAATGTCTACAGTCTCAGACCAACACAGCCCTGCCCTTCCCATATTAGATTCTTGATGAATGTGTGTTGTTGTTATTCAGCCTGGTTCAATGTGCCCCTTTTTAACTTTGAGCACCCGCCCCTTTAAACCTCTCTGCACAGCCCTGCACTGAACTCACTATCTTCTCCCTCTAACAGCCTCCACATGTTCTCACTGTAATTTCCCCTCATGAATGAATTTATGCTGCACTAATGTGAATGTTTGCAGGGAAATCAAACGCATTTCACACGCAGTACTCGAGCTGACTTACCTTTGTTTGAATGACGACTTGTACGCGCTGACTCCACAGATAAGGTACGAAAATATATCAGGCTACGTCTTCAGGGTTTCTACTCCACGGCCGTATTTCATACGGGTCCACATTTCCACTGCACGCTATTTTCTGCAAGTACCGCCGCTTCGCCTCTGGACGCAATCGGTCTCTATACAGTCCGTTCTCTTTTGAGCTGCTTTTAAGCATCTTGTAATCGTCGTTCCAACACAGTGTGTTTGTTTTGAATCGTAGACCTCGAAAATGGTGCCGCGCTCCCACAATGCATTGCGGCGTGACGTCAACTCCAAAGCCCTATAGAACATGTTCTTTTTCATTGTCAAAATTATCAGGAATAAAGAAGAAAACTGATTCAAAACCTGTGGAACCTGCCAAAAAACAAGTTTTACTGCAAAGGATTTCTAGATGTGAAGGTTTTGTGGCTTTTTTCAGTTTCTAAAACAAACTCATTTGTACAGAAGGATATGAGGATGTATATGTCCGGTGGTGGGTTTTTTTCTTCTTGATTTAATGTATTCATTTATCTCTTCACTTAATCTTTCTTTATGTTTTTTTTTTTTGATTTGGCATGAGCGATTTCCGGTCCTCACTCCAAGCCAGTTGGTGGCGGTAATGCACCACATGTTCTATCACAGCTGCGTCCGAGAGGACAGGAAACGTCTGTATGCGTCTGCAAACCAGGTAACTACACTCAGCTGAGCCTCTCTGCTAGTCGTTATTAGTTGGAGGGTTTTGCGTCACTTTCTCTCGGCTTGATAAAGGGCTGTATAGAAATCTCTGGTACGTAACACGTAACGTCATTTTTAGGGAGCGTCGCAGAGAAGTGAGGCTGTTTCTTTGTTTTTGTCGAGTTTTGATTGAAGACATGTTTCCAGTCCGTTTTTTACTCGTTTGTTTTTTCATTAATAACTTTACATTATCACAGAGAACAAGAAGGCGCTTTGTTTGTCACATTCACCTTATGTCTGTGAAGGTTCTCAGTCATCCAGGTCATCGTAGTCAAAGGAGCTTGCAAAGAAAAGCGTCTGGACTTCTTTAAGTTGCTTGAAGACGTTTCACCTCTCATCCGAGAAGCTTCTTCAGTTCTAAGGTCAAATGGTGGAGAGTCCCAGATATAAACCTAGTGGGAGTGACCCCCCACAGAGGGACAAAAGGACCCCCTGATGATCCTCTAATCACCTGAGCCAAGGTGGGAAACTGGGTGTGGGTCCCAATCAGCCAGTTTCGGGTGAGTTCATTGTGAAACCTGGCCCCACCTTATCATGCGAATTCCTGAGGTCAGATGGCCCAGGATGTGAGTGGGCGTTAAGGCGTCTGGGAAGCATCTCAAAACTGGATTATAGATGGCAGAGAGTTGGTGTCGTAAACCCCGCCTCTGTTCAAAGATGGTCGCTCACAGTGGACATAGATGCTTCTTTCACTCCTCTTTCAAACCATCTGTCCTCTCTGTCCAAAATGTGAACATTAGCATCCTCGAAAGAGTGTCCTTTATCCTTAAGATGCAGATGGACTGCTGAGTCTTGTCCTGTGGAGGTGGCTCTTCTGTGTTGTGCCATGCGCTTGTGAAGTGGCAGCCACTTGGCAGCCACAGTGATAAATGGCTGAGATGGCTGCAGCTGTACGTGTGAGGTACCTACATATTTCAAGATGAATTTGCAGAGATGTCATGTTTGGTGCTTACAGACATCACACTGCATTTTGTGATTTCGTAGCTATTGTTGTGATATTTCGGAGCTTCCCATGATCACCGTGACAGTCATTCATTGTAACATAACCTTTCTATTCCTTTCAGGGATCCTCATTTTTTTGGTACGGAAGATCAGCAGCTGTGTCGACAGGCAACAGGTAACGGCATGCTTTTCTGTTAGTACTGTAGACCTTGGTCTGGTGCTCTTTTTTAGTTTAACACAGTATTTTCATTTGCCGAAGTGTAAAAAGCTTGTTCCAGGAGAAACAAACTTTAGTGAGTTCTGCAAAATGATTCCCACCATTGCACACTCTGTCAGCCTCCAGTGTGCCCTTTTTTTGTCCTTTAACTGAAGAAAGTTGGTAGTCAGAACATATGAGATAAGTGAGATCCTCATTTTGCCTGCTTATTTCAAGATACAACATTTTCACAAACTGCTGTAGGATAACCTTGCTATTTGTCTTTTCCAACACTTCTACATTCATCCATATTTCCTTGTCTGCTTCTTTCCAGGTGAAAAGTACCTGAAATGGGTGAAAGATTTTGTTTCCAAAAACAAAAGCATGTGCGTTCACCTGAAGAAGCCAAGTGGTGCTGACCTGTGGATAGAAGAGCTTGAGAACACCAAATACAACGGGGATGATGATGAAGTTAACGCCTGGGGAAAATTCTACCTTCCCGAGATTGTAAAAATGCAGGTTATTGGTGTGGTAAAGGGCACCTCATGTCCATGTGACGAGCTTGTGCTGATGACGCGTGAGGACAAAAAGCTGTACGGCTATGACGGAGAGGAGCTGCATCTGGTGGCTTCCAGTTTCCTGGAACTATGTGACAAAACGATAGAGTATCCAGCATCCAAGCGCTACTACAATGGAGAGGCCTTCAAAGATATGGTGAGAAGTTAGACTGCTAAGAATAAGACTGGGGATGCCTAGTGTTAGAGATCAATCACCTGAGCTTTTCTTTGTATTGTTGTGTGTTCTGTTTAGACTGAGGAGGACTGGAAAAAAGTTAAGATGAGTGATGTGGGGAGGAAACTGCAGGAAGAACATAAAAAGCTGGTAAATGAAACCCAGTCAGCGTTCGTCAGCCTAATATCATAGGTGGGTATTGGAGCTGAGTATCATCACTGATTTCTAGAACCTGTTCAATTCCAATTCACAAGGTCCCAATTAGATTCCATTTAATTCTTACTCAGAGAGTCAGAAACATTATAATTCTGATCATTTATCAGTACTGACACTTGTGAAACTTCATCAGAGGTGTGAGCATCACAGCAGATGCTTTTGTGTCAAAGTAACTGAGGATAAAACACAAAACCATGAAGCAGATTTTCCTGGCCTAGCTTTTTACAGTAGATAACCTTAAAAATATTATTCTGCAGTAGAACAAAAGCAGACGAGAACCACGACTCAACAAATGTACATTGGCTGATGCTGCTGAAGTGATTCAGAGGTTTTAATAAGAGGTTTTAATAGAGACACAGCAGAGCATTTTGCAGTTTCACTTAATTTGAAAAAAATAAATAAAATTTGGTATTGAACAGCAGAAATGAGGCTGTCTTGTCGGAAGTCATTAAAAAAAAATGGCTGTAAACAACGGTAGACTGCTTCATAACAAGCAAGCGAATAATGCCAAAAACAGAGATTTGAGATGGGAAACGGTGTTCTTAAAGTACACTGAGAGAGGCAGAGAGCTGTGCTGTGTTGTTTTTCTGTGTGTGTTTTAATGGTGGTGGAAGCAAACCAGCAAAAGTAAGAGGGAATTCATGACAATGTTTATGTCAAGCGAAATGTGTCTTCTTTTGCTGCTGGTTTGGTTAGAGAGAGACAAAACGTGCAGCTTCAGGATCTGAGCAGCTTTCAGCACCAACGGCATCACAGCTCAGACTTGGATTCAGGATTAAGCCCTTTATGTTTGACTGTAGTGATTGTAGCTCTGTCCTTGTTATTAATCGCTTTAGTCAAACACAGCTATTGTTTGCTGGGATGTGTATATCCTTGACAGTTTGTATCTCAGAGTTATCAAAGACACTGTGGATAATCATCAAGAGATTGTTGTTCTCTTAATAATGACCTATTTGATTGTTTGTTTTTTCTTCTTCTTACAGATTCTGGTATTTGGCCAAAAGAGAGCTTCACAATTCTTGGCTTCACCTGTGGTAGAAAAATGACTAAAGTTATGCAACACTCTCTAAAATTAAAGCTATGCAACGCTTTAACATGAATGGCGAAGGAGTGCATCTCTTTCACTGTCTCTTCCTGTCCTCTTCTCAGTCTTTGTTGTGGCACCTCTGCTATGTGTTATAGAAAGCACTTGGAATCATGTTCAATACAAAAACACCAAACTCGTGGGATTGCCCTAGCAAGCAGTTGGTAAAAACTAATTAAAACTGATATATATCAGCTTCACTTTCTAGCTGCAAAAGCACGTTTCTGCAAAAGCATGCAGTTTCCTGTCAGCACTTTTTGGCACAGAGTGTACTCAGAGTTAGGCCTTTCTTATATAAAGCAATATAATCAGCATATAAACATTTAAGATGATAAATTTAAAGCTCAACAGTAACTGCTATAAATATTATAACTACACATGTAGTGCTTTTGCTTAAGTAAATTATAGTTGGGATCATAATAAGAAAACGTGTTTTTATTTTCTGTGTACCCTGGGTACAGACCAGTATAAATATGGGATTCTTCCCAATAAATGCTGTCTGATAATGCTTCATATTGCATTAAACACTAGATATGTAAGCAAACAAACAAAAACCCATAGAAGCCAGTTTTAATTATTAAATGTGACAATTACATGGAGATGGAAAGTAAACATGCTTATACACGTCTCTGTGATTACAGAAAATCCACACAGATGCTGTCAGAGCAGAGAATCTTTGATTTATCAGAATGATGAATGCAAACGATTTCATGAAATCTCACTCTTGTTCTGGGTTGTAAAATTCACCTGTCCAGTTAAACCGAATCCTTTGCAACACGGTTCTAAGAACCCTACCAACCTCATCCTCAGCTCTCTGCCTGTTATCCTTTTCAGCTGAGTATTCATCCACATGCGTTTCAACTTCTCTCTCATTTTCAAGCAAATTGCTCAGGCTCTCAGCTTCAGCACAGTTACCATATGGCCACTCTCTGAGGTCTTCTGTGTTCAAGCCAAACAAATTCTTACATGATCTGCAAGGCTTCATTCTGGCACCATCACGGAGACAAAAAGCCTCACACCTGATATTTCCAGGTACTTCAATTGTTCCATCAAAGTAATCTTTCTGGACTGTGTTTGGATAATAGGTCATCACCGCACCAGATACATATTTATGCCATTTGCTAAGACAGGAGGCAGCAATCATAATTTTCCCAGCGTTAGGACCTTTGGTGGACATGGAGACTCCGCAGTACCTTTCTGATTTGTTGGTTTGGGATTTTTGAGAAATGCAGATGGTGGACGAGACGAAAGCTGTTTTTTTATTATTCTCTTCTAAGTCCAAGTCTGTGAGGAGATCTTGCAGACTCTGCTTTATTTGCTCTTCATTCTCTGAGTTATTTTGCAGGATGATCTGAAAACAGTTACAGATCTGGTCAAAGTGTTGCACCTGATTATATAGTTGTTTTTAATAGAAAGTTGATCAACATGTTTGTTTCGCTGCTTGACTTATTTAACTATGCAGGACCATTGGATGCTTTTGGTTTAGACATTTTAAGATGGGGGGTGAAACAAGTCACAAAAATCTATTTAATTTTAAATCAATAAGCAAAAATCCATCTTTGTTCTCACTAATTTATAATTAAATTTGCTAATTGACCTTTTTTTTTCTATTTTGCTATGCCGGGCTGTCAAAACACGCTGAATTTAGAGTCTTTGAGCTTAACAGATCCAGCAGCTACACAGTGACAGCATCATATACGCCTTGAAGACTGTAAGCATCTCCAATAATGAGTCTGTTAGACATTATTTAGAACTAACAAATTCTGAAGCAAGTCTCCAGCTCTCCTGCAGTCTCTGTGTTTGGTGGAGAAGTATAGCTAGAAGCATATGTTGAAGTATAAGGTACAGTATGGATTTTCTTTGGATTTCTCAGTAAAAAAGCACTTTGCATTATACTTTCCTAAAAACTGGAAGTTTGTCAGATTGACTGAAAATGTGAGAAGAGTTATCTTACCATGTCGAGCACACAGGAGAAGGGACTTCGCCTGGGAAGCTGAGTCGAATACAACTTTAAAGGCCTGGGATATCTTCTCATTAAAGAACCCAAAACAAAAGGATTAGGGAAGATTTCTTCTGGAGAAAAGGGGATGTTGTTGATTTTGCCCAGAAACAACATGCTGTGAAGGATCTGTTGAGTGAAAACATATTTGCTTATTGTTAGTAGTGATAAACAGGACTGTCTTAAAAGTGTCAAAGGTAACACACCTCATCCACCAAGTGTTGACTTCCCGGAGTCATGTAAGAGCCCCGAACCATCCTCTTGGTAATCTTGTAGGCATTAGTTTTGAACCTCCTTTGAGAAATTGTTGTCTTCTAAAATGATAATGATCGAGCAGTTAGGGATTTAAAAACACAGGAGATCTGATAACTTTGGCTACAGCAGAGTCTGCAGACATACCTATTTTGCTCTTGGTCGGCCTATTTTAAACATGAGAGACAACATAGTTAGTGAAATGTTGATAACATACAATGACTATCATTGGTGGCTGAAAAGATGCCAGGTAACAAGTGAAAAGCTGCTACTTACCATCGCCACAGTCTAAGAATGAAACAGGAAACACTGAGCGAGTTGCCTCCATCTTAAAGCTGTTGATCATGTGATTTAAAGGAAAGCCACACCCAGCTCTTTCCTGGAATTTTACTCGACTGTAGAAAACTGCTCCATTTGCCCCGCCCACCCATGATCTTTAATATCTACCAAAAACAACCTTTTGGTTGTCAGTAACCAGCCGATCGTTTTCGCGATTAAAAAGTGGCTTTTTGCGGCGGCGTTCCCACCGCGAGCAGAACTCTGGCTCAAAAACCGCTGTTTTTGAACACTTTTATTTACTTGAGCATTTTAATGGGCTTACTTTGAAACAAAGTGCGATTGAATGATTATTGTTATGTGTTGCCTTGAATTCGGCTATGCTGTCTGTTAGACAGCTGTTTTCCTTTATTGTTGTTTTTGTATTGTTTGTAGCGAACGCTACTGGAATGTATAGATTAAGCTACGTAGCCAAGATAATTAATAATTTAACTGTTGTACATTGGTTGATGATGATTTGCATTGTTACATAGGCTTGCAGAAAAATATATTTGTTTACCGGTAAACTGAATCGAACTTGATGTGCTAATGGACGTTTTTCTGACCTACAGGTCAGGTTTTGTTCCCTCCCTTTGAATTGATCTTCTTCATATTGAAGTGGCGAGCCGGTAGGACCATTCTTTGTTTCCCCTCTTTCCCCCACTTAGCCGTCTTTGGATTACGGACATATTTCCCCATTTGTATGAAGCTGGACTCTAAGGAGGAATACCTTAAAAGTGAACTTTAAAAAGAAGAGGACCAAAAAGGACTTTTGCACAGAAAGATCACAGCATTGATTTATTATTTAATTGTGGGCATTTATGTTGTGTGTTGTGTTAATTATTTTGTTCCATTTCCCCTTTCCTCCATTTATTCAATATATTTTTGGTACAAGATATTGCAGTCTTTGGTCTCATCATTCACACCATCTAGGCTCCTTAAAGAACTATTTCTTCTGCGCGTCAGTCAGTAAACTCATCCATTGAAATAAACTAGTCCTTAAATAACTTTGAGTTACACAGTGGCAAATGTAATAGAGAAAGACACAGGGCCACCTGAAATCTGTCGTCCTATCTGATTCAAAACCAACATGTAGGAGAATCTGGAATCTTTGATTTTGAGTTAAAAATAAAATATGGGTAAAATGCAGAAATGTTTTTACTAACATGTACTAACAGAGACTTGGAGGAGAGAGACCTAATGTTTAATAATCCACATTTCACTGCTTTACTCTTTGGTTCAGATGTGGATAATGTATTGTTCTTTCTTTGTGATTGTTTATGTTTAAGTTGTTTGTTGCTGGTTTTTAGTTTTTTTGTCTGTTTGGAAGCTGACACAGTCTCTATGGAGATGGGTTTTTGGGGGGGTAGCAGGAGGAGAGAAGCTGCAGAGAGGCGTATAAGACTGCAACTCTGCTTCCTGGTCCCAACTCTGGATAGTCATATTTTGGGGGGTTTAATAAACTACTACTCCATGATGTAAAGCTGAAGTATTACACAGCTTTATGAACCTCCTGTTATCCTGGTAGACGAGTACAGCAATAAATCTTTTACTTGAACATCTTCTGGCTCCAATAAGCTTTGAAATGTGACCATGAAGTTAGAGACACACTGACTGAAACCCACAGCTGTGACTGGATCACATCCACACACAGTGTAGCTGCTGTCTCTGTGTGAGGTCTGTGTATATATGTATATACACTGAACAAAAATATAAACGCAACACCTTTGTTTTTGCTCCCATTCCCCATGGGATGGACGTAGAGATCTAAAATTCATTCCAGATACACAATATAACCATCCCTCCCAAACAGTGGTCACAAATCAGTCCAAATGTGTGGTAGTGGGCACATCTGCCATATTGAGATAATCCATCCCACCTCACAGGTGTGCCACATCAGGATGCTGGTCTGACATCATGAGTAATGCACAGGTGTACCTCAGACTGCCCACAACAAAAGGCCACCCTGGAATGTGCAGTTTTTTGCGCTATTGGGGGTCTGGGGACCCAGAACCGGTCAGTATCTGGTGTGACCACCATTTACCTCATGCAGTGCAACACATCGTCGCATGGAGTCTATCAGATTGTCAATTGTGGCCTGTGGAATGTTGGTCCACTCCACTTCAATGGCTGTGCGAGGTTGTTGGATATTCGTGGGAACTGGTACACGCTGTCGTATACGCCGGTCAAGCACATCCCGAACATGCTCAATGGGTGACATGTCCGGTGAGTATGCTGGCCATGCAAGAACTGGGACATTCTCAGCTGCCATCTGCCCTGAACAATGTGAACCATGATTCATCCGTGAAGCGCACACCTCTCCAACGTGCCAGACGCCATCGAATGTGAGCATTTGCCCACACAAGTCTGTTACGGCGACGAGCTGGAGTCAGGTCAAGACCCCGATGAGGACGACGGGCATGCAGTTGAGCGTCCCTGAGACGGTTTCTGACAGTTTGTGCAGAAATTGTTTGGTTGTGCAAACCAATTGTTCCAGCAGCTGTCTGGGTGGCTGGTCTCAGACGATCTTGGAGGTGAACCTGCTGGATGTGGAGGTCCTGGGCTGGTGTGGTTACACGAGGTCTGCGGTTGTGAGGCCGGTTGGATGTGCTGCCATATTCTCTGAAACGCCTGTGGAGACGGCTTATGGTTGAGAAATGAACATTCAATGCACGGGCGACAGATCTGGTTGACATTCCTGCTGTCAGCATGCCAATTGCACGCTCCCTCATTGCTTGTGGCATCTGTGGCATTTTGCTGTGAGACAAAACTGCACATTCCAGGGTGGCCTTTTGTTGTGGGCAGTCTGAGGTACACCTGTGCACTACTCATGATGTCAGATCAGCATCCTGATGTGGCACACCTGTGAGGTGGGATGGATTATCTCAATATAGCAGATGTGCCCACTACCACACATTTGGACTGATTTGTGACCACTGTTTGGGAGGGATGGTTATATTGTGTATCTGGAATGAATTTTAGGTCTCTACGTCCATCCCATGGGGAATGGGAGCAGTAACAAAGGTGTTGCGTTTATATTTTTGTTCAGTGTATTTATGCTTATATTCATATTCTCTTATTCCCCTTTATTTGATATCCTAATTCTGTGCTGTGTAAAAATTTGTCGGTGTTCTGCTACTACAAACTGGATTCCCTGGAGGATAAACATGAGGGATTCATAAAGTTCTATCTCTCTGTTAAAATCCCCCAAAATAAATGAAATGTGAATTTCAGGCAGACATGTTTTTAAAAGAGTCACTTTAGAATAGAATAGAATAGAATTCAACTTTATTGTCATTGCACATGCACAGGTACAGGGCAACGAAATGCAGTTTGCATCCATCCAGAAGTGCTTTAGTGATATAGATATATTACAATATATATTAGCAATAGTATAGATATGTAAGTATATTACAGAAATGGGTCTATTATGGTATGTTATAATGTACACGGTATGAAGTATGTTGTGAATATTCTATAACTAAGTATGTACAGGCTGTAGTGAGTACAAGCTATGTACAGGCTATGAACAGGATATAAATATGAAAAACTATACAGAATATGAAATAAATAACTTTACAGAAATTTGAGATATACAGCTATACAGAAATGGGAACTATGCAAGTTGTAAACAGTTGTAGGATTAAAGATTATTGAATGTACAGAATGATTATTTACACAGAGCTATACAGTAGTGCAGTTAAGATAAGTGAGGGTGTAGATAGTTTCTACAGAGGCTATATGAAGTGCTAGTGGTTGTGAGTGGTGGTTCAGTCCATGTTATTATTGTGTGTTTGAGGGTACAGTTGTCCATTGTGGGGGTGTGTATGTTCAGTGCATGAGTTTAACGTGGGTCAGATGTCAGGAGGCAGAGTTCAGGAGTCTGACAGCTGTGGGGAAGAAGCTGTTCCGGTACCTGGTGGTCTTAGTCCGGAGGCTCCTGTGGCGCCTCCCAGAGGGCAGGAGGGTGAAGACTCCATGTGATGGGTGACTGGGGTCTTTGATGATTTTCCCAGCCCTTTTCAGACACCGCTTCCTGTAGATGTCTTTTATGGCAGGAAGTGGTGCTCCGGCGATGCGCTGGGCAGTTTTCACGACCCTCTGCAACGCCTTCCGGTCCGAGGCAGAGCAGTTCCCGTACCAGACTGTTATACAGTTGGTCAGGATGCTCTCGATGGTGCAGCGATAGAAGTTCACCAGGATGTCTGAGGACAGGTGGTTCTTCCTCAGGGTCCTCAAGAAGAAGAGGCGCTGGTGAGCCTTCTTGACCAGCTTGGAGCAGTTGGTCGTCCAGGTGAGATCCTCGGAGATGTGGACTCCCAGGAACTTGAAGCTGCTCACACGCTCCACAGCCGTCCCCTTAATGTGGATGGGTGGATGTGGGTCAGCATTCCTCCTGTAGTCCACGATGAGCTCCTTGGTCTTCTCGGTGTTAAGCAGCAGGTTGTTTGTGTCGCACCACTCAGCCAGACGATCCACCTCCTCCCTGTAGGCGGCCTCATTGTTGTCACTGATGAGGCCAATCACCGTGGTGTCATCTGCAAACTTAATGATGGTGTTGGAACCATCAGCAGGTCTGCAGTCGTGGGTGAAGAGGGAGTAGAGGAAAGGGCTCATCACACAGCCTTGTGGTACACCGGTGTTCATTGTGATGGTAGATGAGCAGTGGTTATCCAGCCGGACATGTTGGGGGCGGTTGGTCAGGAAGTCCAGTAACCATTTGCATATGAGGGAGCTGATGCCCAGGTCTGTCAGTTTCCTGATGAGTTGTGAGGGGTGGATTGTATTGAATGCTGAACTGAAGTCTATAAACAGCATTCTGGCGTAGGTGTTGTTGTTGTCCAGGTGTGAGAGGACAGAGTGCAGTGCGATGGAGACTGCATCCTCTGTGCCCCTGTTATGGCGGTATGCGAATTGGTGGGGGTCCAGGGTGGGGGGGAGACAGGATTTGAAGTGTGCTAGGACCAGCTGCTCTAAGCACTTAGTGATGATGGGGGTGAGTGCTACTGGGCGGTAGTCATTGAGGCAAGATGGGTTGGAGTTTTTGGGTATCGGGACGATGGAGGTGGATTTGAAGCAGGCCGGTACCACAGCGTGGGCCAAGGACAGATTGAATATGTCTGTGAGCACTCCTGCAAGCTCCCCAGAACACGCTCTGAGAACACGCCCGGGGATGCCATCTGGACCTGCAGCCTTGTGGACATTGATCCTGCTCAGCACCGCTCCTACATCGGTGGGGGAGAGAGTCAGAGGTTGGTGGTCTGGCGTCATGTCTGCTTTGGTTGTGGTTGTGGGGTTCCCTCGCTCAAAACGAGCATAAAAGTTGTTGAGCTCGTTGAGGAAGGAGACATCAGAGGATGCGGGGGAGGGTTTGGTGGTCCTGTAGTCTGTAATGGTCTGGAGTCCTTGCCACATGCGTCGGGGGTTGGAGTTGGAGAAGTGTTCTTCTACCTTCTTTTTGTAATGGTGTTTGGCTTTTTTGATGCCCTTCTTTAGATTAGCCCTGGCTGTGCTGTAGGCGTGTGTATCTCCTGACCTAAAGGCGGTGTTGCGGGCCTTCAGGAGGAGACGAACATCCCGGTTCATCCAAGGCTTCTGGTTGGGGTACATGGTGATCCGTTTCTGGGTGGTAACACTGTCTGTGGTTTCGGAGATGTAATCCAGTACAGATGAGGCGTACTGGTCCAGGTCTGTGTGGGTGAACATATTCCAGTCTGTGTTTTTAAATCTGTCCTGGAGCACTGCGTCTGTCCCCTCTGGCCACACTTTAATTGTCCTCACAGCAGGTTTCACACGTTGGATGAGTGGTGAATACCTAGGTGTGAGGAACAGGGAGAGATGGTCCGATTGTCCAATGTGGGGGAGGGGTGTGGCTTTGTAGGCTCCAGCCAGGTTGGAATACACATGGTCTAAAGTCTTGTCTCCTCTGGTGTGGCAGGAGACATGTTGGTGGAATCTGGGGAGGACTGTCTTTAAGTTGGTGTGGTTGAAGTCGCCAGCAACAATAAAAGCAGCCTCGGGGTGTTTATTCTGGTGTTTGTTGATGGCTGCAGAAAGTTCTTTCATGGCTAACCTAGCATTAGCGTCGGGGGGGATATACACGGCAGTGAGTATGATTGAAGTGAGTTCTCTGGGGAGATAATAAGGTCTGCATTTGACCATTAAAAACTCCGCATTAGGTGAGCAGTGACTCTCAGTAGTAGTGGAGTTCATGCACCAAGCATTGTTAATATAAATGCACAAACCTCCACCTCTGGTCTTGCCGGAGTCATCTGCTAGCCTGTCGGCTCGGTGTGTGTGGCGTCCTGCTAACTTGATAGCATTGTCCGGGCAGCTGTTGTTCAACCATGTTTCGGTGAAAAACATGACATTTGAGTCCATAATCCGTCTGTTGTTAGTGATGGAGAGCCGTATCTCATCCATTTTGTTTGCCAGAGAACGGACATTGGCAAGGAAAATACTGGGTAAAGGCAGCCGGTGTGGTGTTAGCTTTAGCTTAGCCCGTAGCCCTCCGTGCCTACCTCGCCTTTGTTTACGATCTCGGCGCCGTCTGCGTGCACTTCCGCCCGGCCGGGGAGAGTGGGCAGCCTCCGGTGTTCTGGAGATCTCTGGGATGAGTCGGAGATCAGAGATAAAACTGTTGGAGTTGTGAGTCCAGATGTCCAGAAGCTCTTGTCTGCTGTAGGTCAGCAACGCACAGCAATTCTGGACGAATAATCCGGTTAAAAGTTGCATTTAACCTGTGCGATTTTTTTATTATAAAAAGAAAAGGTTTTCCACATATGCAAAAAGTGCCCTTTTTTCCCCCTGGAGCACTTGCCCCCCAAAATGTCTGTGCACGCCACTGGCAGTACTATTAAAATAAGTACACAATGCACTACTGATGAGCAAACCATGTGGCCAAACACTTTAAGAGACAGACTGGGATCATACCATTATGTGAAAGAGGACGGAAATGTCCCATAGACAGCAAGGGTAGTGGTAGAGACCAGTACACAGAGAAATGGGAGCTGTACTGAAATGCAAGCGTGTCAGGAAAGAGTGAAAAGGCAAAATGAGCAGCATCTGGCTGCATTTCAGTGATATTGGAGACCACAAAGCTGAGTGCAACATTTATACAGGAGATATACAGAAGACGCTGAGAGTAGAACTGATAAAATTAGGAGATGGCTAAAGTGAGACCCATTTTTATTTCCACCCATTTTCCACTGTGGAGGACAAAAGGTTTCAAACTGGTCCAGGTCTTAAACCTCACGTGTTCTTCCTAATAGCAGTAAATGGATAGAAATAAGGCTTTTATGAAAACACTGAATAAAACTTGCTGCCTTTAAAAAGACTAAATGTACAGTTCAGTATTGAATACTACATAAAATAAACTATATATAAAGTGTGTCTGAATGGCAGAGATGCAGAAATATGTGCATGTAGCACAGAGCCACAGCTCAGTGTCTGAATGAGTCTCACAGACCTGAATGTGCTGTTGAAGCCATTTATAATTATAACGTAATTCTTTACTCGTTTGATCTGCTCCTTACCACAAGCCACCAGACGTGGAAGGTTTTGGACTTTTAACTATATTTTCTGAAGTTTTACAACTTTTCTTACTGTTAAAAACCTTGTTATGGCCATTCATGCTGTACAAAGTAATTAGACATGTGTGGTATCTACAGAAACGTCAGAATCTCAGCTAAAAGTTCACAAAACCATCTCAACAACCACCAAACAGCTAAAACAGCAGGTGAGCAGATCACACAAAAAAGATGTAAACACAAATCCCCCTGATCATCTGTTTTTTAAACATGAAGCTTAGTTTTGGACGTTCATTTACCGCTGGTTCAGTGAATTTTGGTTGGACAGTGATGAAACCTGCAGCCTCAGAATCTGTGAGAAGTCTGCTTTCAGCACGCAACAGTATTGTTGTGTTGTGTGCTGTGGATCCACCTCTGCAAACTCATCACTGTTTCACCATCATGTTTCTACTTAGACAATAACAAAGGAAGAAGTTCCCAGGAACTACTTCCTGTCTTGTTAACATAAGAGTATGTTGCCCTTCAAAACACCTCCACTTCTCCTCTTATTAGAGGACTGCCTTATTATTAATCTGCTAATTCTGTCAGTTGATGAAAGAAAAATGCTTGATCTCACCTGAGAGTTTCCAGTGTACAGCGTGGACTCTTCAGTCCTTCAGACAGAAGCTTCACACCTGAATCCTTCAGGTTGATGTTACTCAGGTCCAGCTGTCTCAGATTAGAGGTCTGAGAGCTGAGACCTGAGGCCAGAGCTTCACAGCTTCTCTCTGACAGGTCACAGTGACTCAGTCTGAAAAATAACAGATAAACAATTACAAAAATAAAACACTTATGTTGAAGTGTAGTGAGATACTATTATATTTAGCAATATTTAATCTTGTTTTGTCAGGAAACTGAGCACTGATCCAGAGCAACATGTGGAGAGAATCAGAGGAGAAGAAGTGAAGAGAGAACAGCAGTAAAACAACACTGAATTGTTCAGTGTGCTTTTGATATCAACAGAATGTGTCAAATTTCTTTGTTTTGTATTTGTTTTAGTAGAATTGATGATTATCACTTAGATAACAACCACAGGCCAGGTCTAAATTGCACTTTGGTGACAGTTTGGACATGGACAATTTGTGCTCCATTGTATTCAGTATTGAACAAACTGAGTACCGATGACCACTTAATATTTTTGATATTTTATTTGAGTTGTTCCACCTGATCTGTGTTAACTAGAATAAACATTTAAAAGCTAAAGCTATGATCACATATGTACTTACCAGAGATGGGCAGTAACGCGTTACTGTAATCTGATTACTTTTTTCAAGTAACAAGTAAAGTAAGGGATTACTATTGCAAAATCGGTAATTAGATTACCGTTACTTTCCCGTAGGAACGCTGCATTACTGCGTTATTAAAACTGTGATTTTTTGCGAGAATGTCTCACGACAGTGACGAGTGCGCCGTCAGTGACAACAGCTGTGTGCAGATCAACAATGGATCACATATCGATTGTGGGAGACAGTATGAGCGTGCAGCGTTTAAAGCGTGGAAGTACTGACCTTACTTTGAGTTTGATTCCATAAAAAGTGACAAAAACATTAGCGTCCGCTGTGCGTGGGAAGAAAACTTTTTACAAGGAAAAAAAAAACCCTAAACTTCCAAGCAAGCTCAGAGTGCCCAACGACGTAATGGGAAATTCACAGAGAAACTCGCGGATTCTTCAACTGACCGCGGCACACCTGCACCAGGGTAAACCTCCGCCTACCCCACTCCTGCTTTACAGGTGAAAATAGAGCAACAGGACCGCTGAGTCTTTGACTTTATTTATTTTCTGCTGTGTTTTACTTGCATTTATTTGAAAGAGTGAGTGTAAACACAAAAATATTTTATTTTATGTGCTGGAATGTGCAGAAAATAGGTTTAAATGTTAAACTAATTTATTCAAGTCAGAGAATATTGCATATAATTAAATTTTTGCTTGATGCATAAAGTTAAAAGATTAAAACTGATAAAACAAGTAAAAAAAAGAGACTTTTCCATTTGATTACATTTTGTATGATGGATTATGTAGAAAAAGTAGAATTGGGCTGAAAGATCTATCGCTTTATCACCTCTTCAGGTTGTAAATCGTGTTTTTAAAAAGTAACTAAGTAACTAAGTAATTAATTACTTTTGAAAATAAGTAAAGTAACGGGATTACTTTTTTGGGGAAGTAATCAGTAATAAGATAAAGATAAGATAAGATAACCTTTATTAGTCCCACACATGGGAAATTTGTTTTGTCACAGCAGGAAGTGGACAGTGCAAAAGTTATGATGCAAAAATTAGAATACGATAAGAATAAATACAGTACACAACTGTACAGAATAGAATAAAATAAAATAATATACTATATACAGTAGAATAAAATAGAATAAAAATATACAATAAGATAAAAATAGAATACAAATGCTATATACACTGAGTAAAAATACAACGATGCCAGAAAAGATTATTGCACTTAGTATTATTGCATATGTATGGATGTGTGTGTTTGTTCAGTTAAAGTCTTTGTTGTGGAGTCTGACAGCAGTGGGGAGGAAAGACCTGCGAAATCTCTCCGTCCCACACCGTGGGTGCCGCAGTCTCCCACTGAAGGAGCTGCTCAGTGCTGTCACAGTCTGCTGCATGGGGTGGGAGATGTTGTCCAACAGGGATGACAGCTTAGCCGCCGTTCTCCTGTCACTCACCACCTCCACTGGGTCCAGAGGGCATCCTAGGACAGAGCTGGTCCTTCGGATCACCCTGTTCAGTCTCTTCCTGTCCCCAGCAGAGATGCTGCCGCCCCAGCAGACCACACCATAAAAGATAGCAGAAGCCACCACAGAGTCATAGAAGGTCTTCAGGAGTGGGCCCTCCACTCCAAATGACCTGAGTCTCCGCAGCAGGTACAGCCTGCTCTGCCCTTTCCTGTAGAGGGCGTCTGAGTTATGAGTCCAGTCCAGTCTATTGTTCAGATGAACACCAAGGTACCTGTAGCTGTCCACAGCCTCAATGTCCATACCTTGGATGTTCAGTAGTTGCAGTGGAGAATGCTTGTGCCTGCGGAAGTCTACCACCAGCTCCTTGGTTTTACTGGCATTGATCTGGAGGTAGTTCAGCTGGCACCAGTCCACAAAGTCTTGAGTCAGTCCTCTGTACTCCTTGTTGTCCCCATCAGTGATGAGGCCGACTATTGCAGAGTCATCAGAGAACTTCTGCAGGAAGCACTGGGTGGAGTTGTGGGAGAAGTCTGCAGTGTAGATGGTGAAGAGGAACGGAGCCAGAACCGTTCCCTGTGGGGCCCCCGTACTGCAGACGACCCTGTCCGACACACAGCCCTGAGTCCTCACATACTGTGGTTGGTCGGTGAGGTAGTCCAGAATCCAGGTAGTGAGGTGATGGTCCACTCCAGAGTTCTCCAGCTTGTCCTTCAGAGCCGAGGGAAGAATGGTGTTGAAGGCACTGGAGAAATCAAAGAACATGATTCTCATAGTGCTTCCAGCGGTCTCCAGGTGAGCGAGGGAACGATGTAGGAGGTGAATGACGGCATCATCCGCTCCAATGCCAGGCTGGTAGGCAAACTGAAGTGGGTCTAGTGATGAGCTTGTTAGGCGCCGAAGCTGAGCCAGGACCAACCGCTCCAGGGTCTTCATCAGGTGGGATGTCAGAGCCACCGGCCTGTAGCTGTTGAGGTCCTTGGGGCGTGAAGTCTTTGGCACTGGAACAACACAGGAGGTTTTCCAGAGCTGTGGGACTCTTCCCAGCCTCAGGCTCAGGTTGAAGAGGTGCTCCATCACCCCACACAGTTGGTCCGCGCAGGACCTGATGACCCTCGAGCTGATGCCATCTGGGCCCGCTGCCTTCTTGCCATCCTCCTCAGTTCCCTCCTAACCTGGGTGGTTGAGAGAGACAGGCTGGAGCCTTGTGTTGAGTGTGTATTGGATGCTGTTGTTGGGGGTGGGGGGGAGTGAGCAGGGTGAATAGAGGAGGTGTGAAGTGTCTGAGGTGGAACAGCAGCAGTGGGGGTGGGTGAGTCTGCAGCCGATGTTGCAGACTGCCTCATGGCTGAATCAAATCTGTTGAAGAAATGATTCAGTTCATTTGCCCATCTCACATCCCTCCCAGGCAGAGAGTTCTGCTGTTTGTGGCCCGAGATGGTTCTGAGGCCTCTCCAGACTTCACCAACGTTGTTTTGCTGAAGCTGGTTCTCCATCTTCTGCCTATAGCTGTCCTTCCCATTCCTTATCAGTCCCCTCAACTCTCTCTGCACCCTTTTCAACTCCTCTTTGTCTTTGGATTTGAAGGCCCCCCTCTTCTGCTTGAGGACAGCTTTAATTTCTGGGGTAATCCAAGGTTTGTTGTTGGAGAAACACCGTACAGTCCTGGTAGGTACGGTGTTATCCACACAGAAATTAATATAGTCAGTAATGCATGTAGTAAGGCTGTCGATGTCCTCTCCGTGGTCGTCACAGATCACCTCCCACACAGTCGACTCAAAACAATCCTTAAGAGCCTCCTCGCTCTCCTCCGACCATCTCTGCACTGTGCGGGTGGCTGGTAGATCCCTGCGCACTAAGGGCTCATACACAGGGACAAGGTGCACCAGGTTGTGGTCAGATTTGCCCAGTGGAGGGAGAGGTGATGAACTGTATGCCTCTTCTGCATTGGCATACAGTAAGTCCAGTGTTTTATTGTCTCTGGTTGGGCAGGTCACATACTGGGTGAAGGTGGGCAGTGTGGAGTCCAGTGAGGCATGATTGAAGTCCCCTGATATTATGAGAAGGGCTCTCGGTGATTGTGTTTGCAGTCTGCTGACCACAGAGTGGAGAGAGTCACAGGCTGCATCCGCGTTGGCCGAGGGGGGGACATATGCTGTTATTGCGATAACATGCGAGAACTCCCGGGGCAGAGAGTACGGACGCATGCTAACGGCTAACAGCTCAATGTCTCTGCTGCAGAGTTGTTCTTTCACAGTGATGTGCCCAGGGTTACACCATCTGTCGCTCACAAACACTGTCAGTCCCCCTCCTTTCCTCTTACCGCTGTCTCTCGTCCTGTCCGCTCGCAGCATCTGAAATCCCGGTAGTGTCACGCTCGTGTCCGGAGTTAGCGGTGTTAGCCACGACTCCGTTAGCATCATGATGCTACATTGTCGGTACTCCCTCTGTGACCAGGTTAGCAACGTGAGCTCATCCATCTTATTGGGCAAAGATCTTACGTTTCCAATGATTACAGAAGGAAGAGATGGTCGATAACGTCTCCTTCTCGGGCGACGGCGCTCCTTCCCAGCACGACACCCCCGTCTTTTCCTCCTCAGCTCGCTGGGAATGTCGGGTCTGTCCGCCGACAGTACCGCTGCAGGACGCAGCGCTAACAGCTGATCCTTACTGTAAACAAAGGATCCCTGCTCTGGGTCCCCAGACACGTGGGAAAAAAGTAGAAATAAACTAAGAAAAACGACCAGAACTAGCACAAAACGGTAGAACATGGTTGCAGAGTCTAATTACTGATACGTTAGTTATAAAAAATTACGAGAAGAAAAAGATAAGAAAGAAAGAAACTCAGAATGAGCAGAGCTGCTGTAACAGGCTGCCGCACACGGGGGGCGCCGGATAAGTGATGGATGGAGGGAATTTTACTTCAGCCACAGAAATCCTAAACAGGAAGGAGGAGCAGAGTTACAGTGGATCACTATCCAGCAGGGAAACAAGGTTTATTTCAATTTCTTGGCCATGAGTGAGATTTACTGAGTGGGCAAATTAGGGAGACGACACCATCAGATCCCGAGCCCTCCATGTGTTAATCAAGAGACGGCTGCTGTGCTACATCCATAAATAATGAATAAATTAGAAGCTAAAGTTGAAAGGACAGTTTATTTGTACCATCTTCACGTGAACACATTCAAGAACATCACAGATGAAGAAACATTAAAAACTTCCACACTACATAAAGCAAGAAAAATAGTTTTTCTTTCAGGTGGTTTCAGAAAAACAGAAACATCAAACATCTCCAAGACTCTCTTTGAAAGAACTAAAAACCTTTGTTCTCATGGTCCAATCATGAGTGAACTCCCCGATGAAGCCTTGTGTGCTAAAACATGTCAGAGTTTTAAAGGTTAAACATGAGTTTCCAAAACGTTTTGCTGGAGAACAATGAACTATTTGACTGAGTTTCAATCATTTACAGATGAGCAAAACCAGGACAGAGAAAAAAGGACAAAACTGACTCAGTAAAACAACAGAAAAGAAGATCCCATGTAGATCTGTATTATGTAGAAGTTCAGCCCAGCAACCAGTTCAGTTCAACACAAGTTTAAATGATTCTATCTGAACTCTGTGGAGCCTGATCTCAAGCTTTTTGAGTCCGACACAGAAACCAGAGGATCTTTCTGTGTCTTCAGATTCACTGTGATCCAGTGATGGGAGTGATTTCAGCCCTGAGTGATCACGCTGATGTTTGCACAGAGCAGACAATGAGGTGAATGTTTGGGCACATTGGTAACAGTGAAACAGTTTATTAGTAACGTGGGATCGTTTGTGTGCAGAGTATGAACTGAGATTCCTGAAGCTCTTGTCACACTGGTCACAGCTGTAGTTTCCTTCCATGTGTGTACGTTCATGAATGTTACGATTACCTGAATGTGAGAAGCTTCTCTCACAGTGTCTGCACTTGTGTGGTTTCTCCCCTGTGTGGACTCGTTTGTGTGATTTAAGCTCGCCTGCAGTGGTGAAGGATGACCCACACTGATCACAGAGGTGCTTTTTAACCCCACTGTGAATCAGTTCATGTTTTTTTAAATCACTTGGTGTGGTGAAGCTTCTCCCACATTCTTTGCAGTATTTCAGTTTGTCTCCAGTGTGTCTACGTTGATGTGTTTTAAGGGCAGCTTGCCAACTGAAAGTTTTTCCACAGAGGTCACAATGAAAGTCTTTCCCACCACCACAGTGATGACAGGGTTGAGAACTTGATCCATCTGTGTCGCTCTGCTTCTAAACAAAGACACAAAGACAGTGTAAGTCAGTCCTTCAACATTTGTATCCTGAACGTCGCCTGAAATAAAGAGCATCTCTGCAGACGTCCAACTACATTTGACTGTTTCAGTTAACACACTCAGTTTACTGGGCTGCAATAACTACAATACTACCACCATAATACTACAGTAATACTAAAATCATAACTGAAAGGAAAATCTGAATAATCACTCAGAGCTGCTTTTCCATGCAGTAGAATTGCTAACATGCTAACACAGTTTAATGAGCAGAGTTGTTCCAAACAGTCAGGCTAAAATGACAAGATAACAATATAAATACATACCTCACAGTAGCTGCACTTGTAGAGTCTCTTTCTGGTGTGGATCTGTTGGTGTCGTCTCAGGTGACGTGGAGTTTTAAAAGTCTTCTCACACAGGTCACATTGATAAGGTCTGTCCTCAGTGTGGGTAAATATGTGTTGTTGTAAGTGTGTGTGAGTTATAAACTGTTTGCCACACTGTTCACAGCAGTACACATCATGTCTGGTGTGAATGCGTAGGTGTTTATTTCGGCTCCCTCTCTGGCTGAAAGTTTTTCCACAGATGTCACAGCTGTATGGCTTAATTCCAGAGTGGGTAACTAGATGCCTCTGTAAGTGGCTACTGTGAGTAAAAGCTCTGCCACACTGATCACAGCTGTACTTTTTAACTCCACTGTGGATGAGTTGGTGTTGTTTTAGGCAACGCTTCCAGGAAAAAGACTTTCCACACAAGTCACAGCTGAACGGTCTCTCTCCAGTGTGGATGACCTGATGCTGTTTTAGTGAAGCCCTCACAGTAAACTCCATCCCACACTCGTCACAGCTGTATGCCTTAATTCCAGAGTGGGTAACTAGATGACTCTGTAAGTGGCTACTTTGAGTAAAAGCTCTGCCACACTGATCACAGCTGTATGCCTTAATTCCAGAGTGGGTAACTAGATGTTTCTGTAAGTTGCTACTGTCAGTAAAAGCTCTGCCACACTGATCACAGCTGTACGCTTTAACTCCACTGTGGATGAGTTGGTGTTTTTTTAGGGAACCCTTGAAGGAAAAAGACTTTCCACACAAGTCACAGCTGAACGGTCTCTCTCCAGTGTGGATGACCTGATGCTGTTTTAGTTTAGCCCTCACAGTAAAATCCTTCCCACACTCGTCACAGGTGTGTTTTTTCTCTCCCTTTCTTCTGTGAGGTTTGTCGGCCTCCTGAGAGCGCTGACTTCTGGCTCCATGTTGGTCCTGCAGTGACAGAGATACAAACAGAGGCAGTGAGTGAAATGCAGTCGTGGAACAAACTCAACCTTCAAACTCCATTAACACTAGTTTTAAACCTGAAGGTGGAGCGTGGCACCAAACACCTTAAAGGTCTCTTATCCCCACCTGCTGGTAGTTCTAACACATTACATCCAACCTGCTGTTAAAGATAATTCATGACTGTTCAAACACTAAAATCATGCACACACACACACACACAATTTTATAATTTAGATTATTTTGTTGTTTCCTATTACATATTTCTATAATTTGTATAGATTTATACAGAATTATTCAGTGATAATAAATCCTATGTTTGTTTATTCTAAAGGAACCCCGTTAGCTTCCACAACAGATGTTGCTCGTCTTCCGTCAAATACTCACATAAAATATTACACAATAAAGTGGATTCAAGATATCCACATAATTTCACTCTTACATCCACAGTGAGGTTTCACAATTGTTCAAATATAAGCAATCAATAATAATAATATCAATAACATTGAGGCACATTACACAAATTTCAAAAACAAATCATGTCTTACAATATTTACAACAACTAAAAGCTCTGTAAATCGGCTTTTAAGTGTTCATTGAAGTTTTGAATAATTCTCTAATTTTTTAAGGCAACTTATTCCACTTAAAAGTTGCTCTAAATGTAACAGTTTTACAAAACGTCTGTTAAGTCTGTTAAGATCTGTCTTATTAGCTGCTGACCAAATGATTGAACAATACTCCAGATGAGACATTACTAGTGCATTAATGACATCTTTCATAATGAAGAAGTGATACACAAAGAGCATTTCATAGCCATAGCTATGCCTTGTCGGCAGAGTTATGTGACATTAGTGATGTTTGTACTTTCAGCGTTAACTTGGTTTTAAAGCCTTTAAAATATACGCCGTTCAATAGTCGACCTTCATCTGACAGAGAATGTGATGATTTTGTGGATAATTAAAGTCAGTCATATATCCACAAACACAACAAGCTGAAAGTCAGTGATGCTGCTCGGTTTGCAGTCCTGAACATCACGGCACAAGCAGGATTCACTGCACTGTTAATGTTAGCTGTGTTATATTGCTGCCTCTGTTCGGTGGTGTCGAGCCAAACGCACTTTAACGTGTGTTTGAACGAGCTGACGGTTCACTCGTTAAGCTGAAAGAAAGATGCTTTAATCACAGCAGTCACACATGTGTCCACTGCACCATCTGGAACTCTTCTTGTTTACACTCGTAATAACACAAACACTAAATCCTGCTTCTCTGGTGCTGTTGTGTAGCAGTGTGTACACCTGAGACTGTCACCTGTCTGTCTGTCCTGCACTCTCTCTCTGTTTCTTTCTCTCTGATTGTGGAATAAAAGTATGAACATGTGTTTATAAGTTACACTTGTGTTTGAATCCTGCAGCTTATCACACATTTGATTTCCATGTGTGACGACTGCAAGTGTCCAGAGTGAGGACAGACTGAGGGACCCACTGCTGCACATCATCTGTGAGGCTTTGCAGCCCTGATGATCCACCAGGACAAACTCAGCAGTGTGTGAGGAAGAGGAGGAGGAAGAGCCAGCAGCAGCTGACAGATGGAGAGAATAGACAGACTGTTCCCTGTTTGTGAAGGACTGCTAGGAAAGTTTAACATAACTGTCTGTGCTGAATCAGTCTTATTAGGTAATGTTCAAATAATGTGATCATCCCAGTGTTTTCAGTGTGGGAGAAAGTACTCAGGGCCTTCAAGTTACACACTATGAAAGGCAGCAACAAGTTTAATGTTCAGAAACCTAAAGTCTGTATCAGCAGCAGAATGGAGCTAAAAATAAATGTTTGTTTCAGTTCTATGAAGCTTTGAGTATTTTGGATCAGTAGCTGCTGTCTTTGTTGCATCATATTGCTGTAACTGTTTATATGCTTTATATATTCTGAGCTAAGTTGATCTATAGTGTTACATCATATTCTATAAGGATGTTATGTGTTTGTATACTTTCTGCCCAGTTTGACCCATTTAGCAGAAGTCAGCCTGTTTAAGGCTCTGATATCTATTCTGTGTGACTTAAAGCAGTTATGACATGGTCTGATTTTCTCACCCAATAAAGGAATATTTCATATATCAGTCGACTCTTCATTCTATCAGACACAGTTATCACAGCTCCTACATTTGCTTTTTACACATATATGTAAGCACTGAGCCAAATTTAGTACCAACATATTAAATGAACAATATTTGTCTCTTATATATGATACATCTGTATACACACTGTCACAGATACTTGTCTGTGAGTGAAGTGATTAATATAATAACTATAATATTGGCCATATTATATTTACATTACCACAGTGAGATGACTTTAGTCTCATGAACAACATCAGCTAATTGTTATTTACAGCTAATCTTAAACGACTGTTCAGCACAGAAATGAAGCCCAACAATCATGTTTCACAGTCCTGTGGTCTCAGCCTCAGATACTCATCAAATCACACAGAGCTCATGTAGAAACAAATGAACTAAATATGTTCTCCATCATTTCTGTCAAACAAAGCTGTATGAAACGTTTCCAGCTGTTAGTATCATGGTTGCTAGGCAACCTGGGCAGCGCGACGGAGGCTAGACGTCCCATTTCACGAGCCTACGAGCCTCGCACTTCGGCCTTAGCGGTCTTTGAGTACGCGGCCCTTGAGGACTTTAAAGCTGCAGAACCTGAATCGGGAGCCATGATGATCTCCAGCCTCGTGCTCGCCAACATTCTCACCTGAGTTAAGAAGACGATCACTGAAATGGTCTCAGCAGGTCCTTTGATGACAGCAATGAAATGCAGTGGTAAGGCTTTTTGGGGATTAAGTTCGTTTTCATGGCAAAGAAGGACGATGCAGTTCATCTGATCACTCCTCATAACATTCTGGAGTGCAGGCAAAATGCTATTATAAAAACTTAAGCAGCAACTTCTCCAGGTTCCAATATTTATGCAATTCTCAAACCTTTTGGCCACGACTGTATAACCTCTTCTGAAGTTTAGTGGATATTATACATGGTTATGCTCAGGATGTATCGTTATGGCAAATGTTCAGATGTATATGGTGATAAATATCTTTGGTCATATGGTCCTGCTCTGTCTGTCACCTTCTGTGTTGAGCTCATTGTTTCCTCTGTAGTGGCTGAGCTGAGTCCAAGTAGCTGAAAATGTTCCTCTGCTGCTCCGTCAGACTCTCCTCCTCCTGCTGATCAGCTGGGACACAAAACAGATCTTTGTTAGGCTCCACACTGCACTGAAGAGTCAAAGTGTCTCATATGTTCATCTGACAAGTAAAAGAACACATTTTTGTTTCCCGAGGTGGGCAACTTGTTGGAAACAAACACAAAAGGTTTGAGCACTGATACCTGCCATTGCTGCCATTGAAAGATGCAACGCCAGCAATGTGGATTGTCAAGACTCAAACCAATCATCAAGCAAAGACAACAGGGATCATTTGTTTCTGTTTATTTAGCATTCACAGCATTTGTAGTTGCCTTCTGTGCAGGGGAAGTCCACGCACACTGTGTGGTACCGCCATCCGCAGAAGGTGCATTCAACCTCTGTAAGAGAAACGAGGTTGTCTGAGACTGAAATGATATTCACTAAAGAAGTGGTGATTTGTAAAACTTCACATTTTGATCCGGGACATACTCTGCATGAAAACAAGCGCTCACTCTTCCTGCTCAACAAATGACAAGGGCGGAGCCTTATACCACGTGATACAGAAGCTGTGCCGTGTGATGCTAAAATTAGCAGGGAAACAACAACGGAGAGCACGTCAGGGATGACGAGAAAGTGACAGGAGAAAATCCGTCCCGGTCAACCACCCAAACATCAATAACGGGAACCTTATACAGCGCTTCCCTATACACGTCGCACTCCCGCAGGCACAAAGACATTACGGAGGCTATCACTTATCACCTGACCAAAGATATGGCTCCCATCAACACTGTGCAAAACGAGGGATTTAGGAAAACGATCAACACCCTAGACAAACGCTACACAGTGCCGTCCCGCAACTATTTTTCTATTGTTGCACTACCTGCTCTGTACACGCAGCGTCGAGCAACGGTGGAGACGGAATTTCAAGCAGGACAACATTTTGCTGCAACAACAAAACGTGAGACATTTGTTGTTTTATGTTTATTTATTGTTATGAGAGAATCATGATCTCAATTCTAAGCCAAAAAATCGTGATTCTCATTTTATGCAAAATCGTGCAGCCCTAACATTAACACAAAACTATTGTTTCACCAGAGAAACACACATGAAGAGAGAGAGAGAGACAATAACAGCTACCAAACAGTCGTCATAATTCGTCACACAATGAGAAAAGGACAAATCAACAAGTAACAATGACTAATTAATATTAAAATCTGTAACATAATGTATTGTTTGGAGTTTAGTCTGATTGGTTCAGGAAGAGCTGCCATTATCCAATCACACGTCTGCTTACCTGCATCTTTTCTCTTTTTTCTAACCTGAGCACCTGATGGCTTTGAACTTTTGTTGTCCATCTTCAATTGGTTTAAATTTTGCGCTCCAGTACAAACACAAATCCCCCAACCCGAGGATCAGCACAATTAACCTAACAGACCTACACCTTAGTTCACAGATTCACTTTGTCTAAGGTTGATTTCTGGGATTTCACACAACCCAGGATTCAGATCGTGAATCCATGATGGGCTTGGATTTACATCATTATAAATGAAATGTGCTCTACTTGGAAGCAGCCGGCCCCGCCCCTTTTGACGGGTTGTGTGAGACTTTAAATCATCAAACTGTAAATTATAAATTTAAATTGTTATTGATCCTTTACCCCGAGTCCTAAAGTGTAGATTTATTTTCTTACGGTGTGTTCACACCGAACGCGATGGACGCGAATAGAGCGTCAGGTTTACATGTAAAGTCAATGGAAAGGCGCGATGACGCGCGATTGCGGGTCCCGCGAAAATTCGGAAGCAGACTTGCGTCGCGAAAACGCCAAAACGCGTGAAACGCGCGTCAGTGTAGCGCGTCTGGCGCGTTTGACTCGCGAATAAAACCACGCGCGTGAGTTTTTGTGTTGCATTTTGTGCATACGCGCGTTTCGCGTCTACCGCTCGAGTTGGAAAAATCTGAACTCCAGCGTCAAATCGCGCCGCGACAACCAATCAGGAGCCTGGTGACGTGGCTGTGACCTAGGTCAAAGGGGCAGATCCAGCCAAATCCCTTCATACTTCAATGGAGGGAAGGCTAATCAACGCGTAGCAAACAACTCGGAGCTGTACGACACCAGCTGCTTTCTGTACCGAGACAGGAATAAAAAGGACCGAGCTTGGAGGAAGATATGTGAAGAGATCGGGCAACCTGGTAAGTTCATTCATTTCTCTTTTGAAAGTTTTCACTGACCCGGGGAAGCCGCACAAAAGCTAGCAAGCCACTGCTATTTTCCCACTGACGTACAAATACCGTTCTGCTTTTAGGCATGTTGTCATATAGGAATATATTTTATTGTTTATTAATAAACAGCACACAGTGGTCCCGCTCATCCGTCACTGCTTCGCTTTTTCGCTGATTTTTTATTGCACAGTACAGCATTGCATTCTGCAGCCTGATTGACAAATCTCCTGCGCTTGCCAAATTTATCACGTTTGGTTTTGATAACCATCGCGTCCAATAGAAAAAACAGCACAAAAACACCCATAACTATGAGCCTCATTCGGAAATAAACACCTGCACCGTGAGGGAAAAAGGCGCACGAAAGTGGCGGGCAGATGAAGACAAACCGCGGCATAATAATACTTTTACGTTTTGCAATCTACAAAGGTTTGCACTTTGAGAATCAATTGTGAGAACTGTGACCAGGGGCTAGTTATTCTGAGAACCCCTGCAATAAATGAGGGACCACTGTCTACTCTACGATTATTATATCCAACCTGTTAACATTTAATACTGTATTGATAGAACCAACTGATTCTGCAGCAGAGCATCCCCTGTTGCTTCTCCTGGCTCCCCAGTCCCTGAGCTCCTGCTGCTGTACCCACAGATATGTACAGCAAGCACTGATACCTTTTTAGTCGGTGGGATTGCCTGTGATCACCTTTACTAAATATCTAAAACCAATCTGATTATATCCTGTTTTTGTTTTTTTCAATGTTGAAATTAAAATCTAGTAGCAGCCTTCTCATTTCTTTGTGTTTTGTGCTGTTTTACAGGCCCACAGGGGAGGACAGCTCCGAGGCAGATGAGGGACGGGTCCCAGGACGGTCCATCGGCGGTGGAGCTGGCCACCCTGGTGTCCCTGAAGAGTTCACACCAGTCTCCAATGGAGCATTTCCTCCTCAGCCTTGTTCCTGCTCTGGAGAGCAGCTGGTCCTTTTTATTCCTGTCTCTCTGTAAATTCTTATATTTTATATATTTATGTTTAATGTTTTTCTGTTTGAGAATTTTAATATTATTTCAAATAAATTTTTATAATGACTGATGTCTCAGTTCTACTACACAGCAAATGTTGGCACACGACTTGACACATGTAGAATTTATTTCATATTATACTAATGACAAAATATACTGATACAGTGGGATGCAGAAGTTTGGGCAACCTTGTTAATAGACATTATTTTCCTGTATAAATCGTTGGTTGTTACAATAAAAAATGTCAGTTAAATATCATACAGGAGACACACACAGTGATATTTGAGAAGTGAAAAGAAGTTTACTGGATTTACAGAAAGTGTGCAATAATTGTTTAAACAAAATCAAGCAGGTGCATCAATTTGGGCACCACAAAAAAGAAATGAAATGAATATTTAGTGCATATCAATGTGTGTGTCTCCTATATGATATATGGGGTGCCTTTGTCTGGACGTGCTTCCCATCCAGAGCTGCACAGCACAGAGGAAAGTTCCAGCGCTCCTGGAATCCCTCTGTGATGGACCGCCAGTCTCCAGGTGAAGGCACAGCCATGAAGTCGTCCACTAGACAGTCCCAGATGGACGTCGCTGCCTGGGGGGTGATCTGACACACCGACTCTGTAACTGAACGCTTGGTGCTGAAGGAGTCCGCGGTGACAAGGAACCTGGACAAAATTGTTCAAAATCAGTATTATGTGTGCTGCAGTTACAAAATACATTATTCAAATTCCAAAATACTTTTGTGATGTCAGATTTAAATCACAAAACTTAAATCTTACATAAAACATTTTGTAATTATAAGGATAATTACAAAATGTATATTAGATAATATCTAAAACAGTTGTATTTTGTTTTAACTTTAACATATCATAATTTGATTGGTAGCAACTTTCACAACTACAGTGAGCCAATCACTCATAATTCCTAAACATGTCAATCAGGTAGGAATGAAGTAAGACATTAATAGAAATAAAGAGTTGTATGTTGACATGTAGCCCTTTCCTTGCTTAAATCATTAATATTTTTGAAAAATTAATCTGTGATAAGACAGCTTATCAAGATAGAACCATGTAACTAAAGATGAACCAAACTGTTCACAGTTTTATCTAACTCTGTTTTAATAAAGGCTGGTGACCCCTGCTATAGAGTCTGACAGCTGCAGGGATTATATACAAACATTCAACTATCCCAGAATTAAACCAGGTCTAAATAAAAAGGAGTGAGTATCACTACAAGGTTAACTCAGTGGTCCTAATGCTACAGTTTGATATCAGCAAACACCGAGCGCATACATTGATGTGACACCACAGCCATGCTATCATTGCAAACACTGATAACAGCATAAATCGAATTAAATCGGGACTTGATGAGAGCTTCTGAGTATCACTAGAAATATTATAAACAGTCGTCTCTGTACCACAGTTTGCTTTCAGTAAACACCGACAGCATTCACTGTTAGCATAGCACATCCATGTTAGCAGTGTATAAATGGATGGTTTAGCATATATTAGCACAGGTATCATTAAAGAACTACCGTATTAAATACTTTTACTAACCTCAGGCAGACGGACAGGCGCTCTGCAGGTGGGATTGAGCGCCTGTAGTTGGTGTCTAGGCGGGCGATTCTGGGACCGACGAGGGAAAGCAGGTCCTCAAACTGGCCGACGGTGATAGCGCTGGAATCGGCCGTCATCCAGGCGCAGCTCCTGGAGCAAATGGTGAAACTCACCAAACTGCTCACGCCTCTGGAGGACCTGATGGACCCAGGTACGGCGAGGACGTCTTTTACGCTGCTGCTCTGCTCTCCACAGTACATAGAGAAGGGAGAGTCTCTCTTCAAGCGCTAGCTCGACAGCTGCCATCTTGCAAAGATGTCTGGCACAACTTCCTCCCACATTCCTCCCACATTTCCGGTTGACGATGGATTTTTCTTGGACACGCGTTGAGACGCGAATGTGCACGCGTCAAATTAGGGGCGTTTGGGGCGTTTTATTCGCGTCCATCGCGTTCGGTGTGAACACACCGTTACTCTTCTTATATTTATTGTTTGTTTACTTGCACTGCTGTAACTGCAGCCTCGTCGTCTCGTCTCTCTATATGCTGGACTGTCTGTAGCGGAGATGACAATAAAGTTTACTTTGACTTCAGCAGCGCGCAGGTGCACCGAGGGCTCTCGCGCTCACTTTATAGAATTTAGAACAAACATCGGTGCAGATTATAAGTCTGTATCATAATATCTGTTTGTTGTGTTGTTTTTATTTTGTTTTGAGAGTTGGTTATTAGATGCCGCTCCAGCCAGCCAGAGACTCCCCGCCGCCCCGCCCTCTCCTCCCTGTGCCGCCAGCAGCAGGCGCACCTCGCAAACGGAGGGCGCCCTTACTCCCAGCAAATGGCTGATAGAAAACCGATCGGTGCCTACGAATTTCCCAATATGCGCTGGCATGACGTCGG
This sequence comes from Rhamphochromis sp. 'chilingali', assembly GCF_963969265.1. Taxonomy (NCBI): domain Eukaryota; kingdom Metazoa; phylum Chordata; class Actinopteri; order Cichliformes; family Cichlidae; genus Rhamphochromis; species Rhamphochromis sp. 'chilingali'. The sequence goes on from NC_137929.1 coordinate 516,355, forward strand.
GGAAGCATGGGTACGACCGATTATTTTATTTTTTTCTTGCCCGTGATGCCCCCCCCCACCACGATGCATTCTATTGGTTTGCACACTTACACACACCCAGCTGTGGTTTCCTGTTTTGCTGGACTCTGGAGAGCCCCGCCTTTAACGCTCTTCTCTCACAGAGAGCAACAGAAAACTTGGAAAAACTCCAGATTGACTGAACTCAGTTCAAAGTTACCTTGACACCTTTAGATGTGAGACGTAGTGATGGTCCGCTTGAAGCTGACGCTCCGGTGCGTGTGTCAGAAAGATCAACGCGCTGCTTCAGAAGCACCGTGTCGAGGCTTGATTCGTTTGGCCAGAGTCACGTGATCAGTGACGTCTGAAGCTTCGTTTAGAACGTACCTTTTTTTAAATCGAACTTTATTGAAACACAATGAGTATACAACATACAAACAGATGAAGTTTACAAAAGAACAGAACATGAACATACAGAACCAGGAGTAAAAAAATGATGATATGAGTAGGCGAAAAAAATCAACATATTGTAACGTGCAGTGGAGATGAAGCCAGCCGCGGAGGTGTGCAGGTGGATAGCGAATGAGCAACAGCTTCTGACTTTCCAAAAAGTACTCATTTATTTACAATATCAAAAATAAAAGTGCTACCTCTACCACACATTACTAAAGAGCACACTAGTCCGCGTACACACGGGAGCATCCATTACAGGAGGAGTGCGAAGAAGAACAAAAAGGGGGTGACACCAGTCGTGAGACAAGAGGCGCCGCCATGTGGTGATACACTGCATTACAATAGCAACTGTTATATAGTCCCCCCCTGGTGAGAAAAAGGCTGTCCTCAGCCGTACACAGCTGAAAAAGCACACACCACACCAAACAGTACCCTATACATAGAGGTTACAGCTAAGATTGGTGCACACACACAGGGCAAAAGACCATTTAAAAATGAAATTGGTGAAAATAAGACGAATATGTACAGTTTTTTTCACTTTTTTCTTTTGTTCTTTTTTTTTCTAAGTAAATGCCAAGAATGAACCAAACAGAAACATCTACATATCATGACTCAAAGTAGCAATGCAACAAGACAGCATCAAACAGGTTTAACCAAAACATTTCACTTCAGATCAAGCCTGGTTGTGTGAAAATCATTAGTCCATCTTTTGTTGCTCCAGCCAGACGTAACTCTGGGGCAACGTCTGGGCCTGAGATTGTAATGTCCACCAGCAGCTGGGTGCTGGACAGATCTGGGTGAAACACTCTCTGGAACAGCGCCCACACCAGAAGAAGAGTCAATGTCCGGTAAATCAAAGGGGAATGGCTCAGAGTCAATGTCAGTGTCTGCAGGGGGGCCAGGGTGGGCCTGAGAGTCAGAGTTCAGACCCTCTGCGGTCTCTCTCTCAGCAGGCAATGAAACAGAATGTTCTTTGGAAGTGAGAGAGTCCCAGGTATGGAACGGTTGCATGTTCACAACATGATAAACACCTGCATCCACACCGGAGTCCACCCAAGTGAGCCTGTAATTAACATCACTGAGTCTCTGAGATACACACAATGGTCCCTGAAACAGTGGTGCAAGTTTAGCAGTAAAGTTAGACTGAGCGTCTGACCTGGGGTGCGTCTTAACTCTCACAAGGTCACCAACACGAAACGTGGCATGTCGATGTCTCAAGTCATAGTAATGTTTTTGTCTGTCATGGCTATAGTCCAAAGCTGCTTTGGCGTGGTCGTGAGCTTCCTGCAGGGAGGCTCTCAGAGTCTCAGGGTAAGGCACACCCGGTTCATCAACACCTGCTGTAGAAGGCTGAGTGATAAGGTCAAGCGGGGTGTCTAACTCACGACCATAAAGCATCATGGCAGGAGTCATACCTGTACTGTCATGGGGGGCGGTGCGCAGAGCAAAGCAAATCTGAGGGAGAAACTTGTCCCATGATGTGTGCTTATCACCTACATAAGCGCGGATTGCATTTTTCAGAGTCCGGTTGACGCGTTCAGTAGCATTTGTCTGAGGGTGATATGCCGTAGTGAGTCTGTGCACCGAGCCTAAGGCAGAAACAACATGTTCAAAAAGCTCACTCACAAAAGGAGACCCTCTGTCAGAAATGAGGTAAGTGGGTGTACCATGCCTAGCAAAAATGTCAGTGACGAATTTACCAGCTGCTACCTGAGATGTAGCTTCTTTGACAGCACTGGCTTCAACCCATTTAGTCAAATAGTCAACAAACACGATCAAATAAGCATTACCAGTGGGGGTGCGGGGAAGTGGCCCAACAAAATCCACACCCACATACTCCCAGGGTTTCTGGGGGACAATGGGAACCAAAAGACCGGCTGCTTTTTTCTGACTTGGCTTGGTGAGTTGGCACACTGAGCATGAAATCACATAGCGTTTCACATCAGCTGCCATTTTGGGCCAGAAAAACCTAAAACGCAGTCTAGCCAGTGTCTTAGAAACACCCAAGTGACCTGCTGTGGGGTGGTCATGGTAATAGTCCAGCAAGGTGCCTCTCATGGAAGTAGGGGCAAACAGTTTCAGCTCTTTCAAAGGGTGCAAAGCACATGTGGACTTGGGTTCTCTGTGATACAAAAGAGAGTCATACACAACATACTGTAACAAGGTGGCATTGTCCGAGCTGTTCAGAGAGTCTGCTTCAATGTCTCTGAGGAGTGGACCTGTGACATGATCGTCTAACTGCAGCTGTCTGAATTGTGAACGGTCAGCCAGAATGACGGGGGGCAGAGTACGAATGTCCAGGCTGCCCATAACAGCATGATCTGGTAAAAGATCAGTCGGCCTGTCACAGGTCAGAGGCAAAGGGTTGCGTGACAGTGCGTCGGGAACTTTGTTCTGTGCACCAGGTTTGTGCACTATTGTGAAATCAAAGTCCTGCAAACGAAGTGACCAGCGGGCGAGTCGGCCCGTTGGGTTTTGACGAGACATGAGCCACCTGAGACTGTTGTGGTCAGTGAAGATAGTAACATGAACACCTTCAACATATGGGCGGAAGTGTTCCAGAGCCCATATCACAGCGAGGCACTCCTTCTCTGAAGTGCAGTAGGGGAGTTCAGCTTTGTGAAGGGAGCGACTAGCAAAAGCCACAACGTACTCACGACCCTTGTCATCCTTTTGCATCAACACTGCCCCAAGACCAATGTCACATGCATCGGACTCAGGACTTCTCATGTGATCAATGTCACATATAAGTGAATTTCTCCCAAGCCCATTATAATCATGGAGAAAAACACTTTGCCACTGTTTCCAGTAAGAATATTTTATAGCGCTTTAAAGTTCAACCTCTCAGGTCTGGATTAAAGAGCTGATTTGTTAAATCGGGAACTCACAAAATACCAAAATATCACCACCGGTGGATCACACCTCTCAGATGTTCTTATCTCAGTGCACTGTAACAAAAGCACAAACAAACGCAACCAATAAAATACTAATAAAGTGACAAATACTGGGGCCCATTGCAAACATGTCCAAGCATAAAACCATCTTTCTCTCTCTTAGAGAAAGAAAACAATCCAAACCTCACTGATAAAATCAACCTAGTGTCAAGCAAAACCCAAAAATCAACCAAAACTTCACCAGAAAGTTTTCCTCCCTCCCGGGACAATATTGTGCAGGAATACAGGCACCGTAACTCCTTTTGCACTGACAAAAACATGTTGGATTTACTTGATTCAATAGTGGACACTGGTTGCACACAAAGGTTTTGCTTTGGCAGAAACTTAAACAACTGAGTTAAATCAACACAACCTTTTCATATTCAGTAAAGCTGCATGTTGTGTTCATAAAACACGATTGAAACATGTTCAGATGGAGTAAGTTGAGCTCCTGGAACATTTTAATCCTTCAATTGAAATTGAATGGGTCTACAACAACTACCATCCTCCTATCTCTATCCTGGTTGCAGCAGGGCTGGGAAATAACCCTGAAGTGATAGGTTACCAGGCAGGGTACACCCTGGACAGCTCACCAGTCTATCAGATAGAAACACACAGCCGTTTACATTCATGGATAATTTAGCCCAGGACCTTCTTACTGTGGAGCAACAGCACTAACCAGCATGCCAACAATGGAGGAAATACAGGAAAGCTATGATTTCCTGTATTTGAGGCAGAATTATTTTGTTCTGGCCCTTGACAGGTTAATCCACAATAAATAGCAACAGCATGCATGTGGTGTGTGTGTCGTTGTCTGCCTCTTATAACTCCAGTGATTTTCCTGTAGTTTGAAATCTTATGCGGTGTTGACACAATAATTTGTTGTAAACCAGGAAATTCCCAACTGTGGTAGAAAGCACAGCTTAGCCTTAGCAAATGTTCAAAGAAAAGTCGTCACTTCCTGATTTCTGCTTCACTGATAAATATTGTCACACTGGGGTTTTTGCAAATGATATCAGTGAGCACTGTGTGGCAGCTGGAGTCAGACAACTGAAGCTCCCACAATCAAGACCACAAACAGCTTTCAAAGGAGATTTGAAGCTTTTCTGGCAGCAAGCTTCATGATTTATGGGACTGGAACTGGAACAGAAACTACCTGATCACCAATGGTGAGCTGGCATGGAATTATTTTTATGACATTTTATCAAAGTTATAAATAAGCATGCCCATTAACACATAGTGAGTGAGCATGTTGTCTTCCCACGCAGTGAACAGCGGATGCTAATGTTTTTGTCACTTTTTACAGAGTCAAACTCAAAGTAAGGTCAGTGCTTCCACGCTTTAAACGCTGCACGCTCACACTCTCTCCACACTCGATAGATTATCCATTGTTCATCTGCACACAGCTGCGGTTTTAGTAACGCAGTAACGCAGCGTGCTTACGGCAAAGTAACAGTAATCTAATTACCTTTTTTGCAATAGTAATCCCTCACTTTACTCGTTTCTTGAAAAAAGTAATCGGATTACTGCCCATCTCTGGTTGGAGCTGTGCACTTGTGGGTTCCACCTTGTGTACACGTTTATCTTTGCTGTGTGTACTTGTACCTCTGAGTGGAAGCTGAACTCTTGAGGTCGAGTATCGAAGCATCAGCTGTGACGTTAAAGTCCAAACAGCTCGTTCATTTGACGTGCAAATGAACGAAGGTAACGCCGTTTTCATGTGGATGTGTCACTGAGACACTTTCCACATCCACAGCTCACAAAATGGGAAAACTATAGAAGTATAACAATGAAGAAGTTACTATGTTACGGGTCCCAAGGATGAAGACCTCGATGACAAATATGTTACCTGTAAAAGCAGGTGAAGAGCAGAGTAAGGAAGACACGATGCGTCTCTGCTTTCCTCCAGAACGTGTCTGAGTCTGATTTATTTCACACAAATAAATGCTATAAAACACTAAACATGAGCTTTCAATATACTGTTCAGCTGGTTCCTCATTCACATCAATGACATTTACTTATTTCACAACATCAGTGAAATATACTCTTTTTAACTGGTTCAGTTTCTCAAGTTCACACTTCTTTCCATAACAGCTACATCCTTTTATCATATCAATAAACACATCACATTGTCTTCTGCAGTGTCTTACTGGCTAAACAGTTCTATTCAATAACAGCATTGGTAAATACATTACATTTGTTCCCTCCAGTAATTTACTGGCAAAATCACTATTTAGTGCATCATGAAACACAGCTTGTTGAATCAACCCATGAATGCCTCTGTTAGCTACACAGAGTTGCTCAGAGTGCTTGTGTTACACTAGCTAATCTACTCAGTCACTTTAACAGAACTATTAACATTCACATCTCACAGAACTGATTTGATTGGAGCATTACAACACGTTTGCACAGAGCATAGGAGCGCACTGACTCTGCTTCACGAGCGCTCCACCTAACGAGCGGGCTCGCGGTGCGGTCGCGCGGGACACTCCTCTGGTTTTCTCCCGTGTTTACATATAAATAACTTTGGCGGACCGCCTTAACTCTCCCATTCACATTAACGTGGGTAACCATGGTGACAATAAACAACATTTTCGGTGCGAGCACCGTGTACCGACCTGTAAAAGCAGGTGAAGAGCAGAGTAAGGAAGACACGATGCGTCTCTGCTTTCCTCCAGAACGTGTCTGAGGAAGCAGCGGAAGGTGGGCTCCACTTACTGCTCCCCGAAACCCCGGAGCAAGCACCAAAGTTCCGCCCTCACTGCTTTCTAACATAAAATGAATCCCTGTTACATGGATTTTATATCCTCTTAAAGAAACTGAAAATAAATACATATAGCAATGAAAAATGTCCCGTTACATGAGTGTTTTACACAAAATAATATTCATGTGGTCATTCCCTCACAGGGGTGCCACAACTACACTGCTGTTTTGACAGAGACACAGTGTGTTTATCTAACTTGGCTGAAGCCAAAGTTCTCCAGACAAATTCAGTCTGTTTCTGCCAAGTGTGAACTCACTGGATGAGCGCCAGATACACAGAATCAAAAAGGGATAAATTACTTTTCTTATGTCATGTTCCCGTCACAAACTGGCTCAAGGAGAGGGGAAGCAGGAGTCCACAGATGAAATGTTCCTATAAATAAAGTGGAATTTATTCAAACTTTACCAAAACTTCAACACATCAAATACAAGCAGCTCAGCAGGGAGTGGATGTGTGTTGCATGTGCCAGGTGGATGCAGAGAGAGGCCAGGGCCACGTTCAAACCTGAACACGCTGCACAGTGTTTTGTTCCATTTGTTAGGGATGAATGAAATGCTTCCTTGAAAGGATGTGTGCAGTCACCAGTGGGCGTGGAAGCATGTGCGCCCTCATTTGGTGGGTGTGCAAGAAAAGTCATCCTGTCACACAGCAATGCCTACATAAATCACACCACTCTGCTTAAAATAATAATGTTTAGTGAAGCAGGTGAAGCAAAGGGCTGCTTTTAATAGGCTGGGAGACCCAGGTGTGCTGCTTTAGCTGCTGAGCCTCTTATGACAGAACAGCGGAGAGTGGTAAGAAGGGAGGAGGGGGTCTGGCTGTGTTTGTGAACGATAGATGGTGTAACTCTGGGCATTTCTCTATCAAAGAGACGCTATGCTGTAAGGACATTGAGCTGCTAGCGGTTAGCATGAGACCGTACTATCTACCACGAGAGTTTACACACGTGATTATGATAGCTGTGTATGTCCCGCCCTCTGCTAACGCTGCAGCAGCCTGTGAGGTCCTGCACACTGTAACCAGCAGACTCCAAACACAGCACCCTCAGGCCCTTTTCCTGATCTCTGGGGACTTTAAAGATGATGTAACCATTTAATTATGGTTACATCATTAATTATGTAATTAATTATGCAAAATGCAAAACGCTCAGCTGTGTCTCCAATCAAAGCTCTGTAACTTCAGAGGTGATGTTCATATGTTGACTAATGGTTTTCTTTCATTTTTGATGTACTGCAGAATATTTGTATAAAATCCAGGCCAGGAAAATCTCCTTCATGTGTTTCTGTGTTTTGTCTTCAGCTACGTTGACACAAAGGCCTCTGCTGTGACGCTCACACCTTTGATAAAGTCTGGAGAGTGTCAGCTTCCTGTTTATAGATACAAAAATATGTAATGTTGTGAACTCTGGCCGCAGCGGCGCAAGAAAAAGGAGAATTACGGGAAGCACTCACAACAGGTAAAATCAAAATAACAAAGTAAAGTAGGATAAAATAAAAAACAACAAAAGAACAACACAATATACTTCCCCGTACTGTTACTGCTAACCTCTGTTAACCTAGTAACTCTTACCTTCTAACTGACAGCTGGTCAATAAACGAGCTCCATAAACGCTCCATATTCACCTTTACATGGAATATAAAGGGAAAAGAAGAAACACAGTGCTGTGTCAGCGTTAGACATATAGATATATCCTTGCTTTTAATACATTTGAAGGTGGGTGGGAGAGGTGCTTCTCCGCGTAGTCTACGGTCTCTTTGGGATCGGTAAAGCTTTTCCTCACATCACCATGGGTCACTAACAGCTTTGCAGGGTATAGCAGTCTGTACCTGACGCCGGTCATCCCACGTAGTCTTCCTCTCATATTTGCAAATGCGGCTCTGCGTTTTCAACAGAGGGAGGGAAATCTGGGAGGATGTTTATTTTAAAAACCCTTATACATCAGGTTCTTGTTCTCTGCAGCTTTCAGCAGAATTTCCTCACCAATGTGGTAGTAGTGCAATCTCAAGATGATGGGCCGAGGAAGATGACTTTGTTTGGGACGCTGGCGATTCACTCTATGTGCTCGATCGATGAGTGGCTTCTCCTCGAGAGATAGCGCCTCCGCCAACAGGTGTGAACCAACTCAGTCATCTTGGGTCCCTCTGTGCCTTCTGGTATTCCTGCAGTTCTTAAATTATTCCTCCTGGAGTGCCTCAAGAGCTCCACATCTCTCATCTAACTTCTTTACCTCCGCAGACAAACGCTCCACAGTGGCCTGGAGAGTGGCGATGGTGTCAGAGTGGTTCGAGGCACAGTCCTGCAGTTCAGTCAAAGTGTTATCATGCCTGGCCACGTCGCTTTTTATGTCCGAAATTGAGGGCTGGATGCTCTGGTTCAAGGATGATATCTCGCCTCCTATGGTGGTAGAAATCTCTAATATGCAAGTGTCCAGTGCTAGTTAGTTAGTTCTAGTTCTAGTGGTTAGTGGGGCTTTATTTGATGATTCTAGTGTGTGTTACATTGTTGTCATATTGTTGAGTCGCAGAGCTGTACAGTGTTACAGTTTCTGTAGAGTCTGGTATAAGGAACTCAGATCCCTCTGTGAATAATGTTCACTGAAACTGATCTGTAGTTAATGAACTAGTCAGGATTTACACTAGAGAATGTTTCTGCCATTACATGGCCTGTATTTGTAGAGCGCTTTACTCGTCCCTAAGGACCCCAAAGTGCTTTTTTGCCCAAGGACACAACGACCGAGACTGTCCGAGCCGGGGCTCGAACCGGCAACCTTCCGATTACAAGACGAGCTGCCAACTCTTGAGCCACGATCGGCCCACATATTGTTGTCTTTTGTTGCAGACACCAAGTGTTGAGATCCTGTCTCAACCTCCTACATTCTTCCAGCAGGTTACACATTATTTTTTGTATTTGGAATCAAATATATGTGTCAGTTGGGCCTAGTGCAGGGGTCAGCAACCTTTAACACCCAAAGAGCCTTTTGGACCCGGTTTCCACGCAAAGGGTCAGGGTTCGGGAAAACACTGGGAGCCGCAAATACTTTGTGACATCTAAAATGAAGATAACACTGTGTATATTGTTTTTACCTTTATGCTTTGTGTGAACAACTACAGTGTGTTGCTTATGAAATCCATGAAGTGCTACAGAGAAAATTACATTTGATTTATGTAATGAACACATTTTGAGCTCTTAAAGAAATATAACAAAGGAAAGCTGAACTACAATGATCCATGTAGCAAACACAAACTGTTATATCGCCTTTGGGCTTTTGGAGCCTCGACCTGACTTTTAAAAAAAGCGCGTTCATGCAAACATCGTCGGGTCTGCCGTGATATGTTTACAACGGGACTTCTGCTCCTGAACCTCTGCGCACAGCGTCTGCAGGTAAGGTAACTTTATTTATACCCAAAGGCAAGGTAAATTTGCTTTACAGACAAATGACAGCATTTGACATCCCTTTAAAAACACACATACCTAGTAAATATATAAAGCTCACTGTGACACATACTTTAATATTTCGAATCAAAAACAGTTCTTATTTAATTCAGTGACAGCAACGGGGACAAAGCTATTTTTATAACGCTTTGTCCTGCATCTCGGAAATAGAAACCTCCGTCCTGAGGGAAGAAGCTGAAATTCACCCCTTAGAGGATGGGAACCATTTTTAAGGATTGATAAAGCCATCCTCTGTACCTGCTCAGAGTACAGGGAGGCTAAACAAGACTGTGGCTCAGCTATCAGACGACTGGACCGTCTCACTATCTGATTCAGAGAGTTTTTCTCTGTGACAGAGGTCTGACCGAACCATGCCACCAAACAAAAGGATAAAACAGACTCAATAAAAGAACGATAAAACAAAGTTAAAATGTTTTGGTCAATGTGGAAATGAACAAGTTTCCTAAGGCAATAAAGGTGCTGGTGACCCTTTTTACAAACTGATTTGCAATTTTGATCAAAGTTCAGTTTTTCATTGATTATGGTCCCAAGATATTTATATGATTGTACTTGCTCTATTTTCTGACCTTTAATTAAAGTGACTCCGTGCCCATTTTGTTGTTTCCTAAAATCAACAACCATGTCTTTTGTTTTAGATATGTTCAGCTGGAGATAAGACTCCTCCCACCACTGAACAAAGTCATCAATGACTGGGCCGTGGTTAGTTTCACCCTCTTTCAGTAAGCTGACAATAACAGAGTCATCTGCATATTTAATAATGACCCTGTTTTCATGTCTGCCCTGACACATGTTTGTATAGAGAGTGAATAATAAGGGCGATAGGACGCAGCCTTGAGGAGAACCTGTGGAGGAGAACACTGGGTCAGACAGAACCCCATTTATTCTCACTCTTTGTGACCTGTCAGTTAGAAAATCTAAAATCCAGCCCAGCAGGTTTTTCCTGATTTCAAACTGTTCTAAAAGTCTTTTAATTAAAATATGGGGCTGTGTTGTATTAAAAGCCGAAGAAAAATCAATGAAAAGAAGTCTTGCAAAAGTCCCTTTACTCTCTACATGTTTAAGAATCAGATTTATTAAAGTCAAAAGTGCGTCCTCCACTCCTCTGTTGGGCCTGTATGCAAACTGCATTGGATCCAGCTGACCTTCAGTCTCTTCATAATCACATTTCTGATGATTTTTTCAAAGACTTTCATGACAACTGAAGTGAGGCAGCAGGCCTGAAGTCGTTTAGATTTAGGGACAGGAACCACGACTGCTTCTTTGCAAAGAGAGGGCACATGTTGTGTTTGCAAGGATTTGTTAAAAATAACCTGAAATATAGGCCTGAGTTCATCAGCACAAGATTTAATTAGGCGGCCACTAATATTATCAGGACCTGGCTCTTGTTCACATTGACTGTATGAAAGGCCTTTTTAACATCGCTGAGTTCAATGATAAAGTGCTGAGTATCTCTCAGTTTCTGTTTCACTTCCCAAATATCCTCGCTGAAATCAGAAGAACTAAAACGAGCAGAAAACATGTTTAAAGCATTTGAAAATCTCTGTCTGAATTAAAACATCTAAAATGACCTGACTGCTGCTCTGGGGGTTTTGAAACCCTGCTATGGTTTTCATACAAGTCCAGGCAGACCCAAAAGTTTTTGCAGCAAATTTGCTTTCAAGAAGGTTGTTAAGTCTAATTGTTGAATGTTGCCATTGTGTTTCTTAAATTTGTACAGTCTTAGTTTAAGCAGTAGGATCAAAGCCATTCCTTTGATCCTGACCACCTCTCCAGCCACTCTGTGCTGGGGGAGGTTTTATTGTAGATACATCCTATCTGAAAGATCTGTTTCTTTTGATGTAAGCTTCCTGGGTTTATGACCCTTTGGTCAGCAGGAGGTCTGACACACACACACACACACACACACACACACACACACACACACACACACACACACACACACACACACACACACACACACACACACACACACCCAGTGTATACATTTACATACAGTCCTTGTCTTTGTAACCAAAGGGGGGTTGCAGGGGGAGGTGTTTTGTAAACTATTGTTTAAAAGTATTTAATAATCCTAGAGTATAAACTAATTCTAGAGTGAGTATAACGACTGCTCATCTCCCTCCTGTTTGAGACATGGTATAGCCAATGGCTCAAAATAGCAGCAGTCTTATACAAATTATTAGGCAGTACTGGTTTATCACACAGATAAAAAATCATCCTGCAAGCTTGCTCCCTCTGTAAGTCACAACTGTTTTCCTGCTGTAGGTGAGTGGGCCTGCATGTCTGCTGATGTTGTACTGATAAAAGGTTAACACCATGTTTAACTACAGCTGCTTCTCTTGTGATCTTATCTGCAAGAACTTTCCCTAATGCAACTGGATCTCTCCCTCACATGTGTGCTGCACATTTACAAACGGCAATTCCACTGGTTAATAACGCTGCCTCCAGCAGAATTTGCAAGAGTTTGGTGTGTTCTGCAGGTTTCCCTGTAGAGGTTGTCACACCTCGTCTCACTCACTGCACTACAAAGAAATGTACAGTAGCAAATGCATACTGCCTATCAGTGTATATTGTCTCTCTACAGCTTTACACGCTTCCGTTAAAGCTAGCTCAAGCAAATATGAAACATGCTAGTTGTCCTACATAGATAACTCTCTCTCACTGTCTGCTACAGTAAAACCTGTTCTAGTCTGTCCCTCTGCTGTTATAAAACTCAAATCATCAACAAACCAAACCTTTCCCTCAACAAGTGGCACATCTATTAAGTCATCCCTCAGCTTACACCTCTTCTCCTCGCGCTCCCTACACTCATGAGAAGTGCCCTCCTCCGTTGGCAAAAAGGGTTAGACAGATTCAGAATTGTGCACCACTTTATGGTAATATGTGTGGTTGTGAGAGTAACAGTAACATTAAAGACAAGTGTCTTGTAGATGATAGAAATGTAAGTTTAGTCTGCAGTAGTAAACATCTACCTCGTGTGGAACTAACAATGTCAAAAGGTGAAATAAACTATTTCCTGAAACATTGTACAGCTTAAGCTGCTGCACATACTGATCTCACGCATGGAGGTAAAGCACGAGCAACTAGAGCTAATCTTTTAGGATAGTAAGTTACTGGCTTCACTTGTGGAAAAAGTGCTGTTAGTTATTTTACAGTCACCTGGCATTTGTGCTGTTCACAGAACCACAAGTCCATCGCTGGACCTCCTCTGCGCTGTCACTTTTTGGAGCTTGGCACGCTCCCTCAGCTTCCATTTTGTGGGCGATCCTCTCAGCCACTCCTTCTCGTCATGGCACCTCACGACATCTACAAATTGAAAAATGACACTCCTCTCGCCACACGGCTTTCGCCATGTGTCAACTCCCCAATGAGACATGTACAAGAATGTTGCACAGTCCCCCTAAAACAATCTCCAGGGTTTGTCCCTTGGAGCAGCTTCACTCCAAGCTGTAACCCTGTGTAAAAACATTAGTCAGCACTTAAATGTTCAGCTTGTTTAGCTCCCAGCTCCTGTATCACAGAAGACAAAGTCTTAAATTTAAAACAACTTCACATTTGCAACCAACTGTAGATCATAAGAGTAATAAAGTATTCAGCATCACAGAGACAAGTATCATTGCAGGTTTATTTGAAACTCATTAAACTCCTACTTTTCCCATAATTTGTTCCAAATTATTTAACATCTCAACGTCATTCCACATTGTAATCAGTGACTTCCCTTAAGTTTGTCACTCACCATGAGCCCAACAGTGTGGTCAGATAATGAGCTCCATGTAACTATTCTGTAACCACTGCACATCTGTTCAATCGTCACTCGTCTGTCTGTGCTGAATCCTTTACAAATCACATGATCAACCATCTGCTGTAAAAAGAAATGTAAATGTTAGCGCTGCGCAGGTGTATACACTTTCTCACAGTAATGTCTGTGAGCAACACAAGTTAGTGAATAACACACACACATGGTAAATTCACAGACAGAGAATTTAAACTAAAAAGGTTAAATTTTCAGAGTTCACATAGTCATGTGAACCACAATAGGAATCCTGTGGTCTCCTTCTCCTGCAACAGAGACACACACAGAGATACATCCACACCTTTGTCAGGTGGGGGTTGACTTCACACAATGGTGTTAAGTCAGTCAGTCAGTTCCCCATTTATTTTAAAATTCTTACTCATTCACTCAGTGATTCCTTCTTTTGCTAATTGTGGAAATTATCGTCGCATTCGTTTCCACGCTCAGCAAAACAACGTCATTTCAAAAAGAAAAATAATTTAGACTGGATTTCCTCGTTGAATCCTTTTGGACAGGAACTTGTTTCCTAATTGTCCCAAATAAGAGCCCATTTTAATTTTGGAGAAGCTCACTTTGCAACAGTTTTCTCGACGACGCTTCGGTTCTAATCGTGCAGATCTGCTCAAACAGAGATCATCAAACAAAACTTTCAGTGCACCATGAAAGTAACAAAATAAAAGAAAGATAGGCCTTGTTTAAGTCATGACACGTGTTCTTCATGCCAGGGGGATAAATCGTAACAACCCAATTGGCAGGTTCAACTTAGTAACAAAAGACAAATCAACAGCCAGTTTAATCTCAAACATTCATCCAATCAGCCATACACACAACATACAGCATAACCCTGTTGTCTTAGCACATAATAAGTTTTAGTTCTCATGTAACTAAATGTGTGCCATGGTAAAACTTCTTCACACACCAGAAACTCACAATCAGCTCACTCAACTCACTCATTTAAAACCTCTCATCAGCATTCTGTTTTCTCCTCTATGATGCAACCATCTGTCCTCCTATAATATTCAGTCCACTAGTCTATGTATCACTTTCATCTTACTAGTGACTTGGACAAGATGACAAACAGAATCTCATGCTTAAGATGCTGTCTGGTCTCATGAGTATCATTGTATGTGTATATGCATGTGGGGTTAGTATAGTTAATGCATTTTCTGTATGTTTTTGTGTTCTTCTCTCATCACACTTTCATTATTCTCATCACTGCTTAAAACAACACACATCTCTCTCTGTTTTTTTCTTTAACTGTACTTTTCTCCAAAACAGAAAATAGCATTACAGCTGTTTCAGACTGAGAAACACCAAACACTCTTCATGCTATCATTCATCCACACAACTATTTTATTTCTTTTTGTCCACTGGGCAGGTGACCTGCAGAATCACGTCTGCCCCAGCTGGATACCTTTCACACACACCATGACGTCAGACACTCTCACACTCGCCGAATTGATCAGGAGAAAAACTTTCTTCATCTTCACACTCTGTTACAGAAACACCATATGTTTTTTTTTTTTGTTTTTTTTTGTGTCAGGGATGGATATGTGGTTGTAACGTTTGTGTTCACTAACTTTACTTTCTGTTTCCTACCTTGCCTAGTCTGTAATGGACTCAATGCTGCTCCTAATGCCTCTCCATACTCAGCCTTTAATCTCTCCTCCACCTCTGCCTCTGCTCTCTCACGCTCTTCTCTGGCTCTTCTTTCTGCTAACATTCTTGCTTTTTCTAATGCTTTTCTACGGTGTTGTTCTAGAGTAGTTGCAGTGGATTGAGCTGTAGTTTCGTCCTCTGGTTTCACAACTACTGCTTGCAATATTGCTCTTTTAACATTCTGTGCTTCTCTCCTCTTCTGAGTCTGCTCCAGCCACAACTTAGCAACTGCTAACTGCAATTCCTTCCTCTGCTTCGCTTTACCTGTTTTACCTGCTACACTTACAGCTATTCTTTCTACCAGCATTTTACACTGAACTTCCACTAATGTCCCTTCAAATCCACATTTCTCACGCCAACAACCTACATACTGCGTGCTGCCTGGTAAAACTTTCTGCATAAATTTTACATCTCCTTCTAAGGCAGACTTACACATTTTATTCTTCATTACAAGACAACAATCAGCCACACTCACGCAGACCACGTCTAGCCCGCACACACACACAACATAGGCCTATCGCTTGCGTCTGCACGCACAGCTAGCGCTCTCTGTTGAAAACTCTCAAACGCCCCATATGGCGGAGAATTCAACCTTCGGACACTCTCCAACGCCCCAAATGGCGGAGATTCCGGACTCCGAACCTAGGTTCTCTCCACGCCCCAAATGGCGGAGAACTCTCTACTCCCCAAACGGCGGAGAAGCCTGCGTCTCTCTCACGCGGCTAGCGCGCTCCCGGACTCACGTTTAACGCACAGCCCGTAGCCGCTCTCTATTGTTTTGGGTCCATGTGCGCTCTCGTGACCAGCGCTCCCCCGGACTCAAACGTTTCACGCAGAATCACGGTGACGCTTTTCTAGGATCCCACATTCATTCACAAGGTTACAGAGACGCTCTCTGATTGCTTACCGTTGTGTTGCGTTTCGTTCACAGGAGAGTCCTAGAATCCCGTCAGTCGCCGTCCACGAGGGGAGTTCAGACGCTATTCCACCGGCCTGGTCGCGAATTTAACACTCCAGGGCTTTGTCAGGCGTCCTAACGGCCTGGTTGTCGACAGTCTGCGGCGTGTCCTCTCTCCCCTCAGTGTGCGGCGAAATTCTTGGAATCCGGCTTCGAAGGACCAATTAATGTTGGGTCTATCAGTTTGTAACATCTTGTCGTACATTTTCTGTCACATCGTCATTAATCACACAAAGTCTTAATGTTCCAACAGGCCAAATTTATCATCATCATTTGTCACAGCTGTATATGCAGCAACAGTAGAAAATATTATGCGGTTAATCATGAGTCTTAGGCATGGCAATATACACATTACAAAAACACAAAATAAAAGTAAAAATATCCCAACTCCGATGAGTAGTCTTTTTAGCACCTGTAACCAGGAGCCAGTTTATAGCCAAGAAAACCAGTCACTTGTATCACTTACATAGTCCTGATTTTGAGCCTGCTGGATCTGTCTCAAAACATTCAGGGCGTCAGTCATGTTTGATGAATGCACGTCGTCTGGTATCTAAGTGCAGCATGTGGTATTAAAAAGGACGCAAAGTCCCCCTTTCTCTGCTAATAACATGTCCAGAGCTACTTGATGTTGCATCGCTGTAATCCGTAATGCATCAATTTCCTGGTTCTGCTGTTTGTTGATCTAACATGAAGCGTTCAGGAAAAGTCCAAACCGGTAATCCAGAGTTTCAATTCTCAGCATGTTTTTTTCAGCTCCCACCCAGGGGAACAATGAATGGAGTACTTTCTGTCCAGTAGTCCATAAGTTGAATTCCTTGGGCACGTCGCCTCCCCATATCGGGTCATGTGCTTGAAGTTTAGGAATCACTAATCTTCTTTTCCGGTGTACTGTAGAAGTGGTGTTCACTGCAGTCATCCTGAAGGTGTGGTCTGAAAGGAATATAGGAGCACATGTTCCTGTCCAGTCTGGGGGCAATATGAAATATGCCCGTTGTCCACATAGCCAGGCCATTCCTTGCACCCAGTATGTGCCGTTAGAGGGTCCACTCATGTTCACAGGTGCGCCCTCTCCGTGGCCTGCAGTTTGGACACAATTTGTGGTGTCTCCAAGGGGTCTGTTACCTTTCTCTTGCTGGTAACACATGGAGTGGTTCTTTCCTGGCACTTGGTCCAGGAACACTGGGAAATGGATAGAGATATTCCGATTTGTCACATTGAAGTCGATCCAAAAGAGTTGATCACATGTTCCATTACTAAGTCCAACAGCGTGTGAGATTTTATCGTCGATGGTGATTCGGCTGTGTTGGAATCCAATGCCAGCAAAGCTAGCTGCACACTTTGCTTGAGTGTTGTTCATATATTCGCCATATAATGTGGGGTGTGTCGACGTGCTGGGCATATGAGAACAGACATAACAGTCTGTATTTGCCGATTCTGCCTTTGTTCTGTCGTGGATATAACGGTACCAGGCATTATTCATCCACGGATGAATGTGATCTTGCGTCATGTCCCTTAGGTAAGAGTTGTCGTGTGTCCATCTCTTCTGCCTGCCTCCTGGTTCAGCTGCTGTTGAGGTCAGCTGAAGTCCTGTAAGGGTGAGCATCGTAGTCAAGGTAACCAGGAGGGTCCACCTCCCCATGGTTGCACACAGATCCATCACACCTCACACTTGGTTGCCCTAGAGTTGACCAGAGGCTGGAGGTTGGAGTGCGAGCTTACCCTACGGGGGCTCAATCAGCACTCCCCCCTCACCACTGAAACAACCAAGTGTGAGATTTCCCTAATGTGCTGTCTTGGGGGTGTCGGGGTTTCCTGGGACCTCGACCTCTTTGCAGTGGCTCTGATAAATCCAGGAGAGTCTCTCTGCTATTTTGCAGGTCAAGGTGATGTTCATAGGAAACTGCTGTCATCACCACCATAGCTTCTGGTTCCTGTGCTTTCACAGAATCATAATGCCATCCTTAGATTCCCTCTGCGCTGTCGATGGAGCTTGGCACGCTCCCCTCATCCTTCAGGTGCCCATCTGTTGTCCACAATCTCCTCTGTTGGCCTCTGGAAATCTCCTTTGGCACAGCTCTCATTCCAACGCAGTTTCATGGTCCTTGCTGTGGCTCCAAAGTCTGATCTCATGATGGGCCCTAACCAGCTTGACCTTTGACCTCAACCACTGCCTGGTGCTGTCAGCTATGCCTGGAATGGTTCTCGCTTCTCACTGGGCCTCTGAAGATTTCCCAGGAGATTACTGCTGCACCTGTATTTTAGAAAAACTTCTATTTGGAGAGCATGTCAACAATCATCAAACCACATTCTTTAGTTCAGTGAACTTATAGACCATCAAAGCCTCATCTGAACATGGGTGCACCACTTGCATAGGTTTAATACCCATAAATAAACGGTTAAATCACTGCAACAATAATAATAGAAAACATTGTTTAATGTTTATCCTTGGACTCCACCTCTTGACGCATGGACACTTCTCATGCGTCAACTCACCAAACCTGGATCCCTGTCTTAAAAACTGGCTCCACCAGGAGCCTGCATACACAAAATCTGGAAATAAAATCAAACTTCACACGTATAAACAATTATATCAAAAAAGTAATAAGCATTCAGCACGGGCGAGACAAGTGTCATGTGCAGGTTTTCTCAAATCATTAAATCACTATTGTTACCATAATTCGCCTCAAACATGGATCATCCCATGTGCTCAGTTAACATTAATGTAATCGGTGACTTCTCTTAAGCAAAGTCACTCCACTTATATATTATTATGGATTCAAAAGTGGCCAGCAAATGAGCCCATAAAAGACAGGCAGGACATGGTTAGACTGTATAGAATAAGTACATGAGGATTACTCCAGCAGAGAATGGTCTGACTCTTTGAGATTATATATGTTAGAGCATTTAGAGTTCCAGTCTTCTGTAGTGATGATAGAAAAGCAGAAGAGAGAGCATATTAGCAGATTAGATGCTTGAAAATGTTTAAAAGTAAAGTAGTTATGAGAACAAATGATCTGCCAGATGATTCTGTTTCTTCGCAGGAGCAGAGCCTGAAGTCTGGAGATTGGATGATGATATCATCATCATCATCATCATCATCGTTTATTTGTATAGCACTTTAAGAACACACCAGGCAGACCAAAGTGCTGAACAACACAGATCAAAACAACAACCAAATTAAAAATAACAACCAAATTAAAAATAAGGCCATGGAGAGGAAGTGCTGGTCCAGTCCACGATGGGAAGGTCCATATCGGATGCTGCTGACGACGACCACAGCAGTGAAGATTGCTGGAAGGAACACTTGGATATATCAAGCGCACTGCAAGAAGGTGACACACATCCAGGCCAGCTCGGAGTAAGTGGCAGGAAGACCGGGAACAAAGGGGGGGGGAAAGCCTCCAGGGCCCCTCGACTCAATCCGGTGAAGAAACCAACTGAGCCACAGGTACTCATCAGAATGGCTGGGAATGTGCTGTGCATCTTCTTGTGCCTGTGGACCCTGAGTGGGATGACAGGGAACGCACTGGAACAGAGCAAACCACACCCAGTACCAGCATGGGTTTTCAACAACTACTGGTGGCAGTTTAAGAACACAACCGCTCACATAAACAACGAGACCAATGGTTATGCTTGTGATGCCACTGGCTACACATTCTTCTGGACTGTGGCCCTATAGCATCACTGAGAGCGAGACAGTTTGTTTGGTTGCCTTAGCAACACATCCAGGAACACTGCCAACTTTTCAACTGCTCTGAACCTGAATGGAAGGTTGATTCACCAGTAGCTGGGAAGGTGAACTGCTCTGGTGAGACAGACCTGCTCGTCTGAATCAAAGAATATGACTTGTTGCAGGACATTATACAGTTAAACGAACTGGAAACAGGCCAATTGCCTATGTGTATGAAGGACAATGGATTAGCCCAAGTTGGAGATTAACCATGGAACATGGCAACATCACCTATTCTTTTGTCTTTTGCAAGAAGGATGTAAACAGAGAAGCCTTTTGTCTACATTCACATCATGAACACTTGAGGTTTTGAGCCAAGAAGATCAAAACAGCTTGATCCAATTTCCTTTACAAAGCTTTTTCTGTGGTGACAACAGGACAGGAGCAGAGTTGTAAATGCAGATAATTCACCAGTTGACTCTAACCCCCACAGGATGCCTACAGTGAGAAGATTTGGGGGGTTGATAGGAGTCATAAAGACGGGTGTTGACCAGGCTGCAGCTTTGAAGTTAGCTGAGAGCCACATGAACAAACAATAAAGTCAACTGATGCGTTTAAATACCTATGTCTGTATACAGTTGGATTGTAGTGACATATGATTTTTGAGAATGATGATTCTTCTTGTTTGACCTTTGACATTCAGTTGTGTACTTTTGCACAACAGGAGTAGATCCGCCACAAGGCTGGATAGCTTGGTTACCGTCTGGTCCTTGGTGGCATCTTCTTTTGAAGATATTAATTCCTGTTTTTGAACTGTTGATACTGATTTGCTTATGTATAGGATGTAGTTTACTGTGCATGAATGAAATCTACACTGACACTGTCTGAACAAAGGGTGCATAAGTTGAAATTTAAGTATACAATGACAAAAAGGAGGGAAATGTTAAGTCTAATTGTTGAATGTTGCCATTGTGTTTCTTAAATTTGTATAGTCTTAGTTTAAGCAGTAGGATCAAAGCCATTCCTTTGATCCTGACCACCTCTCCAGCCACTCTGTGCTGGGGGAGGTTTTATTGTAGATACATCCTATCTGAAAGATCTGTTTCTTCTGATGTAAGCTTCCTGGGTTTATGACCCTTTTGGTCAGCAGGAGGACACACACACACACACACACACACACACACACACACACACACACACACACACACACACACACACACACACACACTCTCACATAACACACACACACACACAGTGTATACATTTACATACAGTCCTTGTCTTTGTAACCAAAGGGGGGTTGCAGGGGGAGGTGTTTTGTAAACTATTGTTTGAAGTTTGTCAATAAAAGGCAGCGAGAGGAGGCCACCATTGTGGTCATTTCGAAGTGCTGGTCACAGATGAGAGGCCTCCCTTGCGCAAGAAATCGATCGAACATTGTTGCCTTGCTTTTCTTTCATGGGAATAAGTCTTGGATACAGCGGGGTCTGAGTTTAGACCCAACAGTTTGAGCACTGATACCTGCCATTGCTGGCATTAAAAGATGCAACGCCAGCAATGTGGATTGTCAAGACTCAAACCAATCATCAAGCAAAGACAACAGGGATCATTTGTTTCTGTTTATTTAGCATTCACAGCATTTGTAGTTGCCTTCTGTGCAGGGGAAGTCCACGCACACTGTGTGGTACCGCCATCCGCAGAAGGTGCATTCAACCTCTGTAAGAGAAACGAGATTGTCTGAGACTGAAATGATATTCACTAAAGAAGTGGTGATTTGTAAAACTTCACATTTTGATCCGGGACGTACTCTGCATGAAAACAAGCGCTCACTCTTCCTGCTCAACAAATGACAAGGGCGGAGCCTTATACCACGTGATACAGAAGCTGTGCCGTGTGATGCTAAAATTAGCAGGGAAACAACAACGGAGAGCACGTCAGGGATGACGAGAAAGTGACAGGAGAAAATCCGTCCCGGTCAACCACCCAAACATCAATAACGGGAACCTTATACAGCGCTTCCCTATACACGTCAAACTCCCGCAGGCACAAAGACATTACGGAGGCTATCACTTATCACCTGACCAAAGATATGGCTCCATCAACACTGTGCAAAACGAGGGATTTAGGAAAACGATCAACACCCTAGACAAACGCTACACAGTGCCGTCCCGCAACTATTTTTCTATTGTTGCACTACCTGCTCTGTACACGCAGCGTCGAGCAACGGTGGAGACGGAATTTCAAGCAGGACAACATTTTGCTGCAACAACAAAACGTGAGACATTTGTTGTTTTATGTTTATTTATTGTTATGAGAGAATCATGATCTCAATTCTAAGCAAAAAATCGTGATTCTCATTTTATGCAAAATCGTGCAGCCCTAACATTAACACAAAACTATTGTTTCACCAGAGAAACACACATGAAGAGAGAGAGAGAGACAATAACAGCTACCAAACAGTCGTCATAATTCGTCACACAATGAGAAAAGGACAAATCAACAAGTAACAATGACTAATTAATATTAAAATCTGTAACATAATGTATTGTTTGGAGTTTAGTCTGATTGGTTCAGGATGAGCTGCCATTATCCAATCACACGTCTGCTTACCTGCATCTTTTCTCTTTTTTCTAACCTGAGCACCTGATGGCTTTGAACTTTTGTTGTCCATCTTCCATTGGTTTGAATTTTGCGCTCCAGTACAAACACAAATCCCCCAACCCGAGGATCAGCACAATTAACCTAACAGACCTACACCTTAGTTCACAGATTCACTTTGTCTAAGGTTGATTTCTGGGATTTCACACAACCCAGGATTCAGATCGTGAATCCATGATGGGCTTGGATTTACATCATTATCAATGAAATGTGCTCTACTTGGAAGCAGCCGGCCCCGCCCCTTTTGACGGGTTGTGTGAGACTTTAAATCATCAAACTGTAAATTATAAATTTAAATTGTTATTGATCCTTTACCCCGAGTCCTAAAGTGTAGATTTATTTTCTTACTCTTCTTATATTTATTGTTTGTTTACTTGCACCGCTGTAACTGCAGCCTCGTCGTCTCGTCTCTCTATATGCTGGACTGTCTGTAGTTGGTTATTAGATGCCGCTCCAGCCAGCCAGAGACTCCCCGCCGCCCCGCCCTCTCCTCCCTGTGCCGCCAGCAGCAGGCGCACCTCGCAAACGGAGGGCGCCCTTACTCCCAGCAAATGGCTGATAGAAAACCGATCGGTGCCTACGAATTTCCCAATATGCGCTGGCATGACGTCGGGGAAGCATGGGTACGACCGATTATTTTATTTTTTTCTTGCCCGTGATGCCCCCCCACCACGATGCATTCTATTGGTTTGCACACTTACACACACCCAGCTGTGGTTTCCTGTTTTGCTGGACTCTGGAGAGCCCCGCCTTTAACGCTCTTCTCTCACAGAGAGCAACAGAAAACTTGGAAAAACTCCAGATTGACTGAACTCAGTTCAAAGTTACCTTGACACCTTTAGATGTGAGACGTAGTGATGGTCCGCTTGAAGCTGACGCTCCGGTGCGTGTGTCAGAAAGATCAACGCGCTGCTTCAGAAGCACCGTGTCGAGGCTTGATTCGTTTGGCCAGAGTCACGTGATCAGTGACGTCTGAAGCTTCGTTTAGAACGTACCTTTTTTAAAATCGAACTTTATTGAAACACAATGAGTATACAACATACAAACAGATGAAGTTTACAAAAGAACAGAACATGAACATACAGAACCAGGAGTAAAAAAATGATGATATGAGTAGGCGAAAAAAATCAACATATAAATATTGTTCTGAGAGGCTTTTTGTTGGTTGAGTCTGAAATTGATTGTATGTACAATTCATATCCTTATAAAAAGGCAGAAATATGGTGTTTTATTAATAAACTTACCTTTATGGATATAAAATAGCTAAAAGTATTAACAAATTTTTTATAAAAAAACATTTATCATTCTTCCTGGGGAACTTAAAGAAACAGAATAAAACATTTTCCATCGTAAAGAAAACTCCCTTAAAATATGGACAATAACAAAACTGCTAAATTCTTCCAGAATCTCTGTGTAGAGGAACCAAAAGAGATGTGCCACAGTTTCTGGATGATCCCCACAGAAAGTTCAATTAGTATTTATGTCTCTTTTAAATGTTACCATATAGTGACTGGCTGGGTCACATTTATGAAGAATTTTATATGAGATTTCCTTCACCTTGTTCACAATTAGATATTTATGGGATCATCCAGACTGTCTTCCAGGTGATATCTGGAACATGTCGGTTCCAGTAAGATATTCTATATATGGGAGAGACATGATATCTTCTTGGAATAAACTACGTATTCTCTTATTGCTGTTACCAAGTTCCTGTGAAAAGCAGATTTTTCCCACTGCTGACTCAGCTGGATCAGGGAGAGTGACTGAGGCAGATATTGAGCTGTCAGTGTTTTTATATAACATTAAAGTCCCTGAGGGTATGGCACCAAGCACCATTGAGAATTCCCCAACACTGACGGGAAAATTATATAGTGTAAGGAATTCATTGTAAGTAAGTAGTGCTCCCTCGTTAAATTTTAAAACTTAGTAGCGGCCGCCATTGTTGGCAGCTGAAATTTGGCTGGGCCGCGCTATGAATTCTGGGATATGGTGGGCCACGAAGGACACACCCGACCCATCCTTCAAACTCGGGGGAATGAAGGACGCATTTGAAGGAGTCGAGGAATCGGGACAGCCTTCGTCGCCTGGCTGTGACGTCATCGGCCTTCAAATGCGGCCTCCGGAGGATGCAGCCGACGTTTTGGGACACAGCTTGTGTGTCTTTGTTGGTCATGTGACCTTCCAGGGACTACACATGGAAACGAGCAGTTTAGCTCAAATCTGGCAGGTTTCCATCGTCTGTTTTTGTCCTGATGTCCATGAACATGAACACTGTCCCTGTCAAACACGTCCAGATAATCTGATCCAGTGTTCTTCTTCTGTGGTGTTTGTGATGGAGCTGCTGATCCTGATGTCCTCCACCAAGGGGGCAGCAAATTCAGCTGACTGTCATCATTTATTAAAAAGATGTAACAATGTGACATAATGCAATATAATAGTGTCAGTTACACATTGTGGGTTGCACTGTGGCCAGAATGGACATTACCTCCTGCCTAATGGAAGCTGTCAGCCATCCTGCAACCATGAATTAGATAAGCAGAAGTGAAGGGATTGTTAACAACAATTTAATAATAAAATGTAATGTGATAGTTGCACTTTATTAGCTCCCCACAATCGTATGAATAATAACCATGAATGCACTGCATGCTCATAGCAAGTTCTTTAGGTTTAAAGTGAGATCCTGCTTTAAAGGGCGCTTCATCTGCTGGGAATGACATGTTTCTTCTAGTATGTAAGGCTCAGCCCATCTTACTGGGACTTACTTTTGTAGATCCACATGCTCTAAACCTGGTGCTCCATGATTGGTGCAGAAGCTTTAAGCTACTATTAACAAATAATGACCATGGACTTAGTTGTTACTACAATAACTTATCATTGAGCAACTTTTAATTTTACTTGTAAAACTATGCAAGTAGAATTGAATGGGGCACAGTGAGCTGAGCACAGGCCCACTCTGTGACACTCAGAGGTTTGTGGATATCATACTGAGAGTATTGGACACAGTGCAGCCAGCTTGCAGCCACTTTCCCACCACTTTAGCACAATGTTTACATGAGACTCAGCCACACTAATGTTCCTGGGCAGACATGTGGTGCAGCATGGCTGATGGCACTGTACCTGCAGCTGTCATGGACAAGAACCACTCAATACCTCACCCAAGCCAAGCCTGTGCTGATGTTGTGATCTGAGACCGAGACACTAACCCAGGATCATGATATGATGTTGTGAGAGTTTCACTAAGAATTAGCTCTGATTACAAGATTTCAATCTATCGTAACTCTAATTTGTATTTACTTCAGTTTGTTCATCTTGGAGCTGTGTGCAGCTGAGGACAGTCTTATTATTACCAGGTGAGGATATGTAACAGCCACAGTCTGTAGAGATGATGTCACCATGGAGTGGTGATGTCACTGGAGCTGCCAATATGTGCTCCAGCCAAAGCTACACCAGAGGGTTGTGCTGTGTAACAGGTTGGTGCAGGTGGTGTTATCTACATTTGAACATTAGGCAACAGTCTCATGAAGACACTTTCTATTGTTCACTAAAGACCAACAATAACAGAGACAAAGGGAGAGCAGCAGAACTAGTGCTAACAATTAGCACTGCTAGCCTGCCCACCAACACCAGCTAATGTTCTAAAAACGATGATCAATGATTTTGCTGTAACGGCTCCAGCTGTCTGTGTCAGGGACACGTTGGAGATGAAGTGAGTGATCCAGTGACAAAGGTTTGGAAAGCTGCAGTCAGCTGAGACTAAAGGAGTCACCTGACCGAGAGACCAAATGTTTCACTGAGAACGTCCAGATGAACAGAATCAACCTTTGGGATAATCTGTTCCACACATCCATGTTTCACTTACTGCATTATATTTCCTCATTGCTGTGCACACAGGCCTGTGGCTTATAACCAACTCCAAGTTCAGACTCAGAGGCTGCTGAAGCTGTTTTCTGGAACAGAGACGTGTTGGATATAAAACCAACTCTTCTTTATGTGTCAGCACTGAGGAAAGGAGCAGCTTCGTTTCTAAGTGTATGAAGGACTGTAGCAGTGTGTGTGTGAGCTTTATTTCACAGACAGAACCATGTCAAAAACACAACTTCAGGTAAAAACAATACAAAATCAAAGAGTCTGATCAGAAGGATTAAACAGAGGAGTGTGGGACTGTTTTTAACAGACAGCAGGTTAAGCCAGGCTGGAGGAGTAAACTGAGCCTCGGTGTGAGCAGCAGTGTGTTTGACAGGAAGCTGAGATAAACAGTCTGGAGCCCATTTAGTGCTTCATATGAAAGTGTGAGGATTTGAAAGCAAATCTAAAATCAAGCAGGAGTCAGTGT
The DNA here is from genome assembly GCF_963969265.1 of Rhamphochromis sp. 'chilingali'. Classification (NCBI taxonomy): domain Eukaryota; kingdom Metazoa; phylum Chordata; class Actinopteri; order Cichliformes; family Cichlidae; genus Rhamphochromis; species Rhamphochromis sp. 'chilingali'. The sequence continues at coordinate 543,026 of NC_137929.1, forward strand.
GAGAATGATTTGTGCTTTTCCTCAGTCAGATGCTGGGAGTTTCAGTTCATCCATGTTCAGCGTGCTGTGCTTTGTGTAACAGGAGAATATGACAGTATAAATCAAGTCTTCATGTCACTGAAAGCCTCCACAGTCTGCTATGGAGGTGCATCAGTTTGGATTTACAAGAAGAACATTTCTTAAACCTGCCACAAGATGGCGCTCCAACAGAAGGGATGTCCACAGTGTAACACAGACACACACATACTGTGTGAATGTGTGAGTGAATGGGCTTTCAACACAAGGCTTCTGCTGCTACCTTTAATGACATAATTAGCTAACAAGAACAAACTGTTAATTACCACCAAAGAACGGCTCCAGATTTTAGCTGCTGACCATTTTGTGAAACGTTGATTACATCAGCTTATTGTTGATTTTTCAACCTTAATATCAGCTGCTTTAAAGGAGCCTCGTTCTCTGGCAGTAACACTTTTCTTCACTAGATGCAGTGCAGGCACAGTCTGTGTTTCTAAACTACACACTAATGTTCATTGTTGTGCAGCTAAATCCTCCCTCTGGATGGGAAGAATCCCTGTCAGGCTTCAAACACCTGGCTTGGTGTTCTGGAGCTAATGTGTCACCTGTGAGGACTCTGAGATGAACACACAGCAGACACTTCAGTTCTCCGTCTGTGTGTCCTCAGTTTCCCAGCATGCCTTGGCTGTGGTGGTGGAGGTGAATGAGGGGGAACATGCTGCTCTGTCAGCACTCAGGTTTCATACCTGGTGATCTCAGAGGACAAAGCGGCGTTACAGCAGCGCACGTTGATGAGACCTGATGCTCTGAACAGTTCAGACTTCAGCCTCACTCTGAGAAAACAAACGACTGACTGTCAGCAGCAACTACACCTGCTCCATCAGAGAGAAGAACTGAGACTGAGAGACATACAGCTGCAGGTCAAAGGTCAGAAACGCCCGCTCTTTGTACGGGTCAGGAGTTAGTACTGCAGAGGTCAGAGGTCAGCTTGCTGACAAACCATTTGAAACAGTTTGGAGCTAAAAGCACAACAGCAGAGGAAAGAAGAGACACTGCAGAGATGATGCAAAATATTGTGTTTTGTTCTCAGCTGTCAAAAAGTGTAACACACGTGTTCCAGCACAGCCTTTGTGTACTTTCACTTCTCCATACTGTCCATTGGAAATCCTGTTTGTTACTTTTTGATTTCAGTCCATGTGTCCAAAGCAAACTTCTGTCCCACACTTTCTCTGCTGACTCTTCACCGATGCTCAGATGATCTCAGATGATTTCACCAGAACTCATCAAAATTCGGGCTCCACAGAAACCCAGACGTCACTAAACAAGCGTAACAAGCAAAGTGAAAACTGGTCGTTCAGCTTTATTGACCAAAGATAAGCTCACATGTCACCTCATGACACAGACACTTATTTCCACAGCATGCACGAGGACTGACAATAAGTGTCTATAAAGCCACTTCTATCTGCCACACCTGTGCTTCTGTCATGGTTGCTCTCCTCTCACTCTGTCATTTATCCACAGTCTGCCTCCCTCTGCTCCGTCAGCTGACGTCCTCTCTACACCACCTGCTGTGTTTTATCCTGCAAAAACACATTTAAGAAGCGTTGCACCGAGTAACGGGAGGAACTGCTATAAAATCCATTTAAAGGAGGTGGTGCTGAGTGCTGTGACTGGGGTCCCACCACTGACATCACGGGTGGAGGACATGTTGGAAAACTGCTACAAAGTGCTGTGCAGCCAGCAGAGCTTACAGTCTGTCCTGTGTGTCATACAGGCTCTCACACTTAGTGTTTCTGTGACACATTGAAGAGAAGTTTGTGTTGTTCACAGTTGTGCTTGTACTGAGTGACAGCTGACATGACCTAACAGGAATAATGTGTCTGTGCTGAATGAGAAGTAACACACAATGAAGTCTTGATGCATCTCAATCATCCAGGAAAGTGAGTCTGTTGCTTCTGTTCATCTGGACGCAGCGTTTTGTGGGAGAAACGTGTCGTCATCATCAGGTGACGTCTTCAGTCTCAGCTGCAGGTTTCAGTCTTACAAACAGGACATTTGCATAAAGACTGAAAGCAGCTGCAGGAACGATGGGCTGGGAGCTCCGTTCCTTCATCTTAATTATGCAGATTCTCAGGACCATTGATCAACAACCACTGATCCATGTCCATGAGTCCCATTCACAGAGATGTGGGAATGGCTGCAGTCACAGCATGTAAGATGGAAATAAATGAGAAGTATTTAGCTGAAGTGGATTTGATTTATGTTACTTCTTTTTTAACTTGTAGTTCTACATTGGAAGATTATTGTGATATTGGAATATAAAAATACATTTATATTCTATTATTTTCTCAAAATAAGCGTCACACTCGTGGAAGCCGGTGTAGCCGCCGAAACGCCTGCATTAATGGAGACTTTCAGCCCCAGGTAGGCCAGTTATGGATCTTGGGATCCACATTATGTCAGCAGCTGTTCTCCACCGTGAACTGTGTTCAAACAAACACGCTCACGCCTCACAGACGACAGCTTACAGTCCTGTAGAGATAAAGTGACTTCGTACAGCCCCGACCTGCAGACGCTGTGCGCAGAGGTTCAGGAGCAGAAGTCCCGTTGTAAACATATCACGGCAGACCCGACGATGTTTGCATGAACGCGCTTTTTTTAAAAGTCAGGTCAAGGCTCCAAAAGCCCAAAGGCGATATAACAGTTTGTGTTTGCTACATGGATCATTGTAGTTCAGCTTTCCTTTGTTATATTTCTTTAAGAGCTCAAAATGTGTTCATTACATAAATCAAATGTAATTTTCTCTGTAGCACTTCATGGATTTCATAAGCAACACACTGTAGTTGTTCACACAAAGCATAAAGGTAAAAACAATATACACAGTGTTATCTTCATTTTAGATGTCACAAAGTATTTGCGGCTCCCAGTGTTTTCCCGAACCCTGACCCTTTGCGTGGAAACCGGGTCCAAAAGGCTCTTTGGGTGTTAAAGGTTGCTGACCCCTGCACTAGGCCCAACTGACACATATATTTGATTCCAAATACAAAAAATAATGTGTAACCTGCTGGAAGAATGTAGGAGGTTGAGACAGGATCTCAACACTTGGTGTCTGCAACAAAAGACAACAATATGTGGGCCGATCGTGGCTCAAGAGTTGGCAGCTCGTCTTGTAATCGGAAGGTTGCCGGTTCGAGCCCCGGCTTGGACATGTTGTGTCCTTGGGCAAAAAAGCACTTTGGGGTCCTTAGGGACGAGTAAAGCGCTCTACAAATACAGGCCATGTAATGGCAGAAACATTCTCTAGTGTAAATCCTGACTAGTTCATTAACTACAGATCAGTTTCAGTGAACATTATTCACAGAGGGATCTGAGTTCCTTATACCAGACTCTACAGAAACTGTAACACTGTACAGCTCTGCGACTCAACAATATGACAACAATGTAACACACACTAGAATCATCAAATAAAGCCCCACTAACCACTAGAACTAACTAACTAGCACTGGACACTTGCATATTAGAGATTTCTACCACCATAGGAGGCGAGATATCATCCTTGAACCAGAGCATCCAGCCCTCAATTTCGGACATAAAAAGCGACGTGGCCAGGCATGATAACACTTTGACTGAACTGCAGGACTGTGCCTCGAACCACTCTGACACCATCGCCACTCTCCAGGCCACTGTGGAGCGTTTGTCTGCGGAGGTAAAGAAGTTAGATGAGAGATGTGGAGCTCTTGAGGCACTCCAGGAGGAATCATTTAAGAACTGCAGGAATACCAGAAGGCACAGAGGGACCCAAGATGACTGAGTTGGTTCACACCTGTTGGCGGAGGCGCTATCTCTCGAGGAGAAGCCACTCATCGATCGAGCACATAGAGCGAATCGCCAGCGTCCCAAACAAAGTCATCTTCCTCGGCCCATCATCTTGAGATTGCACTACTACCACATTGGTGAGGAAATTCTGCTGAAAGCTGCAGAGAACAAGAACCTGATGTATAAGGGTTTTTAAAATAAACATCCTCCCAGATTTCCCTCCCTCTGTTGGAAACGCAGAGCCGCATTTGCAAATATGAGAGGAAGACTACGTGGGATGACCGGCGTCAGGTACAGACTGCTATACCCTGCAAAGCTGTTAGTGACCCATGGTGATGTGAGGAAAAGCTTTAGCGATCCCAAAGAGACCGTAGACTACGCGGAGAAGCACCTCTCCCACCCACCTTCAAATGTATTAAAAGCAAGGATATATCTATATGTCTAACGCTGACACAGCACTGTGTTTCTTCTTTTCCCTTTATATTCCATGTAAAGGTGAATATGGAGCGTTTATGGAGCTCGTTTATTGACCAGCTGTCAGTTAGAAGGTAAGAGTTACTAGGTTAACAGAGGTTAGCAGTAACAGTACGGGGAAGTATATTGTGTTGTTCTTTTGTTGGTTTTTATTTTATCCTACTTTACTTTGTTATTTTGATTTTACCTGTTGTGAGTGCTTCCCGTAATTCTCCTTTTTCTTGCGCCGCTGCGGCCAGAGTTCACAACATTACATATTTTTGTATCTATAAACAGGAAGCTGACACTCTCCAGACTTTATCAAAGGTGTGAGCGTCACAGCAGAGGCCTTTGTGTCAACGTAGCTGAAGACAAAACACAGAAACACATGAAGGAGATTTTCCTGGCCTGGATTTTATACAAATATTCTGCAGTACATCAAAAATGAAAGAAAACCATTAGTCAACATATGAACATCACCTCTGAAGTTACAGAGCTTTGATTGGAGACACAGCTGAGCGTTTTGCATTTTGCATAATTAATTACATAATTAATTATGTAACCATAATTAAATGGTTACATCATCTTTAAAGTCCCCAGAGATCAGGAAAAGGGCCTGAGGGTGCTGTGTTTGGAGTCTGCTGGTTACAGTGTGCAGGACCTCACAGGCTGCTGCAGCGTTAGCAGAGGGCGGGACATACACAGCTATCATAATCACGTGTGTAAACTCTCGTGGTAGATAGTACGGTCTCACGCTAACCGCTAGCAGCTCAATGTCCTTACAGCATAGCGTCTCTTTGATAGAGAAATGCCCAGAGTTACACCATCTATCGTTCACAAACACAGCCAGACCCCCTCCTCCCTTCTTACCACTCTCCGCTGTTCTGTCATAAGAGGCTCAGCAGCTAAAGCAGCACACCTGGGTCTCCCAGCCTATTAAAAGCAGCCCTTTGCTTCACCTGCTTCACTAAACATTATTATTTTAAGCAGAGTGGTGTGATTTATGTAGGCATTGCTGTGTGACAGGATGACTTTTCTTGCACACCCACCAAATGAGGGCGCACATGCTTCCACGCCCACTGGTGACTGCACACATCCTTTCAAGGAAGCATTTCATTCATCCCTAACAAATGGAACAAAACACTGTGCAGCGTGTTCAGGTTTGAACGTGGCCCTGGCCTCTCTCTGCATCCACCTGGCACATGCAACACACATCCACTCCCTGCTGAACTGCTTGTATTTGATGTGTTGAAGTTTTGGTAAAGTTTGAATAAATTCCACTTTATTTATAGGAACATTTCATCTGTGGACTCCTGCTTCCCCTCTCCTTGAGCCAGTTTGTGACGGGAACATGACATAAGAAAAGTAATTTATCCCTTTTTGATTCTGTGTATCTGGCGCTCATCCAGTGAGTTCACACTTGGCAGAAACAGACTGAATTTGTCTGGAGAACTTTGGCTTCAGCCAAGTTAGATAAACACACTGTGTCTCTGTCAAAACAGCAGTGTAGTTGTGGCACCCCTGTGAGGGAATGACCACATGAATATTATTTTGTGTAAAACACTCATGTAACGGGACATTTTTCATTGCTATATGTATTTATTTTCAGTTTCTTTAAGAGGATAGAAAATCCATGTAACAGGGATTCATTTTATGTTAGAAAGCAGTGAGGGCGGAACTTTGGTGCTTGCTCCGGGGTTTCGGGGAGCAGTAAGTGGAGCCCACCTTCCGCTGCTTCCTCAGACACGTTCTGGAGGAAAGCAGAGACGCATCGTGTCTTCCTTACTCTGCTCTTCACCTGCTTTTACAGGTCGGTACACGGTGCTCGCACCGAAAATGTTGTTTATTGTCACCATGGTTACCCACGTTAATGTGAATGGGAGAGTTAAGGCGGTCCGCCAAAGTTATTTATATGTAAACACGGGAGAAAACCAGAGGAGTGTCCCGCGCGACCGCACCGCGAGCCCGCTCGTTAGGTGGAGCGCTCGTGAAGCAGAGTCAGTGCGCTCCTATGCTCTGTGCAAACGTGTTGTAATGCTCCAATCAAATCAGTTCTGTGAGATGTGAATGTTAATAGTTCTGTTAAAGTGACTGAGTAGATTAGCTAGTGTAACACAAGCACTCTGAGCAACTCTGTGTAGCTAACAGAGGCATTCATGGGTTGATTCAACAAGCTGTGTTTCATGATGCACTAAATAGTGATTTTGCCAGTAAATTACTGGAGGGAACAAATGTAATGTATTTACCAATGCTGTTATTGAATAGAACTGTTTAGCCAGTAAGACACTGCAGAAGACAATGTGATGTGTTTATTGATATGATAAAAGGATGTAGCTGTTATGGAAAGAAGTGTGAACTTGAGAAACTGAACCAGTTAAAAAGAGTATATTTCACTGATGTTGTGAAATAAGTAAATGTCATTGATGTGAATGAGGAACCAGCTGAACAGTATATTGAAAGCTCATGTTTAGTGTTTTATAGCATTTATTTGTGTGAAATAAATCAGACTCAGACACGTTCTGGAGGAAAGCAGAGACGCATCGTGTCTTCCTTACTCTGCTCTTCACCTGCTTTTACAGGTAACATATTTGTCATCGAGGTCTTCATCCTTGGGACCCGTAACATAGTAACTTCTTCATTGTTATACTTCTATAGTTTTCCCATTTTGTGAGCTGTGGATGTGGAAAGTGTCTCAGTGACACATCCACATGAAAACGGCGTTACCTTCGTTCATTTGCACGTCAAATGAACGAGCTGTTTGGACTTTAACGTCACAGCTGATGCTTCGATACTCGAACTCAAGAGTTCAGCTTCCACTCAGAGGTACAAGTACACACAGCAAAGATAAACGTGTACACAAGGTGGAACCCACAAGTGCACAGCTCCGACCAGAGATGGGAAGTAATCCGATTACTTTTTTCAAGAAACGAGTAAAGTGAGGGATTACTATTGCAAAAAAGGTAATTAGATTACTGTTACTTTCCCGTAAGCACGCTGCGTTACTGCGTTACTAAAACCGCAGCTGTGTGCAGATGAACAATGGATAATCTATCGAGTGTGGAGAGAGTGTGAGCGTGCAGCGTTTAAAGCGTGGAAGCACTGACCTTACTTTGAGTTTGACTCTGTAAAAAGTGACAAAAACATTAGCATCCGCTGTTCACTGCGTGGGAAGACAACATGCTCACTCACTATGTGTTAATGGGCATGCTTATTTATAACTTTGATTAAATGTCATAAAAATAATTCCATGCCAGCTCACCATTGGTGATCAGGTAGTTTCTGTTCCAGTTCCAGTCCCATAAATCATGAAGCTTGCTGCCAGAAAAGCTTCAAATCTCCTTTGAAAGCTGTTTGTGGTCTTGATTGTGGGAGCTTCAGTTGTCTGACTCCAGCTGCCACACAGTGCTCACTGATATCATTTGCAAAAACCCCAGTGTGACAATATTTATCAGTGAAGCAGAAATCAGGAAGTGACGACTTTTCTTTGAACATTTGCTGAGGCTAAGCTGTGCTTTCTACCACAGTTGGGAATTTCCTGGTTTACAACAAATTATTGTGTCAACACCGCATAAGATTTCAAACTACAGGAAAATCACTGGAGTTATAAGAGGCAGACAACGACACACACACCACATGCATGCTGTTGCTATTTATTGTGGATTAACCTGTCAAGGGCAAGAACAAAAGAATTCTGCCTCAAATACAGGAAATCATAGCTTTCCTGTATTTCCTCCATTGTTGGCATGCTGGTTAGTGCTGTTGCTCCACAGTAAGAAGGTCCTGGGCTAAATTATCCATGAATGTAAACGGCTGTGTGTTTCTATCTGATAGACTGGTGAGCTGTCCAGGGTGTACCCTGCCTGGTAACCTATCACTTCAGGGTTATTTCCCAGCCCTGCTGCAACCAGGATAGAGATAGGAGGATGGTAGTTGTTGTAGACCCATTCAATTTCAATTGAAGGATTAAAATGTTCCAGGAGCTCAACTTACTCCATCTGAACATGTTTCAATCGTGTTTTATGAACACAACATGCAGCTTTACTGAATATGAAAAGGTTGTGTTGATTTAACTCAGTTGTTTAAGTTTCTGCCAAAGCAAAACCTTTGTGTGCAACCAGTGTCCACTATTGAATCAAGTAAATCCAACATGTTTTTGTCAGTGCAAAAGGAGTTACGGTGCCTGTATTCCTGCACAATATTGTCCCGGGAGGGAGGAAAACTATCTGGTGAAGTTTTGGTTGATTTTTGGGTTTTGCTTGACACTAGGTTGATTTTATCAGTGAGGTTTGGATTGTTTTCTTTCTCTAAGAGAGAGAAAGATGGTTTTATGCTTGGACATGTTTGCAATGGGCCCCAGTATTTGTTACTTTATTAGTATTTTATTGGTTGCGTTTGTTTGTGCTTTTGTTACAGTGCACTGAGATAAGAACATCTGAGAGGTGTGATCCACCGGTGGTGATATTTTGGTATTTTGTGAGTTCCCGATTTAACAAATCAGCTCTTTAATCCAGACCTGAGAGGTTGAACTTTAAAGCGCTATAAAATATTCTTACTGGAAACAGTGGCAAAGTGTTTTTCTCCATGATTATAATGGGCTTGGGAGAAATTCACTTATATGTGACATTGATCACATGAGAAGTCCTGAGCCTAAAAGGATTGCAGCGAGTCAATCCAGTCCAAAAACAAGGAGCTGTTTTCCTTTAAAATGATGACGTCATCTTGCTGGTGATGGAGGCTCGAATAGGCTGCGCGTGAGACTCCATTATCAGCAATATCTGGTATGAATGTGTGTGGATGTATGCATGTGACTGGACTGTGATGGACTGACGACTAAAAGTTTAACTGACTTGATACTGAGACAAAAACGGTGCCGACTTTAGGATTAGTGAATGTCCACAACAATTCACCCAGCCTGTAGAAGAAGGGTGGAGGTTTTGTCTTGCTTTGTTTGTGCAGGAGCAGAAGGATGACAGAGACTAAAGGGGGAGGCTGTAGCTTCACATGAGTGTGAGCTGCAGACTGAACCCTTTGGTTGCTAATGTTGAGTCACTGATGTTTGCATTAAGAAAATTGTGTTTTATTAGCTGTGTTTTAATTAAGGTATCACATTATATTGTTGGGAATGTTAAATGCTAAAGTGAAGAAAAGCTTTGATTTCACTCATGACTGAACATGTTATTATTAACCATAGCAGGCCACTGTAAAGAGTCAATTAACTGTTATAGAGGAAAAAAAGGCCAAAAACTCTGTTAATACCTATGAATAACAGGCAATGATAGACTTGTCACATTCAAAATAGAGATATGTAATAACAAACACGGGTCCGTGTCATTTAGGTTCTCCATTGAAATAGTCAATCATTTAGAAAAGTAGAATATATATATATATATATATGTCTCAACGCTGTTTCTCAATAATATTAAAAACCTAAAAACTATTGTTGTGGAAGATAGAAGTCACTGTGACAGCCCTCTGACTGTGGAGGACGTTTGTAATCCTATTTCTGCACTTAAGGCCAACAAATCTCCCGGCACAGATGGTTTAACTGCAGAGTTTTATGAATCATTTTCTAATCTCCTGGCTCCGTTCTTACTGCAGCTTTTCATAGGAAGTGTAGAGAATAACATCCTCCCTCCTACTCTTACTCAGGGTCTCATAACACTTATTCCAAAGCCAAACAAAGACTTACTTCTTATTGATAATTGGAGACCCATCTGTCTGCTCAATGATGACTATGAGATTATGGCTTTAGTACTTGCTAACAGAATGAAAGAGTTCTTGGACACAATTATCGATGAGACACAATCAGGCTTTATGAGAAACAGACACCTTTCTAAGAACATGAGACTGGTTTTAGATCTACTTGATTACTCTGATTTGGTATCTGACTATAGCTTCATTCTCTTCCTGGATTTTTAAAAGGCTTTTGATACAATTGAACATCAATTTATTTTCCACTCTTTGGAAAAATTTGGCATTTTTCTGTAAAGCTATCAAAACCTTGTACACGAATGGCAATAGCTCAATTAAAATGATTAAGACTCCACCCCGAGATTTGACCTGTTATACAAGGAATCAGCACAGCTGATAAGGAGCTCATCATCAGCCAGCTAGCTGATGACACCACACTCTTCTTGAAGAATGCAAATCAAATCCGTCCAGCCCTTAGTGTTATTAGTGATTTCTCTGAGGCATGTTAATACTTTTAGCTATTTTATATCCATAAATCAATGGCGTGTCCAGCGGGGTGGCCTGGGGGGGCACAGGCCACCCCCCCAACCAGACTGGCCACCCCAGGTGCCACCCCAAAGGTAAAACAATAAAATTCAATCAAATATCAAATGTACGATTATGTTTTCACGGTGAAGCTCAGATATCCGAGTGTAAGTGAATGCAGCATCGGCTTCTACGCTATGCGCATCACGTTAGCAAAGGTAGGCGAGCCAAGCACGAAGGACAACACTGCAGGAAACAATTTTTCGGTGAAAGAAAATGAGGACAGAATAAATGTCCCGGTAAGTAATATTAAGTTTGTTGAGTTTAGTAAACTTCGGTGAAATTAGAATCCCAAGGAAAAAATAACACTTAAAGAATTTTTGCAGCCGTCGAATATTTCAGACAGTATGCGACTGAGGGCAGCTAACATAAGAGTTATGAGTTATAAGATGCAGGTCGATGTGTAAAAATAACTCAGTTGTTTGGTGGTGGCTATGGCGGGGCTTCCACAAAGGCCAGCAGGTGGATGAGGGAAGGGGAGGCAGGAGGAGAGACCCGAGGCAGCCGCCAGTCCGAGTGTCAGGTGAACTGAACTTCAGGTAAGAAGTTATGACCTGCAGTCTATCTGGGTCAGATATAAACTAAGTTTAGGTGGAGTTTATTTTCGTTGTGCTGACTTTTTACCCTCAGTTGCAATAACTCGTACTGCGTTCTAGCCAGCTTGATGGAGTTTTTATACAGCTGGGTGGGTGCTATGATGTTACTGATAGTGAACTTTATTTTATTCATGCCAACGGCTCCTTAAAAAAATGGAATGGTCCCTCATTCAGAGAAAATATTACACGTTTCGTATTGAGCTGAGAAGAGACGCAGTTTGTCCCGGACTTTAGCTAGAATGGAAAAAGACACAAAGCTGGAGTTATTCTGTCGTTACGCTGCACAGCTGCCTCTTCTTCTCTCATTCTCTCACCCTCTCTCTCCTGCTGCTACTTCAATCATGAAACTGATCAATGATCAGCTGATCGGCTTTTCTCTCTCATTTATTTATCGCCCACTTTGCTGGGTGATGTCGGTTTGTATATGTGGTGAGAGGGAAACATGAAGATGAAACCAGGAGATGTCCTTACTGAATCATCAGAGCTGAACAGGTGATGGAGAAACAGGTTTACCTTTTAGGTCACATGAATGAGTTGAAGGGAAGTTATGAACTGTTTCTGAGAGACAAATAACACCAGGATCCTTTTCTATGTAGCTGACAGCTGGTAACTGTGCAGGGGTGGATCTAGCAAATTTTTGCCAGGGGGCAGGTAGGGCATTAACAGGGAAAGGTGGCACAAAGAAATACTTTTCTTTCTTATTCTCATTTAAAATACAGCTTTTATTAAATAATTATCTGAATCTTACAACCAAAGTTTTTATCTGACGTAAAATGTATAGAAATCATACATATACCAACAAAACTGTACATCACTGTCACAACAGCATTTGTTTTCATTCAAAGGCTTTATGGCTTTAATACCTGGTGGGCCGGTCTCTAGTCAAAATGCCCGATTTTCTGTACCGGTCCAGTCCTGCAGGTTAATACTGGCAGTGTCACCATGCCAGCTGACTGTATTTCATCATCAGCCAGTGTTGTTCTTTATCAATATTACCAAAGTTTACCATAAGGCAGCATAGAAAGTATTTACTTGCTTTCAGGTTTTATTCAAATATTAGTCTTTTCAGTTGTTTCCCCACTTTTTCCCTGTTTCAAAATCAAACACCAGTTTGTGAGAAGATTATCTTCTTTTTTTAATAGGCAGATAAAGTTTTGCATTGGCATTGGCTAATTTGTCAATTGTTTGCTACAAATGTTCGTATTTTAATATTAAAAAATGTTTTTGCCCAAAACATATGTGCACTATATGTCAGTAAAAACACTATGCAAATATTGCTGTCCTTGAATGCTGAGTAAACACTGACAAAGCACTGATTGTATCTCTTGTACTTTATCAACGCAGTATCTAAAAACTTTGCACCGGAGTGGTTAAAATCTCATTCTAATAAGAGTTAAAAGCGCATTCGGTTATTAGGTTTACAGGATTATTGAATTATGGTTAATGGTTGGTAGAATTTTTTTTTAAACATTATCTGCCAATTACATCTGCCACCCTTCTCCAAATCTGTGCCCCTACCTGGCCCCCCCAACAAAAATTTTCTAGACACGCCACTGCCATGAATGTAAGTTTATTAATAAAACACCATATTTCTGCCGTTTTATAAGGATATGAATTGTACATACAATCAATTTCAGACTCAACCAACAAAAAGCCTCTCAGAACAATATTTATATTGTAACAGTTGCTATTGTAATGCAGTGTATCACCACATGGCGGCGCCTCCTGTCTCACGACTGGTGTCACCCCCTTTTTGTTCTTCTTCGCACTCCTCCTGTAATGGATGCTCCCGTGTGTACGCGGACTAGTGTGCTCTTTAGTAATGTGTGGTAGAGGTAGCACTTTTATTTTTGATATTGTAAATAAATGAGTACTTTTTGGAAAGTCAGAAGCTGTTGCTCATTCGCTATCCACCTGCACACCTCCGCGGCTGGCTTCATCTCCACTGCACGTTACAACTGGCGCCCGAACTTTTTCCCCTTGGACTTCAGACGATTTTTGCATCCCGCCGAGGATTCTTCTCTTCTAGCACGTGAACTGTCTCGGAAATCCCCCCAGTTTTGCGGACGCTCAGACGTTTTCTCCAGCCATGGCCGCAGCCTCAGCTCAGGTGGGACCCGACTAATTTCTGGATACCGTGGTGTGCCGCTGCTCCGCTTAGGAGAAAGAAAAAGAGAGAAGCTGACTCCGCGACGCGAATGGACTCCGTGGATTTGTTATTTGTTGTTGGTTTCGTCTTCTAAGGATTAATTCTTCTGTGGAGAGCCTGGACATGAACATTTCTGCTGGCTTTTCATTCCCCTTTCCCTCTGCTGAGACTGACTGTAGCACATGTAAGTGATAGCTTGGCCGACTACAACCGTTGGTGCTGGTCTTCGGCTCAGTATAACGAAACGACTTAAAACTAATCTTGCATTGAGCTCTAGTGTTGCAGACATGCTATTGTAATAACATGGTTCTGATCACTCCAGTCTAATTTCAGTTGTTGGGCGAAATTTTATTTGTGGTTTTTCTAAATTTAATCTTGAACGCATTTTTGCAGTTTTGTCTTTCTAGTCTGACCTAACTGACTCTTTTACTGCTATATCAATAACTGCGCTGTGCCCTGGAGCGGCTTAATTTTTTTGAAATCGCAATGGCACACTGCCCAGACGACTCTGACTCAGACATGGAACTTACCTCGTTACCTATGATAGGTTTGTAGCTTGAACCCATCCGCTGGAACGTTGGAGACAATATAATTACACTGCAAAGCAAGACACAAGTAGGCAAGCTTCATGTTTCTCGTGCACGGGAGAAAACCGGACAACGCGCCGTCCCTTCGCTTGACCCCAGTTGCTCTCGTCCGTTCTCCCGTACCACTGTTCTTTTATTGAGGTTACATGAATATGCATAAGTTCATTAACATATGACGTCTACATACAAACAAAGAGTACCTTGCCTGTGTATGTGGGTGTGTGTGTGTGTATGTGGGTGTGACCCTGTGTAGACTCTGGTGCTAGCTGGTGCCAGGACGTCTGGGTCCATCTAACAAAAGGCTCTTATACTTAAACAGATATACGTGTGCTTGCTATACCATAAATCAAAGATAAACTCTCCTAGGGAGTGTGATCCATGCCAGGACACTGTGCAGAGGAATGTATGCACCCCCCTCTACACAGAGTTAATACAGACCTCTTTTAGGATGAGACATCCTTTCAATCTACCAATGATTATATACTTCTAAGCATATATGAGTAAATGTTTCTAAGCATAAATGACAATCAACAATACAAAATCTAACATTCCCCCCTTTTTGACGTTTATGCTTGAAAAGTCCCCAGTTACGAATACCTAATGTCTGACAGTTTCAATGCAAACATTGTTATATTCAGCATATGTCAAATCACCCTAAATTACTGAAAAAATACACAGTTTAACAAATGTATTAGCGGTTATCCCTAGGGATGAGTACCGGTGTCCGGTGCCATGATTGCACCGGTTCTGACATAAACGGTAGTAACCAGACCGAAAAGCAGCGCACATTTCGGTGCTTTATTTCGGTGCTTTTTTTTCCTGAGCTGTGATACACTTCTAGCCAATCATTTTACGTTTCCGAGGATAGTAGGCGGGTCCAGGTACGTACGTTCTTTTATGCAGAGCTACAGATTAAAAATGCCCAAGGCAAAGCGGTCAAAAATCTGGCTGTACTTCACAGCAAAATATGCAAACTCAGCAGCAACAAGTGCTTTAAGCTGATACTGTGATACTGTCAAAGGAAGTAACACCTCGAATCCGATGAAACACCTGGCGACGCATAGCGGTTTTTTTTTTTTTAAAAGCCGAGAAATGCGCCGTATTGGATGGCAGCAGCAGCCGTTCTTCTCTGCGTGAGTAGCTTAATGTTGTTCGTGTGTAATTTACATTGAGTAGGCTAACCACGTTATTACATTAATGCATGTAAGGTGAACTAGCAAACATCATCATAGCTACATGCGGCTGTCTCCTTGTTTGATGACAGATACTCCCTTCACCCTGGCCAAAAAAGCTAAAACGACCAAAGAAAAAGTGGAAAACAGCTAAATATGAGAGGTTTTTGGACAAAGTTTGTATTTTTTCCATTGTTTAAGCACTGCTTCCAGCTAAGAGTGATACCATATATACCCCATAGCTGCAGAAAAGGCTAACATTGTTATCTTTTTACAAAAAACCAGCTGAATATGAGAGGTTTTTGGACCAATTTTGTGTTCTCCATTCTTTAAGCACCGGTTCGAGCACCGTTTGAGCACCGGCACAGTTTCAAAAGTACCGATTTGGCACCGGTATCGGATAAAACCTAAACGATACCCATCCCTAGTTATCCCATTCAGTGATCTCATCTCATGGCAAACTGCATCCTACAAGCAAACAAAGAAATTGTTAATTTAATAGTGAAAATAAGAAAGTAACATTTTCAAAACCATCTCAGCTTGGTGGTGTTTTCTCTGGGTGTGCAAATCACATGTCTCTCTGCAGAGTGGTTTGAGTTCTGCAGGGCGTCATGAATGTCTCTTCCAGTTGTTTCCATCACTGTCCATAGGACCAGAGTCCGAATGTATGTAGAATAAACATTCAAACATACTAGTTAGTTTTGTTGTTTGTCAACATGGGTCTCAGCTATTTCCAAAGCTGCAGACCTCTCAGCACTCTAGTTTTATGGCCTCTACCAACCCCCACCACCTCATTCAAGCCTTCGTCCTGTGAGGGGGATATTTATGACTCCTTCATTGTCCACGCTCTGCAGAGAAACACCTCTGTGGAAAGGGTGCAGGGTTCCGTTATCTTACTGCTGTTGTGATCCCAGCAGTCTTCAGGGTATCATCGTATTCACAGTACAGTGGCACAGCATTAGGTGATGTTCATAGGAAACTGCTGTCATCACCACCATAGCTTCTGGTTCCTGTGCTTTTCACAGAATCATGATGTCATCCTCGAACTCCTTCTGCGCTGTCGATGGAGCCTGGCACGCTCCCGTCATCCCTCGAGTTTTCCTGTCCCTACGCTGCTGAAGATGATCTCTGATCCTCCTGAAGTCTCTCTCCTGGCCTCAGCTCCCATCCTGTGGACGATCCTCTTAGGCACTCCTTCTCGTCATGGATAGTCCTGATTTTGGGCCTGCTGGATCTGTCTCAAAACACTCAGCTTCTCTGCCTTCCTCCTGGTTCTGCTGATTCAGCTGTCACGCCTGGCACTTGGTTGCCCTAGAGTTGATCAGAGGCTGGAGGTTGAAGTGCGAGCTTACCCTACGGGGGCTCAATCAGCACTCCCCCCTCACCACCGAAACAACCAAGTGTGAGATTTCTCTATTGTGCTGTCTTGAGGGTGCTGGGGTTTCCTGGGACCTCGACCTCTTTGCAGTGGCTCTGATAAATCCAGGAGGGTCTCTCCGCTATTTTGCAGGCAGTTTCATGGTCCTTGCTGTGGCTCCAAGGTCTGATCTCATGCTGGGCCCCAACCAGCTTGACCTTTGACCTCAACCACTGCCTGGGCTATGCCTGGAATGTTTCTCGCTTCTCACTGCTGCACCTGTATTTCAGAAAGACTTCTATTTGGAGAGCATGTCAACAATCATCAAACCACATTCTTTAGTTCAGTGAACTTCACTAATAGGCCATCAAAGCCTCATCTGAACATGGGTGCACCACTTGCATAGATTTAATACTTGTAAATAAACAGCTAATCACACAAATCACTGCAACAATAATAGTAAACATTGTTTAATGTTAATTCTGGACCCCACTTCTTGACGCATGGACAACCATGCGTCAACTCACCAAACCAGGATCCCTGTCTTAAAAACTGGCTCCACCAGGAGCCTGCATACAATAAAATCAACTTCACTCTTATAAACAATATATCAGAAGAGTAATAAGCATTCAACATCAGCAAGACAAGTGTCATGTGCAGGTTTTCTCAAATCGGGAAACTACAATTATTTCCCTAATTTGCCTCAGACATGGATCATCCCATGTGCTCAGTTAACATTAATGTAATCAGTGACTTCTCTTAAGCAAATTCACTCCACTCATATATCCCTATGGGCTCAAAGTGGCCAGCTAAGAGCCCATATTCAACTTTCCCATAAACACCGTAACCTCTTATTTGTTTTACTCATGTCACTTGACCGCTTGTGCCGAATCCTCCACAGCATTCTCAAAGAAACAAACATTAGCAATACACATTGACTGTGGTCAGACGGAGGTCAGACACAGGTCAACAGGTTCCAGAGGTGCCATAAAAACACCATAAAGGTAGCCAACCCTAGCTGTGGAAAGAATGACAGTCACATATAAACCCAGAAATCCTGTAGTAGGAAAACATTAACTAATCCTCTTATAAATCACATGATCAAACACATGATTAATCATCTGCTGTAAAAAGAAATGTAAATGTTAGCGCTGCGCAGGTGTGTACACTTTCTCACAGTAATGTCTGTGAGCAACACAAGTTAGTGGATGACACACACATAGTAAATTCACAGACAGAAAAGATGGCATTTAAAAGATTAAATCGTCATGCAACCGCGAATGTTGCTGTCATCTTTCTGCTCCTGTAACAAAAAACACATAAATTCATCCACCCTTTTGTCCTGTCTAGGTGGAGGTTAACCTTGAGTCGTGGTCATGTCCTGTCAGCTTTTACCAGTCAGTCAGTTTGTTCTTTATTTCCATTCATTCATTCATTCTTTGCTGATAGTGGAACCTGTCGTCGCATTTAGTTTCCACTTCCAGCAAAATGACGTCATTTCAAAAAGAAAAAGAACTTCTAGATCGGATTACCTTGCTGAATCCGGTTTAGGCTGGGACATTCATTTAATAATTGTCCCAAATAAGTGGCTTTCTCCTGAGCCCATTTTAATGTGGAGAAAACTCACTTGTAAGGCTTTCTCGACAGGTCGTATAGCACTTTTAATTTCTGACGTGCAGATCTGCTTAAAGAAAAGAAATAGACAAACAAAATCAGTGCCTGTTCAAAAGATAAAAATGAAAAATAACAGAGATTATCAAACAAAACTTTCAGTGCACTGTGAAAGTATCAAAATAAAAAGGCCTTGTTAAGTCATGACACAAACTCCTCATCTCAGGAGGGTAAATCATACCATTAGCATGGTTCATCATACCATCATACTAATCGGCAGGCTCGACTTCACAACAGAAGAAAAATCATCAGCTAGATTCACTCCAAGCCAACCATCAGCTGCACAACACACACATAAGCCTAATGTGTCTTATTAGCTATGAGTTTAATCACCAGGTCTGTGCTCTTCACTCATTTAGGCCACAGATCTATTTTATTCAATTTTCCTTTTCCCTTCATCATAAAACATGTGACATGCTGTCATGCACTTCATAAAAGAAGTTTGTTCTGATGTATTCAGAGTTGTGTATCTAGATACAGAATTCACTCGCACATCAAAGCAGGAAACTCAGTGTTTTAGAGTCTCCACTCAACACAACAACTCCAACACATCTCATTCACTCGTGCTAGAATTCAGTCACCTTTCATTAATCTAAAACCGATCAACTAATTTGCATATCAGCTATTAACCCACTAAGTTGACAGGACAACAGGAAAGCATGTTCAAAATAGTATCACAAAAATAGAATTTCCCTCATACAGTAAATTACTTGTGCTGCATTAATCAAGCAGGAAGCTTCTCCCAATTTACCATTTTAACACTAAATTTATTGTCTGATCACTGGTTAGTCAAACCAGGATCTTTTTTTCCCCACAAAGGTTAAATTGTTGTCCTGCAACCTAGAGAGTCAATTTTTTTTTCTTTAGGATAAATTCAGTATTTGATAACAAGTGTCTGCTAAATTGACACTATTTTACACTGATGAAAGATAACAAGCTAATTTTCATTGCATGGGTGTTTGTGTTATTAGGCAGGTCTAATGCATGTCTGTGGAGCTGCATCTCCAGCAGAGCATGTTCTTAAACCTGCCTTTCCTACACACTTCTCTGCTATTATTTAATCATTTCTTAACTAATGTGCTATGAGTCTTCATGAGTCATTTTGTGTTTGGAATTGTTAGTAGGGTTAATGCATGTTCTGCTTGTTTGTGTGATTTTGTATGTTTCTATTTGTTTCAGACTCCTTCACAATTTTCCCACTTAAGCAGTCAGTTTTCTTTTCCCCAGGTTTGCTAACCCAAATTTTGATTTCCCACATTTAATAACAGCATTCCTCTGTGTTTCCACTTTCTCTCACTCTCTTGTCCTCTCCCACTTTCAACAGTTCACAGCCGGCAGTTCTCCTTCAGCTTTGTCCTGTGTTCAACTGTCTCTTCTTGCCATTTTACTCCACAGGTGGCAAATGTCAAACTCCAACAGTCTCCTCAGTTCTCCTCAAAAGTTTTCTTCACATGCATAGTGAAGTTGCAGCTTGTTGGAAACACAGTGCCATTCATCCGATCAGTCAGGATGATGGGTTTGCTCTTCTTCTCTGGTGCTGTTTGTCCACATTGCTGCTGCTCGCTGGGACTCTTTGTTCAGGACTTTGCTGCTGTCTCTTTATCTGCCATGTTATTGCTTTGGAGCTGCATTCCTTGTCTTCAGGGAGGTGTGAGCTTGCTTGTGAGGTTGAGAAACACATGGTGCTGTAAATAAGTCAGCCAGAAACTTGGCCTGAACGTTTCCAATGATGTTAAACTATAACTTTCTTCCGACCGCTGCATGTGGAAAATTGATTCAGGTCTGCTTTTCACCTGAAAGTGACAAACTAAGACATGTTCATTATCATCATCACTGCTTAATCAACACATCTCTCTCTCTCTCTGTGTTTGTGTGAACAATCCTTTCTTAAAAGCAGAAAATGACATTGTAGTTGTTTTTCGGCTGATCAACACAAAACCTTTTTCCTATGATTATTTTTCTTCGTCTACAATGTAATTTGTCTCTTTTTCACTCTTTTTTTTCCCTTTACAATAGCTTGTGATCCGCAAAATCACTGCTCTCACTCACAATCAGAGGCAATTACTTTTGCACAGTGCACAAAAACACTGTGATGTCAGACACATTCACACTCACTTTGTCATCTGCATAAATAAATCATATGGCTGGTGATATGTGCCATGGTGATCCATAGGCATGATCACACGTTTATTTAATTATTTTCAACCCAACAAAACAAATAAACAAAAACATGATGCTGATGCTATGAACACTCCACACACATGAGTCAAGATGCAGGAAAACTGCGCATGGAAACGCTGCACACTCCAGTTATCATATGTCTGTGAAGGTTCTCAGTCATCCAGGTCATCGTAGTCAAAGGAGCTTGCAAAGAAAAGCGTCTGGACTTCTTTAAGTTGCTTGAAGACGTTTCACCTCTCATCCGAGAAGCTTCTTCAGTTCTAAGGTCAAATGGTGGAGAGTCCCAGATATAAACCTAGTGGGAGTGACCCCGTGACCCCCACAGAGGGACAAAAGGACCCCCTGATGATCCTCTAATCACCTGAGCCAAGGTGTGAAATTGGGTGTGGGACCCAATCAGCCAGAGTTTCGTGTGTGTTAACACACACCCAGGAGTTGTTTGCTCAAACACTCTAAGAAATATCTGTGCTGTTAACACAGTTTCATGCTTCAAGAGACACTCTTTAAAGCCTCGTGCTTTGGCACAAACAGCTGGCTTTTCTTTCTCCCTCTTTTCAATGGCTTCCATCGTCAGCACTACATCAACGAAGAGGCCATCATCTGGTTTTCCAAAATGTCCAAAGATTTTCTGGAGGGCATCATGCTTGGCCCACCACCGTGTCTCACCTATTGGACTGAGGCGTCTGTGTCTTGTGTTTTTGGTTTGTTTCTCCCACAGATTAACCCTGTGATGGGACTCCTTGATGAACACAGCTATGTCATTAAGTAAATTAAAGAGTGATCCACTTTCAATGACACTTTGTGTTGTGTCAGCAATCACAAGATTAAGTATGTGTGCATAGCACCACACATGCACATGAGTTGGAGACTGGGCAGTCATAAGTGCTGAAAAGCCTTTGTACTGGCCCTGCATATTTGAAGCACCATCTGTTGCATTCCCAATGCACATGGCCTTGTCTAGATTCAGATGCTCTAAAACTCCGGAAAGCAAGTTTACAAAGTACTGCCCCGTGGATGCTTCGCACCTCACTATGGAGACAAGCCTCTCCTGCACAGACTCAGTAACATACCTGATGATTACTGAACACTGATCATAACCTGTGATGTCTTGGGTTGTGTCTAGCTGAACAGAAAACATCCCAGCTTTCTGGACATCACTGGCGATGCTCTCTTGAAGGAGATGGCCAAGTGCATCAATCACTGAGTTGGCAGTTGTTTTGGAGAGTAGGGTGATGAGAGATCCTCTACCTCTTGATCCACTGGTCTGATGCAACTTCTTGCTTTTTTCAATGCAGTCATTCAAATGTTCTCCAAGGCACATATCATACTTGCCTAATAACACAATTAGTTCCAGAAAGTTACCATGATCGATGGTGTTATCACCTAAAGTGTATGCAGCCTCATTCTCCACATGCCTATAGCTGAGTCCCCTCTTCCCAAGTACTTTGATCACATCCACCATACGCTCTAAAACTTGCCGTCTCTTTTTCACTTGTGCTCTGTGAGCTGACAACTGACTGCCAGCAAACAAGCTCCTGATGTTGCCTTTTGAGCACCTTAAGAAAAAAGCTTCAGCACAGGTCTGGTGTGTAGTGCTCTTTTCATGCTCCTCTGTGCGCAGATGTATATGTCGCCAGTCACTCATGCCTGTTATAAATGTGCTGGTGTCAGTCAGCCTTGCAAATGCCAGACACACAAAGCAGAACAATAAATGGCGTTCTTTGCAATAAGTAAGCCACTTCCTGTTGGTGCCATCTTTACAGCTGAACACCCTCATCACAACTGCACTGCTACTGTTCTGCTGTGGGTGGTAATCTAAGAAGGCCTGTAATATGGCAGGTTCAGGGCGAGCAAAGTAATCGATGCCCTGGCTCTCTCTCTCCTGCTCTTCCATCTCTCTCTCTTGCTCTTCCATCTCTCTCTCTTGCTCTTCCATCTCTCTCTCTTGCTCTTCCATCTCTCTCTCCTGCTCTTCCATCTCTCTCTCTTGCTCTCTCTCTTCCTTTTCCTAAATCCCTCGTTTTGCACAGTCCCTGGTATCAGTGCTCAAACCTTTTGTGTTTGTTTCCAACAAGTTGCCCACCTCGGGAAACAAAAATGTGTTCTTTTACTTGTCAGATGAACATATGAGACACTTTGACTCTTCAGTGCAGTGTGGAGCCTAACAAAGATCTGTTTTGTGTCCCAGCTGATCAGCAGGAGGAGGAGAGTCTGACGGAGCAGCAGAGGAACATTTTCAGCTACTTGGACTCAGCTCAGCCACTACAGAGGAAACAATGAGCTCAACACAGAAGGTGACAGACAGAGCAGGACCATATGACCAAAGATATTTATCACCATATACATTTGAACATTTGCCATAACGATGTAGCTGACGATAGAATTGACACCAGACAAAATACTTTACAGCTGCACAACTTTATTAAAAAGCCATCAATGTATTTTCACTGAAACAAGCAGCTGTTGTTTATGTGCATTAAAGTTATATAAAAATGTAACAGTGCAAATGCAAATTCCTCGCTGACAGTTTAACCAAAAGGCGTTTCCAGTGGAAACTGGCCGACACATCCTGAGCATAACCATGTATAATATCCACTAAACTTCAGAAGAGGTTATACAGTCGTGGCCAAAAGGTTTGAGAATTGCATAAATATTGGAACCTGGAGAAGTTGCTGCTTAAGTTTTTATAATAGCATTTTGCCTGCACTCCAGAATGTTATGAGGAGTGATCAGATGAACTGCATCGTCCTTCTTTGCCATGAAAACGAACTTAATCCCCAAAAAGCCTTACCACTGCATTTCATTGCTGTCATCAAAGGACCTGCTGAGACCATTTCAGTGATCGTCTTCTTAACTCAGGTGAGAATGTTGGCGAGCACGAGGCTGGAGATCATCATGGCTGTATCCCGATTCAGGTTCTGCAGCTTTAAAGTCCTCAAGGGCCGCGTACTCAAAGACCTCTAAGGCCAAAGTGCGAGGCTCGTAGGCTCGTGAAATGGGACGTCTAGCCTCCGTCGCGCTGCCCAGGTTGCCTAGCAACCATGATACTAACAGCTGGAAACGTTTCATACAGCTTTGTTTGACAGAAATGAAGGAGAACATATTTAGTTCATTTGTTTCTACATGAGCTCTGTGTGATTTGATGAGTATCTGAGGCTGAGACCACAGGACTGTGAAACATGATTGTTGGGCTTCATTTCTGTGCTGAACAGTCGTTTAAGATTAGCTGTAAATAACAATTAGCTGATGTTGTTCATGAGAAAGTCATCTCACTGTGGTAATGTAAATATAATATGGCCAATATTATAGTTATTATTTTAATCACTTCACTCACAGACAAGTATCTGTGACAGTGTGTATACAGATGTATCATATATAAGAGACAAATGTTGTTCATTTAATATGTTGGTACTAAATGTGGCTCAGTGCTTACATATATGTGTAAAAAGCAAATGTAGGAGCTGTGATAACTGTGTCTGATAGAATGAAGAGTAGACTGATATATGAAATATTCCTTTATTGGGTGAGAAAATCAGACCATGTCATAACTGCTTTAAGTCACACAGAATAGATATCAGAGCCTTAAACAGGCTGACTTCTGCTAAATGGGTCAAACTGGGCAGAAAGTCTACAAACACATAACATCCTTATAGAATATGATGTAACACTATAGATCAACTTAGCTCAGAATATATAAAGCATATAAACAGTTACAGCAATATGATGCAACAAACACAGCAGCTACTGATCCAAAATACTCAAAGCTTCATAGAACTGAAACCAACATTTATTTTTAGCTCCATCCTGCTGCTGATACAGACTTTAGGTTTCTGAACATTAAACTTGTTGCTGCCTTTCATAGTGTGTAACTTGAAGGCCCTGAGTACTTTCTCCCACACTGAAAACACTGGGATGATCACATTATTTGAACATTACCTAATAAGACTGATTCAGCACAGACAGTTATGTTAAACTTTCCTAGCAGTCCTTCACAAACAGGGAACAGTCTGTCTATTCCCTCCATCTGTCAGCAGCTGCTGGCTCTTCCTCCTCCTCTTCCTCACACACTGCTGAGTTTGTCCTGGTGGATCATCAGGGCTGCAAAGCCTCACAGATGATGTGCAGCAGTGGCTCCCTCAGTCTGTCCTCACTCTGGACACTTGCAGTCGTCACACATGGAAATCAAATGTGTGATAAGCTGCAGGATTCAAACACAAGTGTAACTTATAAACACATGTTCATACTTTTATTCCACAATCAGAGAGAAAGAAACAGAGAGAGAGTGCAGGACAGACAGACAGGTGACAGTCTCAGGTGTACACACTGCTACACAACAGCACCAGAGAAGCAGGATTTAGTGTTTGTGTTATTACGAGTGTAAACAAGAAGAGTTCCAGATGGTGCAGTGGACACATGTGTGACTGCTGTGATTAAAGCATCTTTCTTTCAGCTTAACGAGTGAACCGTCAGCTCGTTCAAACACACGTTAAAGTGCGTTTGGCTCGACACCACCGAACAGAGGCAGCAATATAACACAGCTAACATTAACAGTGCAGTGAATCCTGCTTGTGCCGTGATGTTCAGGACTGCAAACCGAGCAGCATCACTGACTTTCAGCTTGTTGTGTTTGTGGATATATGACTGACTTTAATTATCCACAAAATCATCACATTCTCTGTCAGATTAAGGTCGACTATTGAACGGCGTATATTTTAAAGGCTTTAAAACCAAGTTAACGCTGAAAGTACAAACATCACTAATGTCACATAACTCTGCCGACAAGGCATAGCTATGGCTATGAAATGCTCTTTGTGTATCACTTCTTCATTATGAAAGATGTCATTAATGCACTAGTAATGTCTCATCTGGAGTATTGTTCAATCATTTGGTCAGCAGCTAATAAGACAGATCTTAACAGACTTCAGTTAGTCCAGAATAAGGCGTCCAGATTA
Source organism: Rhamphochromis sp. 'chilingali' (assembly GCF_963969265.1). Lineage (NCBI taxonomy): Eukaryota > Metazoa > Chordata > Actinopteri > Cichliformes > Cichlidae > Rhamphochromis > Rhamphochromis sp. 'chilingali'. The sequence goes on from NC_137929.1 coordinate 568,251, forward strand.
GTGTGAAGATGTTCATACTATACTAATATTGATCAAATGCATAATAACCTTTCTTGGCTTCCTGTACAGGCTAAAATATTCTATGGCTTACTTGTAGTTCTAAAGAAAGCAATTCTGTTAAACACACCACATTTATTCTGCTCAGCTGCAGTATCCAGATGAAATACATCATCATATTACACAGTTTTCAACAAGCTGCAATTTAGTAAATGCTCGAGTTAAAAGTAACGTTTTGTAAAACTGTTACATTTAGAGCAACTTTTAAGTGGAATAAGTTGCCTTAAAAAATTAGAGAATTATTCAAAACTTCAATGAACACTTAAAAGCCGATTTACAGAGCTTTTAGTTGTTGTAAATATTGTAAGACATGATTTGTTTTTGAAATTTGTGTAATGTGCCTCAATGTTATTGATATTATTATTATTATTATTGATTGCTTATGTTTGAACAATTGTGAAACCTCACTGTGGATGTAAGAGTGAAATTATGTGGATATCTTGAATCCACTTTATTGTGTAATATTTTATGTGAGTATTTGACGGAAGACGAGCAACATCTGTTGTGGAAGCTAACGGGGTTCCTTTAGAATAAACAAACATAGGATTTATTATCACTGAATAAATCTGTATAAATCTATACAAATTATAGAAATATGTAATAGGAAACAACAAAATAATCTAAATTATAAAATAATGTGTGTGTGTGTGTGTGTGTGTGTGTGTGTGTGTGTGTGTGTGTGTGTGTGTGTGTGCATGAATTATCTTTAACAGCAGGTTGGATGTAATGTGTTAGAACTACCAGCAGGTGGGGATAAGAGACCTTTAATGTGTTTGGTGCCACGCTCCACCTTCAGGTTTAAAACTAGTGTTAATGGAGTTTGAAGGTTGAGTTTGTTCCACGACTGCATTTCACTCACTGCCTCTGTTTGTATCTCTGTCACTGCAGGACCAACATGGAGCCAGAAGTCAGCGCTCTCAGGAGGCCGACAAACCTCACAGAAGAAAGGGAGAGAAAAAACACACCTGTGACGAGTGTGGGATGGGTTTTACTGTGAGGGCTAAACTAAAACGGCATCAGGTCATCCACACTGGAGAGAGACCGTTCAGCTGTGACTTGTGTGGAAAGTCTTTTTCCTTGAAGGGTTACCTAAAAAAACACCAACTCATCCACATTGGAGTTAAAGCGTACAGCTGTGATCAGTGTGGCAGAGCTTTTACTCACAGTAGCAGCTTACAGAGGCATCTAGTTACCCACTCTGGAATTAAGCCATACAGCTGTGACATCTGTGGAAAAACTTTCAGCCGGAGAGAGAACCGAAATACACACCTACGCATTCACACTAGACATGATGTGTACTGCTGTGAACAGTGTGGCAAAGAGTTTACAACAGACGCACAGTTACAACAACACATGTTTACCCACACTGAGGAGAGACCTTATCGATGTGACCTGTGTGAGAAGACTTTTAAATCTCCACGTTACCTGAGAGAACACCAACAGATCCACACCAGAAAGAGACTCTACAAGTGCAGCTACTGTGAGGTATGTATTTATATTGTTATCTTGTCATTTTAGCCTGACTGTTTGGAACAACTCTGCTCATTAAACTGTGTTAGCATGTTAGCAATTCTACTGCATGGAAAAGCAGCTCTGAGTGATTATTCAGATTTTCCTTTCAGTTATGATTTTAGTATTACTGTAGTATTATGGTGGTAGTATTGTAGTTATTGCAGCCCAGTAAACTGAGTGTGTTAACTGAAACAGTCAAATGTAGTTGGACGTCTGCAGAGATGCTCTTTATTTCAGGCGACGTTCAGGATACAAATGTTGAAGGACTGACTTACACTGTCTTTGTGTCTTTGTTTAGAAGCAGAGCGACACAGATGGATCCAGTTCTCAACCCTGTCATCACTGTGGTGGTGGGAAAAACTTTCATTGTGACCTCTGTGGAAAAACTTTCAGTCAGCAAAATACCCTAAAAGTACATCAACGTAGACACACTGGAGACAAACTGAAATACTGCAAAGAATGTGGGAGAAGCTTCACCACATCACATCGCTTAAAACGACATGAACTGATTCACAGTGGGGTTAAAAAGCACCTCTGTGATCAGTGTGGGTCATCCTTCACCACTGCAGGTCAGCTTAAAACACACAAACGAGTCCACACAGGAGAGAAACCACACAAGTGCAGACACTGTGAGAGAAGCTTCTCACATTCAGGTAATCGTAACATTCATGAACGTGCACACATGGAAGGAAACTACAGCTGTGACCAGTGTGACAAGAGCTTCAGGAATCTCAGTTCATACTCTGCACACAAACGATCCCACGTTACTAATAAACTGTTTCACTGTTACCAATGTGCCCAAACATTCACCTCATTGTCTGCTCTGTGCAAACATCAGCGCGATCACTCAGGGCTGAAATCACTCCCATCACTGGATCACAGTGAATCTGAAGACACAGAAAGATCCTCTGGTTTCTGTGTCAGACTCAAAAAGCTTGAGATCAGGCTCCACAGAGTTCAGATAGAATCATTTAAACTTGTGTTGAACTGAACTGGTTGCTGGGCTGAACTTCTACATAATACAGATCTACATGGGATCTTCTTTTCTGTTTTTTACTGAGTCAGTTTTGTCCTTTTTTCTCTGTCCTGGTTTTGCTCGTCTGTAAATGATTGAAACTCAGTCAAATAGTTCATTGTTCTCCAGCAAAACGTTTTGGAAACTCATGTTTAACCTTTAAAACTCTGACATGTTTTAGCACACAAGGCTTCATCGGGGAGTTCACTCATGATTGGACCATGATAACAAAGGTTTTTAGTTCTTTCAAAGAGAGTCTTGGAGATGTTTGATGTTTCTGTTTTTCTGAAACCACCTGAAAGAAAAACTATTTTTCTTGCTTTATGTAGTGTGGAAGTTTTTAATGTTTCTTCATCTGTGATGTTCTTGAATGTGTTCACGTGAAGATGGTACAAATAAACTGTCCTTTCAGCTTTAGCTCCTAATTTATTCATTATTTATGGATGTAGCACAGCAGCCGTCTCTTGATTAACACATGGAGGGCTCGGGATCTGATGGTGTCGTCTCCCTAATTTGCCCACTCAGTAAATCTCACTCATGGCCAAGAAATTGAAATAAACCTTGTTTCCCTGCTGGATAGTGATCCACTGTAACTCTGCTCCTCCTTCCTGTTTAGGATTTCTGTGGCTGAAGTAAAATTCCCTCCATCCATCACTTATCCCAGCTAACCCAAAGTGAAATAAAGTTTTGCTGGTCTTAAAAAAGCATTACAATAATGGGCATTACCAATGCAAACTGAATGATACAGAAGATGAAAGAAGAGACTTTGATCAGTTAATAAAGCTCATGATCTGGATTCATTGTGGCTGCTACACAGATACTTCTGGGTCACTTCTCTCAGTTAGGAACCTTCCTCACCAAACTGACTGTTGGACCACACCCCTGGTTTCATGAGAAATTGTTTCAGCCATGATTTCTCTTCCTGTATTTCAGAGTAAAGACTGAAGTGACAAATGGAAGCATGTTTAAAAAACACAATGTGAGAGAGACGTTGAGGTCCTTAGAAGTTACCCTGGGTTTTTCTGTCACCCTGCTAGATGTTACACACCTTGTTATTGGACTGATTTCTACTGCTGGACTACTCCTGCGGAGAGTAACAATACTCTTACTAATTAGCTCCCTTTCACACCTTTGGGGATATTTATTTTTGTGTTTGCAGCGTTGTGAGCCAGAACAGCGAGAGAAAAATCTGCAACAGCGACGAGCCGAATGCTTACGTGAATCGCAGCAGCTGCACATGTGCTACGCTGAATTAGAGGATATCTTTGCTCTGGATTTCTATTTCTACTTTTTCATTTCTATATGATTCTTCTTGCATCTAAACAAAGATGATTCAATTTGCTAAATGTTGATGGCTCTTCGTGCTCAGGTGTAAATGAGACGTAATATTTGCTCTTGGTTTGGTTCTCCTGTACAGAACCTTGCAGTACAACAGAAACCTAAAAACATTATTTGTAGTTGTTATTCTTAGTTGTTCTGCTGCCTAAATACCACAGGGTCTGATTATGAAGTTATTGAGCTGCACATACTTTACGACCTGCTTAAGTTCGAGGTCACAGCGTCTGTAGAGCAGCTGGAACATAATGAAGTCTACAAGGTTAAAGTTTTCTCTTCAGTTATTGTTCTTTCTGCTGCTTGGTTTGATGGATCTGAGAGCTTTTGTTTTTATTATTGTTATTATAATTATCATGAATATTTTACTCTCTAGAAGCTTTGAAATAGTGTTTGTGTTTGAAAAAATTGATTTAAGAATTGAACAGAAACATCTGTCCTTCTGAAAATGGCCCAAAGGCACGGAGACAAAGTCAAAGGATGCAACCTGTAACTTTCTCTTCCTTCATGTCAGGACCATCATCCATGATTTATATAAAATGCATATAGCAACAGTAGCACTTTAGTTTGGACTTTATGATTTCTGTAACTGGAAAATATTATTTTGTTTAAAGACAGAAGAGACCGCATAGTTGCAACATCAAAGGGAAATATGAATTAATTAGCATCAAGTATATTTGTTGCTTAAGCGTTTGCACTATAACTTAAGTAGGATTATAACTTTTAAGGAAGCAAAGATTTCAGATATTTAGTTCACTGTTTCAGTTATTTTATATGAAATTAAAACATTTACGTTGGTCAAATATGATGCTCTAAATCAAATAAAAGTTTGAAAATAAATGGGGGTGGGCGTCCAGGTACACACCGGCTCACTCCTTGGCGGCCGCTTATCGGGGCCTGGAACCTGGGGCTCGCTCGGTCCACTTCGGAGGTGGGGTGCCCCCGGCCTCTCGGCCTGGGGCTCGGTCACTCAGGCACAGCTGGCTGCCGGCGGAGCTCACGGGCGCGTCACTGCAACTCCCCCTGGCTTCTGCTCCGCGGCTGCTGAGTGAGCCCTCATCTGGGACTCTCCTCAGCTCGTACTGGGACAGTGGCGCAGCTGCCCCTCTGTTGGTCTTCCTTGGTCTCTTGTGTTCTGGGGGCCTCTGGATGTCTGGAGTTTTGATCTCCTCCATACCTGCTTCATACCCTGAAGGACGGGGCTGTGGCCCCCCCACACTCCCTAGCAGATCGTTACATGGAGAAACCTTTGGAATACAAGCATGCTGATCCACACAGGTATGCACACGGGTGTTCACTGCTCGTAGACCCAAATTACACCTTTCTTGGCTGCTACCTCGAAGCACATCTGTCCTGCGTGCTGCACAACAACATTGAATATTTAGTATTTACTGCTGTTTACACTTAGCTAGATTAATGCGATGGTGTTGTGTTTAGTATGTTGCTTTGTGGTTTTTTTTGGTTTTTTTGCTTGTTTTCTATTCTTCTCTCAACAGGTGATCCAGGAGATTTTTATTTTTTTTCTCCCCCCCTTTCTCACTGTCCCTCTCCCCTTCTGTTTTTCCTTTCCTTCCTCTTTCTTTCTCCCTTTCCTATCCCTCACTCATGTCTGTCCCGTCTGTAACATCTGAAAATAAAATATAATAAATAATAAAAACAAAGATCGACCAAATGGACCAATACGGCAATGCCACGATGATCCATTTGGCAAAGTAAATCCATTGGGTATCCTTGTTGGTCTTCAGACAACAATTCTAAAGAACCAAATGGGACAGGCAGAAGAAAAAAAAGAAAATAAATGATGTATTTTTAAATGCTGCAACAAATGTTCACAAAAAGTAACTATAATTAAAACCAGTTAAACAAAATCAAATGTTTGAATCATGCTTAACCAAATGCCAGGCTGGAGAGCTGAACCTAAAGTATACGTAGAAAGATTTCAACATCTGAGCAGTTTTTAATGTTTTTATCACATATAAATGTCACAGCAGTGGGTCCTGGCCCAATGCTTTGTGTTTTTGGTTTTCTTTGACTCTTGTTTTTCTTGGTTTTTGTTCTTCTTATTTATCAGGCTCTCAGTAATCTTAGTTCTCCCTCCCTCAGTGTTCATTTCAGCCTGTGTTTAGTTTCTGTTCCCGTGTCCCACGTTTCATCGTTTCATGTCGAGTCAGCCCTGTCTCTCTGTTTCCTGTGTCTCCCCAGTCAGCCCCGCCTCCCTCGGGCACTCATGTGTGATACAGAGTAATAAACCTGACTACATTTACTACACTCTCTTTATTACCTGTTACTTTAAAATTCATACACTAATTATGTCTGCCCATCTCTCTAATGTGAAGGTCAAAGGTCAACATCCCAGTGACATAAGAATAATCCCAAAGGGGCAAAGGCAGCGGTTAATTTAGCACATTTAGCATTAAGGGTACAGCAAGGATATACTTTTACTTATTGTGGCAGGGGTGTGGTCTCTGGCCTGCTGCAGTGGAGGCTGGTGGCGGGACGTTGGACGGCACAGGTGAGGGTGATGGAGCTCATGACTCTCCCCTTTATAGTGACGGAGGAGACTGGCGTGGGGGAAGCGTGTAGTGGAGGAAGCCGAGGAGAGAGCTGGTTTCTGGCTACAAAGACGGCGTCAAACCAGAAAAGATTGCTCGTGGTCAAATAATGTGTCAATCACCTGTGAATCAAACTGTGTGTGGCTCAGTTCATGTCACAGTGTTGTTTAGTATATCTTCACTTGTCTCACTCTCCTTCTGTTCTGTCCATCAGGACGATCCTCAGCGCTTACACAGATCCTCCATCGATGTTGTAACTGTTGGCATGATGATATTGTACATAATTTGGATTATTTCTTTATCTTGTCAAGATCTATGTCATGATTGTAAATTGTTTAAGCTGTACATTACTGTTTGTTTTTTGTAGTCAACGTTTTGGTGCTTTGTGCTTTTATTTTGAAAGTCAAGTTCGTTTACAAGTTGCGCTAGAATAAAGGTTTTTAGTGGTTTTATTATAAAGGTTTTATTATTATATATTAATGATAATAATAATATCAATAACATTGAGGCACATTGTGTGGAGGAGGTTCAGTCATATCCTGATCATCCAGACAGATTTGATGTTTGGGAACAGCTGCTGTGTAGAAATGGTCTGACTGGTCGCTGTTACTGGGAGGTCGAGTGGAGAGGAAGCGTTTATATATCAGTGAGTTACTGAAGCATCAGAAGGAAAGGACGCAGTTATGACTGTTGGTTTGGAAACAATGATCAGTCCTGGAGTCTGATCTGCTATAATGATGGTCCTCAGTCTGTCAGGCACAATAACAGACTAACATCCATCTCCTCCTCTGTCTCTAACAGAGCAGCAGTGTATGTGGACTGTCCTGCTGGCACTCTGTCCTTCTACAGAGTCTCCTCTGACACTCTGATCCACCTCCACACCTTCAACACCACATTCACTCAAACTCTTTATCCTGGGTTTTGGTTCTGGTCTCGTGGTTCCTCAGTGTCCCTGTGCTGAGTGGAGTGTAAAGAGTGTCTCCTGTTACAGAAACACTCTGACTGTTGAACAGATAGTTCAGTCTGTACATGTCTGTCTCTTTCACTCACAAACACGTTTTCAGATTCATGGATTCAATCAGTTGATGTTTGAAACTCTTCTAAATGATTCCTTGTAAACTTCTTCAGTCACAAACAAACAGGAAGTGATGTCACATGTGTTCCTGTCCACACAGCAGAATGAGTCTATTGCTGACAGTGATGTACAAACAGAGTGAGCATTTCTGAGGCCCAAAATAAACTGAGTAGTTCACTGAATGAACAATGGACTGTGAGCTCAGTTCCTTCATCATTAGTATGGATTATATATGTATATGTATTATATTAGTATCATATATATCAGGTGCTGCTGCTTTCAGTCATTGTGCAAATGTGCTGTTTGTAAGCTTGTAAAGCTGCAGTCAGCTGAGACTGAAGAAGTCACCTGATCAGTGAGCAAACGTTTCTGAAAACGTCCAGATGAACAGAATCAACCTTTTGGGATCAGCCAGCAATGCAGCATCATTGTTGTTCAGCTTCAGAGGTTTGCAGGAATGAACTGATGACCAGAAACAGCTGCAAAGTCCAAGAAAATACCAGCTGGAGTTCAGCTGCATTTGAAGAAGTCAAAGAAAAGTAAGGATGGCAAAGGGCGACGTTTTCTTCCAAAGAGCTGCAAACATGGTCGACGCCTCATTAGAAGAATCATCTGGACATTTGTGAGGAACTCTAACCAAGAAAGCAACGTCACACAGATCCAACAGACAGTTTCCATGACTGCAAGTGTTGAGTGGAAAAATGCTACATTGCATTATTGCATCCTCTCACCACAGGAGGCGCTGTTGGCACCACTGATTGCTGATCAGCTGTTCTCTGATGATCTGATTGATACTGTGAATAACGGGACTCACTGAACTCTGTGACACAGTGAAGATTACAGAGTTTAACTTCAACATCTGACTGACGTCACACAGACAGAAGGATGAACCAGTGAGGCACAGAACACAGTTACTGGAGATACTGGATCAGCTCCATGTGAACCTCTGATGGAGAAGCTGCTGAGCCAGAGAAACATCAGGACATGACAGCAGCTGCACTTATCTAACAACATGTAGCAGAGCTGATCTATGTTAGAGGATCTATCACAGCAGCTGAAGCCAAAGTCCAACACTGGATACCAGCTGAGCCTGTGCTGAGTGTAGTGTTACAGGAAAAGGGCAGAAACACTGGTAGCTCCCAGTGATGCTGACTGGGGCACAGAGCTGAATGATGCAGCATCAGGACACTGTTTCAGTCTGACTGACAGAGAAACCTGTAGCTGTATCTACATGTGAGGCAGAGGCCACACAAGCAGCTTTCTATGTTTCACAGTGACTGAGATCTTCAGTGGGGGTGGACATGCTCCTGTACAGACCTCTGAGGAGAACCAAGGTGCAGTCAAAGAGTCCAGTCTGTCCTCACAGATGTGAACATGTGCTTTCATCAGGTCTGCTGTCAGCTAGCAGGCTCACATCAGAATCACTGTTCCTGAAAAACACAGTCTGTGTGACATCATCAGTCAGCTGATGGTCCCAGATCTGAATGGTTTCTGTCTCTACTGAGGAAGTCAGAGAATATCACTGAGGTGTGGATCAGGTCTGAGTGAGCTGTGGAGGGACAGCTTTAAACAGTCCACAGGTCTCACATCCTGCTCAGTCTGGTAGCAGATACCTCGTATTGTTCCAGATGTGCTGACATCAGCAGCAGCACAGCTGTGTGATACCATGAATCTCAGTTATTGATCCAACACACAGTAAATACAAAGATCAGGATTTCTGAGAGTAATCATTATGAGTCTGAACACATGATCACTGAATGTTAGTCTCCACAATAATAAGCTAACACAAGCAAACACAGCTTTCAGCTCTTATTTTGAAACTGGCTTATTTAGAGAGCTGTGATGTGAGCGTGCCTGGCTCTGAGGCACTTGGGTCAGCCTCTGTTGTTTAGAAGTGTTACAGACTGTGAATGACACAGACCTGTCAGTTTCCATGTTTGTCTGTAACACAGCTCAGGGGCTCCATGCTGAACGCATCCATCCAGTGTTATTGATCCAGGACTGATACCAGCATTGGGATCAATACTACAACACACAATCACATGTGTCCACGTGATGTGTTTGACCAGCTTTATTCATTAATGATCAATCAGCTTATTTTCTGCATCTGAGTCCAGCTTCATTTAAATGATCCAACCATGAAAATGACATCAGTCCTACAGAAGCACTTCATGCTAACAGGAAGTCATTGATTAAGGTGGAATAACACAGAGACACAACCACTCACAGCTAACCTGACCCCACTAACTGCATGTGTTTGGACTGTGGGAGGAAGCCGGAGTACCGGAGAGGACGCACACAAACACGGGAGAACATGAAGCTCTGAAACAAAGATGGTGGATTTGACCTCAGGCAGGGTTACGGGGGTCATGACCCCCCAATAATAGATCCAGCTACACTGAAACTGTCAATTTCATTTACTTTTACTGTTTTAAAGCTATCAGGCTGCTTTGTGGCTCACTCAATACTAAACTAAGATACTTTCAGTGTGAATCATTTGCAGGAACACAGGCAGGATTTAAAGTGCAGAACTTTACAGTCTCTGTCTCAAAGTTGGTCTAAACATGCTAACAGCTCTTTGTTTTTTTTCAGTTTTCACTGGTTTGATGTAATGAAAGAAATTTTAAAGAAGCAGACGATTGTTGTTATTTTAGTTCTATAGTTTCATAAATCGTGGTGTGGATCTAAGTCAACATTCAGAATAAATAAGATAATACAGCACTTTGATGGTTGCCTTTGTATTTTCCCAGCAGTGCTCAGGTTGGTTCTCGGCTACATTTACATACAGATGTTAATGTGTTCAGCAGCTGGACTCATCTGAGGAAGGAACATTGGAAAGGTGCTCAGTGCACAACTGCATCACTAATTTTATGTAAGACCCTGTGTTTTATTGTATTTATATATTTGTAACATTTGACTCAAACACTTTTGGGAAGGATGAAAATGTTTTCAGGAGGAAGTTTTTCCTTCTGTCCGACTGCAGTACACACAACACTGCGTCTCCCCCCATTATCACACTTCCTCAGGCTGCTGATGAGCGCCCCCTGGTGTCAGTGTTGATGACGTCATGCACAGTGAAACATAAACAGTGTCTGTTAATAAAAAATCATGTGTCCATTTTCATGTTTGCATCATGTTTCTGTAAAATCATCAGCTGTTTCTGAACCTTCTTCATTGTTTGACTCATTCCAACAGCTGTGAGCTGTGATGGAGTCAGAGCAGCTTCATCACTGATGTTCAGGTGAAGCTGAACTTAATAAACTGTAGAAATGATCAGGATTCAGGCTGGATGTGTAAAACACTTCTGTGTGAGGTCGCAGTGCTTCATATGTGTGTGTGGGCTGAAGCACACACGTGTGAGTCCTCAGAGGTTTCACACAAATCACTGCACACACTTATAATCCTAGTTTAAGCTTGTGGATCATATCGGACACATCAGCAGCTCTTTGGAGACAAAGATTTGAGATTTAAGATGAGTCATAGTCTTTCTATCCATGGTAGCTTCCACTGCTGAGGCTCGGGAAACATGAAGAGGATAATTAAGAGCAAGCATCAGCTCTGTCTCATCTAACTACACAGTATTATGATCATGCACTTCTGTCTCAAACTAAGACACAATGAGACAAAATGAGTTCTGTGAGTCTTTAGATTATCAGTAAATTCTGGTGACAGTTTGACGCTCAGTGGAGCCATTTTTGGTTTGTGATGAGTGTTTTGTGAGCTTCTGTTTTGTGAATCGCTCTTTGTAATTTAGAAGATGGTGCAGAAATGTGCGCGCCCTTATCTGAGAGGACACGGAGAGAGTGTCGCAGACTCGAGGTGAGGAGATAAACCTCGGAGCTGGACGGCCTGCACGTTACCCATGTGCATCTTTTCAGTGACATCAAGTGAACCCATAATAAGCATTTCTATGTCTTAGACATCATGTCCATTTCTAATGAGAGATTATTTTTAAATGAGGGAAACCTGGTCTAACAACACGCTTACAACAGAGCTAAAGGTTCACCACAGTGAGACGGTGGGACTCTGATAAGAACTGAAACACTGTGTATGAACAGCTGAGACAAAACTATATATAAACACTCATTTATTCCAGTTTAGTTTACAATGATTTTAAAGTAATGTGGAACGATTCATGTTCATGAGCTGTTACAAACACAACTATTGATTTGTCTATATATGGTCGGACTACAAGGCTCGTGTTGAGGCTCTTGGAATAATGTGTGAATTACAGCAAGAAATGATGGTTTTCCATTTTACCAAAGTGGAATAAAATCACCACAGCAAAGAAATCATGTTATTGTCTGCAGCTAAAATATATGGTGAACATGGTTTTATAATAATGTGCAAACACAACCTCACTCTGCTCTATACGAGGAGCCAACCACAGCTGTCCGGGTCTTCATCCACCACCTCCACCATCTTTGCTCATCATCATTCACTTAATTGCTGATTGGTTTAAATCAAACTCCACTACAGGTTCAACTCCATTATATAACAGCATGTTGACTTTGGATCTGGTGTGCAGTGCCACCTTAAAGATGAGGAAACTAAGAGATTACAAAAAAGAAGTGGAGGAGTTAAAGAGCTGCAGCAGATTAACAGTTTCTGACAGTCATGTGTTAGAAATAGGACGATTAGATGAGCTGAGGGATCCATCTACTGCTCAGTGAAGCCTCATCAGAAACAGTCTCAGTGGAAGGATGGCTCTATTGTTAAGGAAGGACACAGGCAGAAAGACTGGCGTCTGTCACACAGGAACTGGACTGAAAATCAGCTGCACATATTCATCAGTATGTGCAAACATATTATAGGTGTGGAATTCAGGACAGTACCATCAGAAGTTGATCCACTGTGCAAATGTCTGATTGGCAGTGGCTTCATTTTTCACTATGAACAAACTGCTAATGCAGCATCACAGGACGTCAGCCATGGATTGGCCTCCCCAGACCTCAACATTACTGAAACATCTTAACAGAGGATGGAAACAAAGGGAACCAACATCCAAGAAAAGAGCTGCTGCTGAAAACTTCCTCACAGAAAACACAAACAAGCTTGACTAAGAGACTCCAGGCTGTGCTGAATTATAAAGGTGGACTGACCTCCAGGGTCCTTAGTATCATATAAGCTCAGTTTGTGTCTTATATACTTTCCATTTATATAACAAAATATATAGAAAGGAGGGTGGTTTAAGATGTCTGTAGAGTTTTATTCATTATCTTTAGACAAACAAAGAAAGCACCATCCATTCGTCTCCAGTCTGTATGAAAAACAGGGGAAAGGTCAAATTAAAACTTTGAAATTCCTTTCACAATAAATCCATAAATAAACAAAATAAAACATAGAAAAGTGTTTAAACCCACTTTTCCATAAAGCTGTCAATAGGAAATGTTCCAGTAAACATGTCTGTGTTTCTGCTGTTTTCCTTTCATGCGTCCACAGCTGACAGGTAACCCTATTGGAGTCGCCATAGTGACGGGTGGCGTCTCAGCTTCAGCGTGTTGATGGGCACAGCCATGGTTACCACAGCTGGAGTTGGTGTACGGCGAGCTGTGAGAGGACAGAGATGGAGAACGCACATTTAACTCTTTAACAGGAGATACGTTACGACTAACAGACGACTGCTGTCTACATGATGTCTTTGCAGCCCTTATGCTACATGTTACACAACTTTTCTTCATGCCAACAAGACTGAGGTGCCACATAGTCGACACATACAGCTGATTATGATGCATGTTTTACTATTGCTATGTTCACATCATCTGCTTGGCTTTATTACTGAAAGCCTGGAGATCCTCTGACGTGTGCATGGCTGATGTGAAGTATGATTAGTCCTACATGACATCAACAACAGAGGCAATGAAAGCTTTGTTGTTAACAGGTTGTAGGTAAAGTCAAATGTCTACTTCTACACTTGTGTTGGGTAAAGTTCTTCTCCCTGCAGCAGATTTATATCTGTGCTTTCACAGGGCGTGATGTGGAGCTCAGCGCTGAGGTGCAGGTCTCCTTGGAGACGGCATCCTGGCTGAAATATTATCATGCTTCCAAAACATTTCAGCTTTTATTTTGAAAGAAACAAGACTTGAAAACGAATCCCCTTCTTCCTCTTTGTCTTTGTTCTTCAGAGGAGTGTCACCTGGACAAACTCAGGGCTGTTCTAGAGCCTTTCTTATTATTTGACTCCATAGAAATAAAACTGAATCGAATCAAACAAAAACTCCCAAACAGCTAAAACACTTTGCTTTATTCTCTTTTTTAACAAATACGTTGAAGTCCATCCATAACAACACAGCTGAGATCTCCTTTGTAATCAAGTGTTTACATCCTTTGTACAGATCTGCATACAAAACAATCATTTACGTCCCACAGAAGTCTAGTTACACGTAACTATACAAGAACTGGTGAATGACAGAAACATGAGACACATGATCACAGGTGATAACAAAAAGAGAAAGAATTCATGTGTTAGTGATGTTTTTCAGCCCTGATGGCTCATGTTGGAGAAACAAGCTGAGGTACGTGGAAAGTTCACACACACAAGTGGGCGTGAGCGCGCACACAGAGAGAAACACAACTGAAGCATCTGTTTGCTGTTTCTGCTTTCATCATCTCTGCTGCTGTGTCAGGCTGGGGTCTCTCAGTGACGTGGTTGAGGTGAAGTATGACGAGTATCCCTGATTCAGTCCATCGAGACAAAGGGCAAAGAAAGCTGTTGTTAACAAACTCTATGGTGATGTGGCATTTAGCTCTGACTCTACGCTCTGCTGAATCCTTTGAACCTGCTGATCAGTAAAGCTCTACGTGCTGCAGCAGATTGACCTCATCTGTGTTCACAGGTGTGGACCTCAGCGCTGAGGTGCAGGAGACTTTCATTCAGTTCTCCCTGCAAACAGCATCCAGCCTGGAAATACTGTCATCTTTCCCAGAAACGGTGCTCTTATCTCAGAGAAGAAGTCTGATGTAAATAACTGCAATCAACAGTGATGTTCTGCACAGATCACTTTTCCATTTTGCTCTCTAGATGAGTCCCAGCTGCCTGACCTTGTGTCCAGGTGATCGTCTCACTGAGGAGCTTTTGTTCTGAAAATCTCACGTCCATCACCTGTTTCCTTTTTACTATCTCTGCTCTTTCTTTATTCACAATGCTCATAATATCACACAATTATATTCATCACCTGCATGTTTTTATCCAGCTGCTGTTAGAACCAAACAAATAAAAGGATGAAAAGCCTGAAATCCTTTGATTTATTACATTTGAAACAAATATGAGAGCATCCCTAACAGCACAGCTGAGACCTTTGTTTTAATCAAGCCTTTGTATCGACACACTTGTAAAGATTCATATACAAAACATAATAGAATAAATCAATATAAAATACACATAGTCACAAAAATGCAGCCATGTTGTGAGTTTGCATCTAAAACATGCATGTTTCCCTTTGTACAGGCAGATTTACAGCAGACAAAGCAACACGCTGATCGACTTTGACCGCTGCAAAAACAAAATACCCACCAAGTCTGAAGTCGATCAGAGGAACTGTTGACAGACTGACAGACAAACAGATGCTTGATTCATTAGTGCGATTAAATGTTCTTCTTTAGCAGCATCACTTCATGTGTTTGTGTTCCAGGAATAAAGGTCTGTTTAAACTGGACGTCTCCTCAGCATCACTCGTGCTGTCATGGTTTCAAAGCTGTGCAGAAAGAATCTGAGGGATGATACAGAGGTGACCAAAGTTACAAACATCTAGCTGTGCTGGAAATGTTTGCAGAGCTCCAAACTCTTTGGCTTTCTGCAGAGCAAGTATGGAAGAAGCACCTGAGCTAACTTCAGTTTAGACGATATGAGGAAAAATGCTGCTTCCCAAAGTTTCCTACAAGTATCCAGTTTATATTTAGAGAAGCGAAGGCTCTTTATCCTGACAACTACTCCCTGGTGGATCCCTGTCCTGTGACAGCAGCAAAGACTGTGTATCAGTATCATCAAAGCCACTTCAATAACCAGTGTTTAAAGCTCTCTAGCAGATGGACTTCAGTGGCAGCAGCCTCTGTCTGCTGTGTACAGAAGGTTCTCTGATGAAGCACACAGCAGATGCTGCACTACAACAGCAGCAGCAGCTCAGCTTCAGTTTGCTTCGACGCCCTTTTTGACCTGTGAAACAGCAGAAAATGAAACATTTCAACACCCGTTTGTTAGCGTGAGCTATTCTGCTGTTTTTCATCATTTCACAGGTGAAATAAAATCACATTTACTTCCTGTAGGAGTGATCGTGTCCAGCCTGACTGAGACCATGTGCTCCATCCTGCACAGGTAATAAACCTCTGACATGAAGGGCTGTCAAGTAGTTTTAGACAAATGGGGGTAAAAGAGACGTTAAAAGCTTAAAGAGAAACTACATTTTCTAAGAACTGTCTGACGTTCACCTCTCACTCTCAGAAAGTATACAGACTTTCTTTGATTCACTAGTGAGATAAAATGCATTTCTTGGACAACATGACTTTGATATATTTGTTTTCCAGGAGCAAAGGTCTGTTTATACTGGCGAGCGATGCAGGCAGGAGGACTCTTTACACTGTGACTGACTAATCAATCTCTTCATCATGACTTCTGCTGTCATGGTTTTAAACCTGCGCAGTGGAGAAAAGAAGCTGAAAGAAGCTTCCTGCAAGTATCTGACGTGTCTTTAAAGAACTAAATCCTCCTCGTCCTCACAGACACTCCCTCCTTAACCAGTTTCTTAAACTAGCTAACAGGTGGAGCGACACCACTGCGTACCAAAGGTTATAAAGTTAACCACACAGCAGACACTCTCGGTATGTCAGCTGTGTGGAATCAAGTTGTTCCTGCATTAATACACATACTGAAGGAACTGCCATGAGAAAGGTGAACTGAAGCTTTGATGCTAAAGTTAAGAACCTTTTGTTCACACTGGCAAGTGTTCAATGTTACCATTTATGCCAGTTTATTAATAAAGTACTTTTAAAAACAGCAGCAGGGCTGACAAAAGTGCAATAAAACCAAAAATCTATGAAACAGCAAATAATGAAATATTTTCATTTCAAGACCTTTTTATTAACTCTTCTCCGGCCTTTATAGCACATTTACTTGTCTTACACTCTTTCAGTTGATATGAGTGACCAATATCTAATTCATTAGCTCACTAGTGCTTTACTGTTATATTCAGTCTGCTGACTGAGATCAGGTGACATTAAAAAAATCGCTAGTGAATGAAATGTGAAAAGAAAAATCATTGTGATCAAAGCTCTCTTGTTTGCTCTGAGGCACTAAAGCTGCACAGGTAATAAGCTTCTTGGCTTTAAGTGAGGATTTCCATTCGTTTGCAAGCAAATGAAGAAACAAAAGTTTGTACGGACTTTAGCGCCCTGTTGTCCTCATGTGTGGACGTCACATTTTGGGATGTTTAGACCAAAATACAAAGTTTTGCTCCACAAGGACCTGATTTGCACTTACGAGGTCATTATCCTGCCTCTGTTCTATCGACATTTAAAGCGAATATCCTCATATGTGGATCTCATTTCTCTCAGAAACAAAGTTCTGGTAATTCTTTGTTTGTACATGAATCAGGTCCCAAACAGCCCAAATAGCAAAGAGACTTTAAAAATGCATGAAAGAGTTCAGGTCTTAGGAGGTTAAAGCTCTAAAAGAGAAACTCCAGTGAAACAAGTTGAGGTGACCACGTGTGTGTTGTTGTCACATGTTACTCTGCACGCCAGCAGGTGGCGACAGGTTAATCTGGCCCTGCTTTGTTTGTCCTTTTGGATCAAAAAGCCTGTTTTTCTTGTGTTTTTAACTACATTTGATCATCACGTTGCTGATATCGTCTGATCTGCATCCCAACTGCTAAGTTTGTGTTATTTAGGTTGTTTCTTTGAATGTTTCTCTTGCTAACTGTCTGAGGTTCACCTCTCACAGAGTGAACATAATTCTGCCCTTGTAGGATTAATCTTTGTGGTTGCAAAACCGTCCATTTGTTTACCACAACTGACATGTTTCTGAATCCATCCCAGAGCCGAGGGTTTGTGTAAGTGGGTTTTTAGTGTGGGTTTTCGTGCTGGCAGGGAGGCAAAAGGTGATTTCAGTGTCTACTATATAAAGAGGCAGCAGCTTCCAGATCTTCATCTGTGTTCTCCTCCATCATCATTTCACTCATCACATGGCTTCACATCTCAGCCTTCTGGGAGTGGTGCTGTGCTCCTCATGGTTTCTGCTTCTGAAATCCCACCTCAGGCAGACTTTGATTTACAGGCAGCAACAGTCATCCATAATGGTTCTTATTTTACCGCCCATCTAGTTTCATAACCACATGTCCAACTTAGGGTTGCAGGAAGGGGAGCTTCAGTACATGTTCACGTACTGTGTTGTGTGATATACTACAAGTGTTTGTCCCATAAGTATTTGGACAATGAACTCTGCTGTAGCTGTGTCTCTGTCCAAAGTAAAACAATCAGGATGTGTTGAAGTGCAGAATCAGAGTTTTAATTCGAGGGATTTAACAAAAGAACTGCTTTAACTGCTTCCTGGCTGCGTTCAGCTGTTACTCACAGGGCACCACAGTGGGTGACTGTTCATGTGTGATTGGACACATTTTTAGGCCTGATGCCATTTCTGACACAACCCCAAAGAGATGTTTTGTCTCCTCCTGAGATTCAGCCGCTGAGCTTCCACTTGGTAGGCAAATGTGTAAAGAACTATATTCAGGGGCGTTTTTAGCCCGTTTTGGGGGGTGCTTCCCAAAATGGATCAAAGCACCCCCAAAGATTTCTTACTTTTTTGACAATATTTGGTGTTTGTGTGATACACTACAAAAAATATAGAAAGTATACAGTACTTGGTTGAGATCTTTTAACAACAGAAGTATAGATACCCCCCTCCCAGAATGGTTTGTTCCAGCTCTCCCCTGCTCTGGCTCTGGTGCCCTTTGTGCCAGAGAGATGGTGGCTGAGACGCAGCAGAGCGGAGGTGGAAGTGCCTGGCTTAAAACAGGACATGTTAGCTGCATTTAACCTTCAGTTACTCTTTATATAGTTGGTAGGAGTCAGACCATGTTTCTGTTTACCTGAAAAACATTACACCAGGTAACCTGCTGTGTTAAACGTGTTTTCTGACGATGTTTGCTGCCCTACAATCCGTCCTGCTCTGTAGTAAAATCAGAGACATTTGACCGTCCTGTTGCTCCCATTGAAATGTATACAGCCTGTTTAAAATCTAAAACTAAAAACTGTCCGTAGCTGCTGTTGTTACCACTGTCCTGTTAGAAAAGGAAGGAATGAGAGAAGAGAACAATAAAAAATATTGTTGCAACCCGCTAAAAACCCTGCCGGCAGAAATAACTATACACTATTAAAACAAGGCTAAAACATGTTTTCCATAAGCTAAAATTACCCTCCCACAGTCCCATAATCCCACAGTCCAGCCACACATGGGCGAGTGGTCCTTATATGAAAGAGACAGGAGAGGAACTTCTCTTCCAGTATGGTAAGACCCGTCAGCAGCAGACCAGGGAGGAGGCTCCTATCGCAGACCTGTCTCCTGCTGACAGCGCGTCGCCGCACAGTCCCGCCCCACTCCACACCTGAACACGGACTCCCTTGTCTCACCGTCAGATGCAGGCAGAGGGGCATCCCTGCCCTGTTGTGCATTGCAGCCATCGCCACCCACTGTTGCTGTTCCTGCGTTGGGACTGGATCGCCGAACGACTCGCGGCACCCCACAGCAGTTCCTTCCACACACGTGCGGGCTTGCACGCGTTCCTTTTTCTCCTGCTCACCTTTCGTGCGTCACACCTCTTCTTGTCTCTGCGCTCACTATCCCCTTTAACAGGTCAACCTGGCGGCTGATAGGCCACCTTGGGGAACGCCCCCACCTCACAGGTGCCTACAATTGTCTGTTTAGTCCACAGTGGGTTAAAGGAACATGGTACAACATTAACACACATAATATAAATATAAGGATAAAACCATGCCGTATAAATATCAATAAACAAACATGCAATATAAATATCACAATAAAATCATGCAAATAAAATCAACACTATGTACCAATACACAGATTGATAAAACATAAAAACACAAATTTCCACTGTGTGACATCTGCGTGTGATTATCAGTTCAAAGAGGGAGAGAGGAAAGAGGGGAAAGAACAAGGTCAGGAAGAATCAGGTAAGGAAGCAGACAGGGAGCAGTGACAGTTACAGCAGAAACTGTTAAACTGCTTGAGAGAGTTGATCACCAAACACTGATAGATTTGCCAACCTCAAGGTGAGGTGACGTTAAAATAAAAGAAACAATCTGCAGAGCCATGTTAGTCGTGTCTGCAGTGAAGAGCTTTTTATACATTGTACCATAGGCACAGTTGCCTCTATTTTTATAATTGTTTAAATTAATATTTTGTACATTTGTACATTTCAAGGACTCTATTTTTGGAGTGTATTTTTATGTATCTGTATTATATTATACGAACACTTTAAAAGTCTGTCCAAAAATCACTCAGTTTACTTTTTACTCACTATGAGCATCATTCATTATTCTCCCCAGTAATTAAGGTCAGGATATGTATGTTTTTATTCCAATCCATTCTTCTTTTGCAGCGTTTAAATAACCTTGATCAGATTTGATGGTTTTGTTACAAACTTTTCAAAAACTGTTTGATTAGAGGGTTTTTTTTAAATTGAATATTGATTTATTGATTAGCATTCAAATATCTCAGTGAAAACAATAAAGATCTACCACAAAGCAAGAAACCGAGACAAGGCTAATCAAAAGGTACTGGCTGAAGCATGTTTATTAAATTGTGTTAAAATGTACAAAACAGTGATGTCATGTTTTGAGACTTGATGAATTTAAGAATCTTATGATTTAATACAGAAATTTGCAGACTTGCACAGAGAGGGTAAAATTAGGATGACTGATAACGGAGACGAAGACAACAGACGACGAGGACAGGAAGGAACAGGGGTTTAAATGCACCAAGGAGACAGTCAGAGAGAACTTGGGACAACTGGAGGCATGTAGGGATGCAGGGACTGACAGAGACGGGGAAGACGTCTCATCGTGACGAGTAAAGTTTATCTTGCCTGGCTGGGCAGCTCTCTGGGTGCTCGGCACCCCAAAGCTCTGATCCTAGAATCGCCCCTGGTTGAGACGCATTTTCTCTAAACACCGGGTCTCTGTGGCTTTTAAACACCTCAACACGCTGCACCAAAAACTGGTCCACCCCAAGGATCGGGTCCCCGACACAAACAGAGTAACATAGTGTACGCTGTTAAGTGCAGGAGGATTGTCAGGATTTATACATCAGGGAAACCAAACAACCTCTGGCTAAGAGGACGGCACAACACAGAAGAGCCTCCTCGTCATGCCAGGACTCTGCAGTCTGTTTACACCTACAGGCCAGTGGACACTCTTTCAATGATGAGGATGTGACATCCTGGACAGGGAGGAACGCTGGTTTGAGGGCGGAGTCAAGGAGGCCATTTACGTGAAAAGGGAAAGACCATCTCTGAATGGAGGAGGGGCCTAAGGGTCCATCTGTCACATCTTACATGCTGTGACTGCAGCCATTCCCCAGCTCTCTGTGAATGGGACTCATGGACATGGATCAGTGGTTGTTGATCAATGGTCATGAGAATTTGCATGATTAAGATGAAGGAACTGACCTCAGCCCCAGTGGGCTGGTTTCAGTCATTATGCAAATGTCCTGTTTATAAGATTGAAACCTGCAGCTGAGACTGAAGACGTCACCTGATGATGACGACACGTTTCTCCCACAAAATGCTGCGTCCAGATGAACAGAACCAACTTTTGTACTGACCCACAGTTTTGTGTCTCTTGCAGCTGTTTCATCGGGCATGTTTGTTGTGACCCAGAGTCCAGATGTTTCTGTCATGGAGGGAGAGACCGTAAGCATCACCTGCTGCTGGACAAGAACGTTTGAAAGATTCAGAGTGGCCTGGCTGAAAAATCAAACAATAATTAAGAGAGAGACCAACGCAAATCAATCTCCAAGTCTCTGAAAAAGGAGGCAAAGACTCATCTTTGAACATTTCAAACATCAGAGGATTCAGGAACACACATCTGTAAAGTGACTGTGGAGATTCCATCTTTAACTGTGTCTAAAGGAAATGGGACCATCATCAAAGTCAGAGAGAAGACGGTGAATAACAACAACCACACAGACTCCAGTGAGTGAACACGTTCAGTTTGGTGACCAACACGCCTCCAAAATATGTCAACGTCACCTTTTACAGATTAAACGCTGTCACATGAAAGTCTAGTCTGTCACGTGTCTGTGCTGTTACCGTACACGTGGCAGCCTTTGGTCGTCTGAAGGGACGATTAATAAACATTGAATCCTCCAAACCAGAGCGATGAAACTACCTGAACGTCTGTCAGCTGAAAACCTTCAAACTTACAGACGTTTGTGACGACTGGCTTAGAAAAAAACTTTACAAACTTGTTCAGCATTTTTGGTTTTGTTTTAAATTTATGTGATGATTCCAAAAACACTGCTGATTAAAAATGAATGATTGACTTTTGACTGATTGTCTCATTTAATGAATTAATTAATACTTATCATAGTAAACTCCTCTGGGTTACCATGGTAACACGACCAGTAAAGATGCTTTGGCATGCAGACTGGAGCAGCAGGGATCAAACCACCTGTCACGGCTGCACAGCAGTCGTGTGGTGTATTGAAAAAAGGATCCAAAATGCAGGTACCGGCTGGGGTGCGAGTGAGTGTTTATTTACAGCGGTGAGAAGGTGACAAAACAGGAAGAGCAGAGCGGGGAGTAAACAAACCTAAACTGGGAAAACTAAAGAACAAAACTTAAACCAAACACTCACGGGAGGAGGAGCGAAATGCACAAAGAGAGATGGCAGAGAGACGCAGAATGAATACCAGGTAACAGAATAATGCAGACTGACATGGAACTAAACAGACGACGCGACAGAGAGCACAGGAAAACACAGGGCTTAAATACACGGGGAGTAATCAGGGAATGGGCCACAGGAGGGAGACACAGCTGGGAGCAATAAGGCTAACGAGACAGGGGAGAGGTAAAACTGAACACACTGACATGAGACATGAACTTTCAGAATAAAACAGGAAACTAACAGACACAGAGAATCAGACAGGACACTGAACATGACAGGCAGACTCATGAGCAGACACAATAACACCATGGACAGACAGAGGGAACACAGAGAAGTGGGAGCAGGCAGGCAAAGAACAGAAACCTAACAAATGGCAAAATCACAACAGAATACACACTCGGAATGAACAAAAGCATAAGGAAACACTTATAAGGAAACACAAAACACTGAGTCCTCAGACTCAGGACCATGACACCACCGACCTTACTATTGTCAGGTGACCTGCTCCACCTCCTGAGCCCCACTTCTCATGACAAATGACTTCCTTTTCTTTTATTCTCACTGACACTTGAGGATTGATCATGTTTGATTAGAGCTGCTGCTTATTCTGCAGCCACAGGATGTGCCGAGGCTCAGGGAGGGGCAGCCATGTGACCAGTTCGGCTGAGAGAAAGAAGACATCAAAGACGTGCTGTGGAGGAGCCAGATATGAATAATAACTCATGATTAAACACGTAGAGGTGTATTAACACAAAGTGAGTGAAGAAGAAACACCCAGTGCATCATGGGAGTCCCCCAGCAGCCTACACCTATTGGGTGGATGTTACATGTACAAGATTCAAACTTGTGATTTGAACGAAATAATTTCATGTTTCTGTGGTGAACATAATTAAATCATGTAGCATCTGCATGAAATTCAGCAACTTAATTCTTGTTCTTGTTGAGATGACAGGATACAATCTAGTCAGAGTGGTTCGTTACCTGGACTCACGAAGTTCACAAGATCACATTAGATGTCAAACTGCAGGAAAATCACTGGAGTTTTCAGCAGCAGACAACTACGCCCACAACAACAGATTTCTTTGAGTGTAACTAAGGGAGGATTCAGGGTCACCTGGTCCAGCCCTAACTATATGCTTTAGCAAAAAGGAAAGTTTGAAGCCTAATCTTGAAAGTAGAGATAGTGTCTGTCTCCTGAATCCAAACTGGAAGCTGGTTCCACAGAAGAGGGGCCTGAAAACTGAAGGCTCTGCCTCCCATTCTACTTTAAATACTCTAGGAACAACAAGTAGGCCTGCAGAGTGAGAGCGAAGTGCTCTAATAGGGTGATATGGTACTATAACAGGGGTCCCCAACTCCTGGACTCCGGTCCAAATCCAGACCCCAAGAGGATTTTGTCCGGATCACAAAGCAGTTTCTAATTTACCGTGTAGTTGGATAGTTTCTTCCTGCCGGCTGCCGTGGCTGACTTTTGAACTGGCGCGACACGCAGCTATGCAGGTTAGCATCATGCTGGTCCACTCTCCCAGCCAGCTGTTGGCAGTAATGCACCACCAACTGCCAATAAAACGACAAAGAAGAACAAGCTATGTGGGTGTGCGGGTTGATAGGTTACTATGTTGGGAGCTTGCTGACTGGATGAGTAAAAGAAGATGGCTTTGTCAAAAATACTTATAAAGTTATAAAGAGTGGAAATCTGAAGAGCTGTTATGAAATCAAACATAAGAACTTTAACCAAAGCTGTGCGCCTGGGTCTGACGGTAGAACAAGAAGAATAAATGAGGTATGAGCGGCTACACGGCTGATAACAGTCTGTACAGCACAACAGCATACGAGTGTTCACTGTGAGCACGGTGGATTTTAGGAGGACACAAAAAGACTTTCACTGACTGGAAAATGATAAAGAGTGAAAGGAAGCTGCAGCAGAAACACTTTTTAGTTTGGAAGAGAAACAATGTAACACTTTTAGATGGAAACAAAGTAAAGTGCAACAATTTACCTTCAATAAAAAATAAATTACATCCTTAATAAAACTATAAACATTTGAACCGTTTGATACTGAAACATAAAATGAAATAAACTCCATAAACAATCAAAATGAATTCAAACTGATCAGCAACATTAACTCAGGAGCACAATATATGAAACACTTTAACCTACAAAACAAAAACGAATCAAACAGTTTGTGCTGATTTCTTTCTTTGATCAAAATAACAAAGTCAGCATTAATGGCTCCGACGAGCACGTTTTGCAGTGCACAGCTTTTCAAAGCAGCTTTGAAGCAGGATCCTGCAGCTCTCAGCTCCTGCTCAGTGTTTAGCTGGGACCTGGACTTGGTCTGCAGCAGCAGCAGAGAAGCCTCACAAAGATGAGACTAAAGGAAGAAGAACGCCCAGAGCCTGCTGCCCTCAGAGTGGATACTGCTTCTCTACACTCAGCCAGAATCCACTCAGTGTCTGTGATGTGAACTGCAGTCTCAGTGTGGAGTCAGACGTCAATGAACTGGTTCTGCTCTGCAAAGCTGAAACCAGTTGGAGCTGGTCATGCTGGGAACTGTTTTCATGGAAGTCCTTTTAAAAGTATCCCATCAGTGATGAAATATGCTGCTTGATA
This sequence comes from Rhamphochromis sp. 'chilingali', assembly GCF_963969265.1. Taxonomy (NCBI): domain Eukaryota; kingdom Metazoa; phylum Chordata; class Actinopteri; order Cichliformes; family Cichlidae; genus Rhamphochromis; species Rhamphochromis sp. 'chilingali'. The sequence goes on from NC_137929.1 coordinate 593,302, forward strand.
TATGGAGTCACTGAGGCGGCATCATCGTCAGTAGTGTCAACAAATTCATGCAGGTTCTCCAATGAATCTGTGTCTCCTTCATCGAGTCTCCTGCCCCACACTGCAAGCTTTCAGTGACAGAGCTGATCTTGTGACCTGAGGGAGGTTTTTATCTTTCCCTTGAAGCTGTAGATTTACTTCATTTCCAAATATGTCCCTCAGGTAGGCCAGTTTTGCCAGGAAGCTCTCATCACTAACTCTGCGACTTCATACTTGTGCTCCTGCTCCAAAAACATCTGATCTGCTCTCTGAGCTCAAAAACTCAGGACAAGACTTTTCCTGGTGACAGCCGCCTGGCTTCACTGTGAAACAGCACAGCTTGATGTTCGGCTACATCTCCTCACAGACAGCAGAGACACTCTTGTTTTTACTGGTCTGGTCTTTATAAAACCGACTACACCAATAATTTCAGTCATAACCTCACTGAATTCAGAGGAAAGCTGCTCTCAGTGTGAAACACTCCAGCAGAGGGCGCTGTTAAGTCCTTATTGTAACACAGTTACTGTGTGCAGTTAGACTTCATACATAATCTGCACTTATTTCCATCAGACATGCTGTCAGTAAATGATTGGTTTCTATTGATTCTACTTCCTGTTGACTCGTTTGATGACAGTGAAACAATCACAGCTGATTGTGTGATGATGTAAACTGTCACTGTTACATTCAGTGTGTGTGACATAATGTTAGTGCAGGCTGATAACAGCCTGGTTCTGTTAGAAACACATGAACGTGTCCATAGATCAGTGTGTGTTTAACATGAGAGCTTCAGCCCTGCTGATGTGTTAAATAAAGACATGCAGGAAAACTGATGAGACTCTGAAATAACTCTTTATATTTATAATGTAACTCTGCATCAAAAGAACAACAAAGGATCCCAGACAGGTTTCTGTGAACAAAGACCATTCTGATGTTTCTGTGTTTCTAACACTTTGACATTATTAGTAAACAGACTGCAGTGAGCAGCATTTATAAAGAGCTTCTATATAAAGATATGACAGCTGTTTGACAAGTTTATCACTCTGTGTTTGGACCTGATCAGTCCAGCTGTTTACTTGAAATATGTTCATTTTGGGGTGGGTACAGTTTCCTCTGCGGTGGGTAGGGTGGGCTGCCCCGGGTCCTGTGGGGCTTGGCAGTGCTACCGTAGGCCGCGGTCTGGATGGACCTGGGCTCCCTTGCCTTGGTGGGTACCAGAGGACGGGGGTGCCTACTGGGGTCAGCGGGGGAGCTGGCCCTAGGGAGGGGCATCCTCCCCTCCCTCCTTTTCCTCCCCATCCCCGGCTACCTCCCTCTTCCCGCTCCACCACACTCACCCATACAGGTAGGGCCTTGGGGTGCGGGTGTGTCACAGGAGTGCAGGTGAGACATCCCCCCCCCCCCGTCCCCTTCTGGCCACCTGTGCCTCAATTTTATCTCACAACTTAGACATCCACATTACTTACACTCTCATAACACACACATATATATAGGGCCTTGAGGGTGGGCACATTAGCGGCGTCCAGTGGACGGTCTGTGTACTCAAACCTACCTCTGGCGCTGGTGCCCACCTCTCAATTTTAAATCCATGTAGACATTGAGGGTTCTCGGGAGGGGCCATGCTAACACCTGCTGCTCTCTGGCAGCAGCACCATTTTTTAGTTTTAAATGCACTTTAGAGCAACACGCAGCAACACTACACATGAGCGGGAGGAGGGAGGTATGGGGTCTTCACACACCCCCGTTCTCTGCTAGCCATCGGGGCGGGGGGGCTGGGAGGAGATGTTGGCTGTCCGATTGGCCTCCCTGCTGCTGCGGAGCCTGGGACGGTCTGCTTGCCTCCACCCCGGGGGGAAGGGTAACATCTCTTGGGTCTGGGTTCTGCTTCCCCCTCTGGGGGCGAGGGTACCTGGACCCGGGGTATAGAGTATGTTTGGGGAGTGTGATTGTGTGTACATGTCCATTTATGTCAGTCCTTACGTTGGGTGAGTGCTGAGTGTTTGTATATGTGTGCATGAGGGTGGGAACGCATGTTTGTGTCTGTGTGTGCCTGTTTGTCTGTGTCTATATGTCAGGTCGGGTCTTAGACTCCACCTCTCTGGGAACTCCCAGGCCCTCCAAGGCCTATCTCCCCTCACCACACTCCCTGTTGGTGACTGATGCCCTCAGGGGTCGGTGCATTGGTGGTTCTTGGTGTCCGGGGCTGGGCGCTCAGGTATGTACCGGCTCACTCCCGGTGGCTACCTGGCGGGGCCTGGCGCCTGTTGCTCGGTCAGGCCTCCTCCGGGGTGTGGGGGGCCCTCGGGCCTCCGGCCTCTGGGCCTGCGGCTCGGTTCACTCTGGCACAGCCGGCTGCCGGCGGAGCCGTTGGGCACGCTGGTGAAGCCCCCTCTAGCTTCTGCTCGGTGGCTACTGGGTGACGCCTCGTCTGGGGATCCTCAGCCCTTCCCATGAGGGTGGCACAGATGCCCCTCCGGTTGTCCTCCTTGGGCTCTCGCACTCTGGGGCCTGGATCTCCTCCATGCCTGTTTCATGCCCTGGGGGACGGGGCTATGGCTCGCTACATCCTCTTGCAGACCATTACATGTGGAAACCATTTGAATACAAGCGCGCTGATCCACACAGGTGTGCACACGGGTGTTCACTGCTCGTAGACTTAAATTACACCTTTCTTGGCTGCTACTTCAAAGCACATTGTGCGCTGTCTGTCCTGCGTGCTGCACAACACATTATTTGACCACAAGTGTCTGTGAAGGTTCTCAGTCATCCAGGTCATCGTAGTCAAAGGAGCCTCTGTCAGCTAGAGCTGGGCGATAGAACGATAACGATATGTATCGCGATATAACTTTTACTCGATAGAGAAATTAAGCTATCGCGATAGACCTCGCCGCTCTTGTCCTCTTAAAAAAAAAAAAAAAAAAAGGGTCAGCCAATCCAAATTAAGTAGCGCAGAGCCGAACCAATCACAGCCGCAGCGTCACGTCACGTTACTTGTTACGTACAGCACAAGTGCCAAGCCGCACGTGTGTTTGTTTGGGAAGCAGCCAGCGGGTAATGGAGGAAATGAGTGTGCCGACTAGAAAATTCAACCGAGCGTGACCGAAGAGAAAACAGATGATGGTTCCAATGCCGGAGAAATTGTCGAACAGAAGAGCCACAGAAGTTCCATAGTGTGAAGGTATTTCGGCTATTTCAAGTCTGACAAAAACAGAGTAGCGTGCACTGTAAATTGTGCCGAAAGCAAGTCTGGAAATACAATAAACTGGTGCATGCGTCACACTGTGCGCCACGTTATTGTTTCGGTGAAATGAATTTCTACAATACTGTTAATTCTACTCTCTGCAGTGTTTAAATGCTTACATATACACACAGTTACTGTCCCTCCACGCATACGACTCGGTTCTGCTTCTATGCCCCAGCTTTGTTTACTTTTTCCCACCGAGGCTTCTAGACTTCTGATTGGCCAACATTTCTGCACGGTTAGGAATCTAGCTCCACCTGCTGCTTTGGCATGTTCATAGCAGCGTTTTCCTTCATTTCTGCCTTTATGTGTGGACGGGATTATTTTTTAAAACGAAAACGGAAAATCTCCGTTTTCAAAAATACCCGTGTACGTGTGGACGTAGCCTCAGTCTCTGACTGGAAGCGCTAATTCGTCATTCGGCTTTTGTCAGACTAAAGTAACTGTTAAAACTGTTTGAAAAGCTAAGCTATACAACAAGGAGAGATTGAGAATTTCCTTTTAGTTCTCAGTTTATTTGATATTGACAAAAGTTAGTCATTTTTGTCTGTTCTTCTGTAAAACAAACTAAGATTTATTTTTAGAATTAATATTTTGTTTCTAAGTGGAATTGACAGTTTAGTCTGTTTCGTTTGTTCTATTTTGAAACTTAAACGCTTTAGCGGCTGCCTTTTGTGTAGTTTGCAATATTTGCCTTTATTTATCTGAAAAAGTCTCATGTTCCTTAAGTACATCTACCCTGTTGAACTTATTATGGGAAATAAATATTTAAATCAAAACAAGCTGCTGATTATTTCACATTTTACTTGTGAGCAACGGCACATTTAAATCTTACAAATATAGTTATTTGGCTTATATCGTGATAGATATCGTTATCGCCTGAAATGAAAAAAACATGTCGTGATATGAAAAAATCTCATATCGCCCAGCTCTACTGTCAGCAAAGAGGCACAGAAAAGAAGATCAGACACCAGCGAGGGAGGATAAGAAGGACAGACGCAACAACATTGTCATCCCCTATGTAGCCGGTGTATCAGAAAAACTCAGGAGAGTTTTCTCCAAGCATGACATCCCGGTGTATTTCAGACCCAGCAACACGCTCAGACAAAAACTGGTTCACCCGAAAGATAAAACGCCAAAACACAGACTTAACAATGTGGTGTATGCTGTACAGTGCAGCGAGGAATGCCCAGACCTCTACATTGGAGAGACCAAACAGCCACTTCACAAGCGCATGGCACAACATAGAAGAGCCACCTCCACAGGCCAAGACTCAGCAGTCCATCTGCATCTTAAGGACAAAGGACACTCCTTCGAGGATGCCAATGTTCACATTTTGGACAGAGAGGACAGATGGTTTGAAAGAGGAGTGAAAGAAGCATCTATGTCCACTGTGAGCGACCATCTTTGAACAGAGGCGGGGTTTACGAAACCAACTCTCTGCCATCAATAATCCAGTTTTGAGATCCCTTCCCAGACGCCTTAACGCCCACTCACATCCTGGGCCATCTGATCTCAGGAATTCGCATGATAAGGTGGGGCCAGGTTTCACAATGAACTCACCCGAAACTCTGGCTGATTGGGACCCACACCCAGTTTCACACCTTGGCTCAGGCGATTAGAGGATCATCAGGGGGTCCTTTTGTCCCTCTGTGGGGGGTCACTCCCACTAGGTTTATATCTGGGACTCTCCACCATTTGACCTTAGAACTGAAGAAGCTTCTCGGATGAGAGGTGAAACGTCTTCAAGTAACTTAAAGAAGTCCAGACGCTTTTCTTTGCAAGCTCCTTTGACATTTGACCACGAGCAATCTTTTCTGGTTTGACGCCGTCTTTGTAGCCAGAAACCAGCTCTCTCCTCGGCTTCCTCCACTACACGCTTCCCCACGCCAGTCTCCTCCGTCACTATAAAGGGGAGAGTCATGAGCTCCATCACCCTCACCTGTGCCGTCCAACGTCCCGCCACCAGCCTCCACTGCAGCAGGCCAGAGACCACACCCCTGCCACAATAAGTAAAAGTATATCCTTGCTGTACCCTTAATGCTAAATGTGCTAAATTAACCGCTGCCTTTGCCCCTTTGGGATTATTCTTATGTCACTGGGATGTTGACCTTTGACCTTCACATTAGAGAGATGGGCAGACATAATTAGTGTATGAATTTTAAAGTAACAGGTAATAAAGAGAGTGTAGCAAATGTAGTCAGGTTTATTACTCTGTATCACACATGAGTGCCCGAGGGAGGCGGGGCTGACTGGGGAGACACAGGAAACAGAGAGACAGGGCTGACTCGACATGAAACGATGAAACGTGGGACACGGGAACAGAAACTAAACACAGGCTGAAATGAACACTGAGGGAGGGAGAACTAAGATTACTGAGAGCCTGATAAATAAGAAGAACAAAAAGCAAGAAAAACAAGAGTCAAAGAAAACCAAAAACACAAAGCATTGGGCCAGGACCCACTGCTGTGACATTTATATGTGATAAAAACATTAAAAACTGCTCAGATGTTGAAATCTTTCTACGTATACTTTAGGTTCAGCTCTCCAGCCTGGCATTTGGTTAAGCATGATTCAAACATTTGATTTTGTTTAACTGGTTTTAATTATAGTTACTTTTTGTGAACATTTGTTGCAGCATTTAAAAAAACATCATTTATTTTCAAACTTTTATTTGATTTAGAGCATCATATTTGACCAACGTAAATGTTTTAATTTCATATAAAATAACTGAAACAGTGAACTAAATATCTGAAATCTTTCCTTCCTTAAAAGTTATAATCCTACTTAAGTTATAGTGCAAACGCTTAAGCAACAAATATACTTGATGCTAATTAATTAATATTTCCCTTTGATGTTGCAACTATGCGGTCACTTCTGTCTTTAAACAAAATAATATTTTCCAGTTACAGAAATCATAAAGTCCAAACTAAAGTGCTACTGTTGCTATATGCATTTTATATAAATCATGGATGATGGTCCTGACATGAAGGAAGAGAAAGTTACAGGTTGCATCCTTTGACTTTGTCTCCGTGCCTTTGGGCGATTTTCAGAAGGACAGATGTTTCTGTTCAATTCTTAAATCAATGTTTTCAAACACAAACACTATTTTAAAGCTTCTAGAGAGTAAAGTATTAATGATAATTATAATAACAATAATAAAAACAAAAGCTCTCAGATCCATCAAACCAAGCAGCAGAAAGAACAATAACTGAAGAGAAAACTTTAACCTTGTAGACTTCATTATGTTCCAGCTGCTCTACAGACGCTGTGACCTCGAACTTAAGCAGGTCGTAAAGTATGTGCAGCTCAATAACTTCATAATCAGACCCTGTGGTATTTAGGCAGCAGAACAACTAAGAATAACAACTACAAATAATGTTTTTAGGTTTCTGTTGTACTGCAAGGTTCTGTACAGGAGAACCAAACCAAGAGCAAATATTACGTCTCATTTACACCTGAGCACGAAGAGCCATCAACATTTAGCAAATTGAATCATCTTTGTTTAGATGCAAGAAGAATCATATAGAAATGAAAAAGTAGAAATAGAAATCCAGAGCAAAGATATCCTCTAATTCAGCGTAGCACATGTGCAGCTGCTGCGATTCACGTAAGCATTCGGCTCGTCGCTGTTGCAGATTTTTCTCTCGCTGTTCTGGCTCACAGCGCTGCAAACACAAAAATAAATATCCCCAAAGCTGTGAAAGGGAGCTAATTAGTAAGAGTATTGTTACTCTCCGCAGGAGTAGTCCAGCAGTAGAAATCAGTCCAATAACAAGGTGTGTAACATCTAGCAGGGTGACAGAAAAACCCAGGGTAACTTCTAAGGACCTCAACGTCTCTCTCACATTGTGTTTTTTAAACATGCTTCCATTTGTCACTTCAGTCTTTACTCTGAAATACAGGAAGAGAAATCATGGCTGAAACAATTTCTCATGAAACCAGGGGTGTGGTCCAACAGTCAGTTTGGTGAGGAAGGTTCCTAACTGAGAGAAGTGACCCAGAAGTATCTGTGTAGCAGCCACAATGAATCCAGATCATGAGCTTTATTAACTGATCAAAGTCTCTTCTTTCATCTTCTGTATCATTCAGTTTGCATTGGTAATGCCCATTATTGTAATGCTTTTTTAAGACGAGCAAAACTTTATTTCACTTTGGGTTAGCTGGGATAAGTGATGGATGGAGGGAATTTTACTTCAGCCACAGAAATCCTAAACAGGAAGGAGGAGCAGAGTTACAGTGGATCACTATCCAGCAGGGAAACAAGGTTTATTTCAATTTCTTGGCCATGAGTGAGATTTACTGAGTGGGCAAATTAGGGAGACGACACCATCAGATCCCGAGCCCTCCATGTGTTAATCAAGAGACGGCTGCTGTGCTACATCCATAAATAATGAATAAATTAGGAGCTAAAGCTGAAAGGACAGTTTATTTGTACCATCTTCACGTGAACACATTCAAGAACATCACAGATGAAGAAACATTAAAAACTTCCACACTACATAAAGCAAGAAAAATAGTTTTTCTTTCAGGTGGTTTCAGAAAAACAGAAACATCAAACATCTCCAAGACTCTCTTTGAAAGAACTAAAAACCTTTGTTCTCATGGTCCAATCATGAGTGAACTCCCCGATGAAGCCTTGTGTGCTAAAACATGTCAGAGTTTTAAAGGTTAAACATGAGTTTCCAAAACGTTTTGCTGGAGAACAATGAACTATTTGACTGAGTTTCAATCATTTACAGACGAGCAAAACCAGGACAGAGAAAAAAGGACAAAACTGACTCAGTAAAACAACAGAAAAGAAGATCCCATGTAGATCTGTATTATGTAGAAGTTCAGCCCAGCAACCAGTTCAGTTCAACACAAGTTTAAATGATTCTATCTGAACTCTGTGGAGCCTGATCTCAAGCTTTTTGAGTCTGACACAGAAACCAGAGGATCTTTCTGTGTCTTCAGATTCACTGTGATCCAGTGATGGGAGTGATTTCAGCCCTGAGTGATCGCACTGATGTTTGCACAGAGCAGACAATGAGGTGAATGTTTGGGCACATTGGTAACAGTGAAACAGTTTATTAGTAACGTGGGATCGTTTGTGTGCAGAGTATGAACTGAGATTCCTGAAGCTCTTGTCACACTGGTCACAGCTGTAGTTTCCTTCCATGTGTGCACGTTCATGAATGTTACGATTACCTGACTGTGAGAAGCTTCTCTCACAGTGTCTGCACTTGTGTGGTTTCTCTCCTGTGTGGACTCCTTTGTGTGTTTTAAGCTGACTTGCAGTGGTGAAGGATGACCCACACTGATCACAGAGGTGCTTTTTAACCCCACTGTGAATCAGTTCATGTTGTTTTAACTCACTTGATGTGGTGAAGCTTCTCCCACATTCTTTGCAGTATTTCAGTTTGTCTCCAGTGTGTCTACGTTGATGTCTTTTTAGGGTCTTTTGCCGACTGAAAGTTTTTCCACAGAGGTCACAATGAAAGTCTTTCCCACCACCACAGTGATGACAGGGTTGAGAACTGGATCCATCTGTGTTGCTCTGCTTCTAAACAAAGACACAAAGACAGTGTAAGTCAGTCCTTCAACATTTGTATCCTGAACGTCGCCTGAAATAAAGAGCATCTCTGCAGACGTCCAACTACATTTGACTGTTTCAGTTAACACACTCAGTTTACTGGGCTGCAATAACTACAATACTACCACCATAATACTACAGTAATACTAAAATCATAACTGAAAGGAAAATCTGAATAATCACTCAGAGCTGCTTTTCCATGCAGTAGAATTGCTAACATGCTAACACAGTTTAATGAGCAGAGTTGTTCCAAACAGTCAGGCTAAAATGACAAGATAACAATATAAATACATACCTCACAGTAGCTGCACTTGTAGAGTCTCTTTCTGGTGTGGATCTGTTGGTGTCGTCTCAGGTAACGTGGAGATTTAAAAGTCTTCTCACACAGCTCACATTGATAAGGTCTCTCCTCAGTGTGGGTAAACATGTGTCGTTGTAAGTCTGCGTCTGTTGTAAAGTATTTGCCACACTGTTCACAGCAGTACACATCATGTCTGGTGTGAATGCGTAGGTGTGTATTTCGGCTCCCTCTCCGGCTGAAAGTTTTTCCACAGATGTCACAGCTGTATGGCTTAACCCTTGAGCATCCCTCAAAATTTATACCCATCTGTGCCCCTTCGTACCCACACGGGTCCCCTGACAAAAGGTGATATAGCAATATCATATATGAATTTTTTTTCTGATTTTTTTCACATCAGATCTTTTAAACAACTTCAGACCTAACCACAGATATAAAGTTTTTCATTATTTTTTAAATATTTTTTAGGTTTTTATGGCTTTATTGTCATAAAAAACCCTGTTTTTTTGGGGGGAAAAACCCATAATATGCAATATTTTCAAAAAATGACTTGCAAATGGAAGTATTTGGCATGAAGTTATTACAGCCTTGAATAGGTAAATAATTCATAACAACATTGATTTGAATGCATTATTATTTTTGGAGTAATAAGAGTTTTTCAAATTTACACCCATCTGTGCCCCTTCGTACCCACACGGGTCCCCTGACAAAAGGTGATATAGCAATATCATATATGAATTTTTTTTCTGATTTTTTTCACATCAGATCTTTTAAACAACTTCAGACCTAACCACAGATATAAAGTTTTTCATTATTTTTTAAATATTTTTTAGGTTTTTATGGCCTTATTGTCATAAAAAACCCTGTTTTTTTGGGGGGAAAAACCCATAATATGCAATATTTTCAAAAAATGACTTGCAAATGGAAGTATTTGGCATGAAGTTATTACAGCCTTGAATAGGTAAATAATTCATAACAACATTGATTTGAATGCATTATTATTTTTGGAGTAATAAGAGTTTTTCAAATTTACACCCATCTGTGCCCCTTCGTACCCACACGGGTCCCCTGACAAAAGGTGATAGCAATATCATATATGAATTTTTTTTCTGATTTTTTTCACATCAGATCTTTTAAACAACTTCAGACCTAACCACAGATATAAAGTTTTTCATTATTTTTTAAATATTTTTTAGGTTTTTATGGCTTTATTGTCATAAAAAACCCTGTTTTTTGGGGGGGAAAAACCCATAATATGCAATATTTTCAAAAAATGACTTGCAAATGGAAGTATTTGGCATGAAGTTATTACAGCCTTGAATAGGTAAATAATTCATAACAACATTGATTTGAATGCATTATTATTTTTGGAGTAATAAGAGTTTTTCAAATTTACACCCATCTGTGCCCCTTCGTACCCACACGGGTCCCCTGACAAAAGGTGATATAGCAATATCATATATGAATTTTTTTTCTGATTTTTTTCACATCAGATCTTTTAAACAACTTCAGACCTAACCACAGATATAAAGTTTTTCATTATTTTTTAAATATTTTTTAGGTTTTTATGGCTTTATTGTCATAAAAAACCCTGTTTTTTTGGGGGGAAAAACCCATAATATGCAATATTTTCAAAAAATGACTTGCAAATGGAAGCATTTGGCATGAAGTTATTACAGCCTTGAATAGGTAAATAATTCATAACAACATTGATTTGAATGCATTATTATTTTTGGAGTAATAAGAGTTTTTAAAATTTACACCCATTAGTTCCCCTTCGTACCCACACGGGTCCCCTGACAAAAGGTGATATAGCAATATCATATATGAATTTTTTTTCTGATTTTTTTCACATCAGATCTTTTAAACAACTTCAGACCTAACCACAGATATAAAGTTTTTCATTATTTTTTAAATATTTTTTAGGTTTTTATGGCTTTATTGTCATAAAAAAAACCCCTGTTTTTTGGGGGGGGAAACCCATAATATGCAATATTTTCAAAAAATGACTTGCAAATGGAAGTATTTGGCATGAGGTTATTACAGCCTTGAATAGGTAAATAATTCATAACAACATTGATTTGAATGCATTATTATTTTTGGAACAATAACACTTTATTGCAAAAAAACAAACTGAACTGACCTGAACAAACTCAACAACAAACTAAACAAAGATGTAATTTACATTATCATACATAGCATGAACCATAAGATGGTTAGATTTTGCAGACAGGACATATCTTATATATATCTTTGCAGCAGTTACGATAACAATGTGCTGTTTGCACAATGAGCACTGCTTCAGCTTTTTGGAACGCTGCGCTTTCTCAGCAAAAGCCTCCCCTAAATTGACCGTGCGCTTTGTGTTGTGCATGCGCGCATCTGTTCATTTCGTGGCATCTGTGCAGAAATGACTAGTAAGACAAGTCTGCAAACTATTCTCACAGACTTCAAAGGTGCACCTGAATTAAAAAATGATCATCCTCTATCTTATTGGATAGACGATGATCATTTTCTGTCTCTCCCTCCTGTTCCATTCCTGTGACACTGGGAAACTGAACTGACCTTAGCAAACTCAACAACAAACTGAACAAAGATGTAATTTACATTTTATAGCACGAACCTCTAGATGGATGGATGTTGCAGACAGGACATATCCTAACTTTTGCAGCCGTTACGATAATAATGCGCTGTTTGCAGGATGATCACTGCTTCCAAGCTCCCCTAAATTGACCGTGCGCTTCGTGTTGTGGTGCGCGCATCTGTGCATTTCGTGGCGTCTGTGCAGAAATGACTAGTAAGACAAGGCTGCAAACTATTCCCACAGACTTCAAATGTGCACTTGAATCCAAGAAGATAGAAAAGGATCTCTCTCTGTCTCTCTCCCTCCGCTCTGCTGACTTGCCTGGGAGAGTAACGACTGCCCCTCCCCCTCTGCTCAGCAAGCAGGTGGCTGTTTTCACACCCCTCCCCCCCTCTGGCTCAACAAAGAAGTGGCTGCTTTCACACCCCTCCCTTCTCTGCACAATGAGCCTTGTTTTTGCCCTCAGCCAAGTCAGAAAAATAACATTGACAGAGGTTCAAAGAAAAGAGAAAAAAAACGAAGCAGGCTGCCGTTGTTCACTTCAAGGAGGCGGCTCTACGGGCTGTTTTGTTTGCGACCGACACACACACACAGTATAAATATATTCTCAATCACATTCACACCACTCTCTTATATCAGTTCCACTACATCAAGACTATTTTATGGTGGTCAGCTGTTTTATTGTCATGTATTTTGCATAATAAGATAACCATGTCCTGCATTCAAAACCACTGAAAATGTCTATGGTGGTGCTGTACCTAATATTGTGCTCATTGGATCCAAAACATATTTTTCCTTTATTTTGAAGGCAGAGGCTTAGATCCATTAGGTATTCACGAGAAAAAAATTATCACATGTCAGGATTACAGTATATCGAAAATATGTGATTATAATGGGAGTCAATGGGGCCCAAGCGGGTACAAGGGTGACTGCAGGGGGTACATATGTGAATCTCCTTTACTATACACCACACCATAGAGGGGATCATTGAATTTAAAAAATAATCCTAAAACACACATCCTGGCCAAGTTTCATGCAACTAGTCTTTAAAATGACTGATATATTGAGAATCAAAAATCCAAAAGTACCCAAGCGGGTCCCATTTTTCCCTAGGGGAGCTCAAGGGTTAATTCCAGAGTGGGTAACTAGATGCTTCTGTAAGCTGCTACTTTGAGTAAAAGCTCTGCCACACTGATCACAGCTGTACGCTTTAACTCCACTGTGGATGAGTTGGTGTTGTTTTAGGTAACCCTTCAAGGAAAAAGACTTTCCACACAAGTCACAGCTGAACGGTCTCTCTCCAGTGTGGATGACCTGATGCTGTTTTAGTGAAGCCTTCTCAGTAAAACCTTTCCCACACTCGTCACAGCTGTATGGCTTAATTCCAGAGTGGGTAACTAGATGACTCTGTAAGCTGCTACTGTGTGTAAAAGCTCTGCCACACTGATCACAGCTGTACGCTTTAACTCCACTGTGGATGAGTTGGTGTTGTTTTAGGGAACCCTTCAAGGAAAAAGACTTTCCACACAAGTCACAGCTGAACGGTCTCTCTCCAGTGTGGATGACCTGATGCTGTTTTAGTGAAGCCTTCTGAGTAAAACCCTTCCCACACTCGTCACAGCTGTATGGCTTAAATCCAGAGTGGGTAACTAGATGACTCTGTAAGCTGCTACTTTGAGTAAAAGCTCTGCCACACTGATCACAGCTGTACGCTTTAACTCCACTGTGGATGAGTTGGTGTTGTTTTAGGGAACCCTTCAAGGAAAAAGACTTTCCACACAAGTCACAGCTGAACGGTCTCTCTCCAGTGTGGATGACCTGATGCTGTTTTAGTGAAGCCTTCTGAGTAAAACCCTTCCCACACTCGTCACAGCTGTATGGCTTAAATCCAGAGTGGGTAACTAGATGACTCTGTAAGCTGCTACTGTGAGTAAAAGCTCTGCCACACTGATCACAGCTGTACGCTTTAACTCCACTGTGGATGAGTTGGTGTTGTTTTAGGGAACCCTTCAAGGAAAAAGACTTTCCACACAAGTCACAGCTGAACGGTCTCTCTCCAGTGTGGATGACCTGATGCTGTTTTAGTGAAGCCTTCTGAGTAAAACCCTTCCCACACTCGTCACAGCTGTATGGCTTAAATCCAGAGTGGGTAACTAGATGACTCTGTAAGCTGCTACTGTGAGTAAAAGCTCTGCCACACTGATCACAGCTGTACGCTTTAACTCCACTGTGGATGAGTTGGTGTCTTTTTAGGTAACCCTTCAAGGAAAAAGACTTTCCACACTCGTCACAGCTGTATGGCTTAATTCCTGAGTGGGTAACTAGATGACTCTGTAAGTGGCTACTGTGAGTAAAAGCTCTCCCACACTGATCACAGCTGTACGCTTTAACTCCACTGTGGATGAGTTGGTGTGTTTTTAGGGAACGCTTCAAGGAAAAAGACTTTCCACACAAGTCACAGCTGAACGGTCTCTCTCCAGTGTGGATGACCTGATGCTGTTTTAGTGAAGCCTTCCCAGTAAAACCCTTCCCACACTCGTCACAGGTGTGTTTTTTCTCTCCCTTTCTTCTGTGAGGTTTGTCGGCCTCCTGAGAGCGCTGACTTCTGGCTCCATGTTGGTCCTGCAGTGACAGAGATACAAACAGAGGCAGTGAGTGAAATGCAGTCGTGGAACAAACTCAACCTTCAAACTCCATTAACACTAGTTTTAAACCTGAAGGTGGAGCGTGGCACCAAACACCTTAAAGGTCTCTTATCCCCACCTGCTGGTAGTTCTAACACATTACATCCAACCTGCTGTTAAAGATAATTCATGACTGTTCAAACACTAAAATCATGCACACACACACACACACACACACACACACACACACACACACACACACACACACACACACACACACACACACACACACACTATTTTATAATTTAGATTATTTTGTTGTTTCCTATTACATATTTCTATAATTTGTATAGATTTATACAGAATTATTCAGTGATAATAAATCCTATGTTTGTTTATTCTAAAGGAACCCCGTTAGCTTCCACAACAGATGTTGCTCGTCTTCCGTCAAATACTCACATAAAATATTACACAATAAAGTGGATTCAAGATATCCACATAATTTCACTCTTACATCCACAGTGAGGTTTCACAATTGTTCAAATATAAGCAATCAATAATAATAATAATAATATCAATAACATTGAGGCACATTACACAAATTTCAAAAACAAATCATGTCTTACAATATTTACAACAACTAAAAGCTCTGTAAATCGGCTTTTAAGTGTTCATTAAAGTTTTGAATAATTCTCTAATTTTTTAAGGCAATTTATTCCACTTAAAAGTTGCTCTAAATGTAACAGTTTTACAAAACGTTACTTTTAACTCGAGCATTTACTAAATTGCAGTTTGTTGAAAACTGTGTAATATGATGATGTATTTCATCTGGATACTGCAGCTGAGCAGAATAAATGTGGTGTGTTTAACAGAATTGCTTTCTTTAGAACTACAAGTAAGCCATAGAATATTTTAGCCTGTACAGGAAGCCAAGAAAGGTTATTATGCATTTGATCAATATTAGTATAGTATGAACATCTTCACACTAATCTGGACGCCTTATTCTGGACTAACTGAAGTCTGTTAAGATCTGTCTTATTAGCTGCTGACCAAATGATTGAACAATACTCCAGATGAGACATTACTAGTGCATTAATGACATCTTTCATAATGAAGAAGTGATACACAAAGAGCATTTCATAGCCATAGCTATGCCTTGTCGGCAGAGTTATGTGACATTAGTGATGTTTGTACTTTCAGCGTTAACTTGGTTTTAAAGCCTTTAAAATATACGCCGTTCAATAGTCGACCTTAATCTGACAGAGAATGTGATGATTTTGTGGATAATTAAAGTCAGTCATATATCCACAAACACAACAAGCTGAAAGTCAGTGATGCTGCTCGGTTTGCAGTCCTGAACATCACGGCACAAGCAGGATCCACTGCACTGTTAATGTTAGCTGTGTTATATTGCTGCCTCTGTTCGGTGGTGTCGAGCCAAACGCACTTTAACGTGTGTTTGAACGAGCTGACGGTTCACTCGTTAAGCTGAAAGAAAGATGCTTTAATCACAGCAGTCACACATGTGTCCACTGCACCATCTGGAACTCTTCTTGTTTACACTCGTAATAACACAAACACTAAATCCTGCTTCTCTGGTGCTGTTGTGTAGCAGTGTGTACACCTGAGACTGTCACCTGTCTGTCTGTCCTGCACTCTCTCTCTGTTTCTTTCTCTCTGATTGTGGAATAAAAGTATGAACATGTGTTTATAAGTTACACTTGTGTTTGAATCCTGCAGCTTATCACACATTTGATTTCCATGTGTGACGACTGCAAGTGTCCAGAGTGAGGACAGACTGAGGGACCCACTGCTGCACATCATCTGTGAGGCTTTGCAGCCCTGATGATCCACCAGGACAAACTCAGCAGTGTGTGAGGAAGAGGAGGAGGAAGAGCCAGCAGCAGCTGACAGATGGAGAGAATAGACAGACTGTTCCCTGTTTGTGAAGGACTGCTAGGAAAGTTTAACATAACTGTCTGTGCTGAATCAGTCTTATTAGGTAATGTTCAAATAATGTGATCATCCCAGTGTTTTCAGTGTGGGAGAAAGTACTCAGGGCCTTCAAGTTACACACTATGAAAGGCAGCAACAAGTTTAATGTTCAGAAACCTAAAGTCTGTATCAGCAGCAGAATGGAGCTAAAAATAAATGTTGGTTTCAGTTCTATGAAGCTTTGAGTATTTTGGATCAGTAGCTGCTGTGTTTGTTGCATCATATTGCTGTAACTGTTTATATGCTTTATATATTCTGAGCTAAGTTGATCTATAGTGTTACATGATACACTCTCAGAAATAATATAAATATATATATATAAATAACTGTTAGTATCATGGTTGCTAGGCAACCTGGGCAGCGCGACGGAGGTTAGACGTCCCATTTCACGAACCTACGAGCCTCGCACTTCGGCCTTAGCGGTCTTTGAGTCTGCGGCCCTTGAGGACTTTAAAGCTGCAGAACCTGAATCGGGATACAGCCATGATGATCTCCAGCCTCGTGCTCGCCAACATTCTGACCTGAGTTAAGAAGACGATCACTGAAATGGTCTCAGCAGGTCCTTTGATGACAGCAATGAAATGCAGTGGTAAGGCTGCCACGATTAGTCGACTAGTCACGATTACGTCGACTATCAAAATCGTCGACGACTGATTTAATAGTCGACGCGTCGTTTGAAGCTTTGTAAGATCTCAAAAGACGCAGGAATAAGTAGCAGGATTTAAGAGTGTAATAACGGACTGAAACAGAAGATGGCAGCACTGCATGTACAAGGATGCCAGCTGCCGTTAAACCCCGAAGAAGAAGAAGCTCTGTCCCAGAATTCATAGCGCGGCCCAGCGCAGTTTCCAACAATAGCGGCAGCTAGTTAGTTTTAATATTACTCTTATTATTCTTTCTGGGTCACAAAATAAACGTTTAACATATTTTCAGGCGAGAATGTAGCTGTGTAAACCTCAAATATCGGCTCAGTTTATCAAGACATCACATATTTTCAAAAGCGCTCCGACATTTTCGGAGAAGTCTGTTACCCACTAGCTCGATAGCTAGCCGGGGGCCATGAGAGCACCGGACTCCCGGCAGATCGTTTTCAAACCCACCGCCCTACTCAGGTTAAACATGATATATAAGTCACTTAGATAAACTTAAAAATGTTATTGTTTGGCTTTTTTCAGTATTTTATTTGTTTTTTTGTTTGTTTTTTTAAATGACATCAGAAACAGCAGTATGCGACATTACGTGATGGCAGAGCTTCAGTTCATCCTTTGTCATTTTTTTTTTTTTTTTTTTTTTTTTTTTTAATAAATAGGACAGGGGGAATGAATGAGAGAGAGAGGGGGAGAGAAAGAAAGAAAACCAAAGGGGAGAAGAGACGGTGAGAAGGGGGGGGAAGAGAGACAACAACAAAAAAAAAAACTCCTGGGTCACCTGTATGGAGAAAAAAAAACAAAAACAAACAAACAAAAAAAACAAACAGAGGAGACAGCAAACAACAAAGAGCAACATAATAATAGAGAAAACAAAGCACCATCACAATAAACTAGCTAGTCATAGATATCAGTATTTACTAAATAATAAACGATATTGTGCAGCACGCAAGATAGACAGCGCACAGTGTGCTTTGAGGCAGCAGCCAAGAAAGCTTTAGTCCGCGTCTGTGAATACCCATGTGTGCATACCTGTGTGGATCAGCATGCTTGCATTCCAAAGGTTTCTCCATGTAATGATCTGCTAGGGAGTGTGGGGGGGCCACAGCCCCGTCCTCCAGGGTGTGAAGCGGGTATGGAGGAGATCAAAACTCCAGACATCCAGAGGCCCCCAGAACACAAGAGACCATGGAAGACCAACAGAGGGGCAGCCGCGCCACTGTCCCAGTAAGAGCTGAGGAGAGTCCCAGATGAGGGTTCACCCAGCAGCCGCGGAGCAGAAGCCAGGGGGAGTTGCAGTGACGCGCCCGTGAGCTCCGCCGGCAGCCAGCTGTGCCTGAGTGACCGAGCCCCAGGCCGAGAGGCCGGGGGCACCCCACCTCCGAAGTGGCCCGAGCGAGCCCCAGGCTCCAGGCCCCGATAAGCGGCCGCCAAGGAGTGAGCCGGTGTGTACCTGGACGCCCATCCCCGGACACAAAGAACCACCAACGCACCGATGTCTGAGGGGGTCCGCCACTGGCAGGGGAAGTGGTGGTAGGGGGAGATAGGCCTCCAAACCTTGGAGGGCCTGAGATGTCCCCAGAGAGGTGGCGCCTGACACCCAACCTGACATATAGACACAGACATACAGGCACACACAGACACAAACATTTGTGGCAGCCCTATGCAGTGGTAAGGCGTTTTGGGGATTAAGTTCGTTTTCATGGCAAAGAAGGACGATGCAGTTCATCTGATTACTCCTCATAACATTCTGGAGTGCAGGCAAAATGCTATTATAAAAACTTAAGCAGCAACTTCTCCAGGTTCCAATATTTATGCAATTCTCAAACCTTTTGGCCACGACTGTATAACCTCTTCTGAAGTTTAGTGGATATTATACATGGTTATGCTCAGGATGTGTCGGCCAGTTTCCACTGGAAACGCCTTTTGGTTAAACTGTCAGCGAGGAATTTGCATTTGCACTGTTACATTTTTATATAACTTTAATGCACATAAACAACAGCTGCTTGTTTCAGTGAAAATACATTGATGGCTTTTTAATAAAGTTGTGCAGCTGTAAAGTATTTTGTCTGGTGTCAATTCTATCGTCAGCTACATCGTTATGGCAAATGTTCAAATGTATATGGTGATAAATATCTTTGGTCATATGGTCCTGCTCTGTCTGTCACCTTCTGTGTTGAGCTCATTGTTTCCTCTGTAGTGGCTGAGCTGAGTCCAAGTAGCTGAAAATGTTCCTCTGCTGCTCCGTCAGACTCTCCTCCTCCTGCTGATCAGCTGGGACACAAAACAGATCTTTGTTAGGCTCCACACTGCACTGAAGAGTCAAAGTGTCTCATATGTTCATCTGACAAGTAAAAGAACACATTTTTGTTTCCCGAGGTGGGCAACTTGTTGGAAACAAACACAAAAGGCTTGAGCACTGATACCTGCCATTGCTGGCATTGAAAGATGCAACGCCAGCAATGTGGATTGTCAAGACTCAAACCAATCATCAAGCAAAGACAACAGGGATAATTTGTTTCTGTTTATTTAGCATTCACAGCATTTGTAGTTGCCTTCTGTGCAGGGGAAGTCCACGCACACTGTGTGGTACGGCCATCCGCAGAAGGTGCATTCAACCTCTGTAAGAGAAACGAGATTGTCTGAGACTGAAATGATATTCACTAAAGAAGTGGTGATTTGTAAAACTTCAAGTGTATGATAAGGTGAAAACAAATACACAACTGCATGTCATGTAGTTGAAGGTTTTTTTCTTTTGGAAGACCGGAAAACACTGAAAGTTACAAATTAGTCCTTTATTTATCCAGGTAAAAAAAAATCTCATTGAGATTAAAAATCTCATTTCCAAGAGAGACCTGGCGTCATGGCAACACAAGTCACATACCACACAGGTATATAACATTTAAAACAAACACAATATCCCAACATGTGTAACAAATGTATTGTGCTTGAAACAAATTCAGAATAGGTGATAAAGCAGCTGCACATGTGTGTCACGAGTAAATCTGGCTGTATAACAAACAGAAACAAGTGATGCTGCTGTCTTTGCTCAACGGTTGGTTTGAGTCTTGACAATCCACATTGCTGCCATCTTTCAATATGTTGAATGCACCAGTGTAAGTGCAGCCACTCAGACTCAATGTGTTCATAGAAACAGGTGCAGATGTGTCACGAGTTCATCCAGCAGTAGCTATGGCACTTGGCCACAGGGGGCAGCAGTGGACTGACCTGCATTCGAGACTGCTCCAGCTGCTCTGTGACAGTCAGTAGATCTGCTACAAATTGCAGATCATATGCAAGTTTTGGAAATGACATTTTAAATATTCTTAACTTAGCCACGGCAGCATTGTTGATGTATTACCTATATACTACAAATTATTCCACCTGCTGAAAAGTGGATCTAATGTGGGCGGACTCACACTTAGCAAATAAACCTGTGATGTGAGAATGTAATCAAACTGTTGATCAGAGGCAAAGTAATTTAAAGTTTATGATGCTATCGTCTAATGTTAGCTGACATGATGTTAGCTTGTAAACTTATGTTGTTGTCTGGGTCTCATGTCTGATCTGATGATAATAACTGTGACAACACAGAGATTAAATAAAGGACGTTGGTGGGACTTCTTATGTTAGAACTATAACTTCAGTTAAGGAGTGAGACGTAAGGTGACAAGGAGAATGAAGAGAATGAGAAAGAAGTAACTGGGAAGAGAAAATGAAAAAAATTTGAAATGATCAAATTTGTGTTAACAGATGATGGTGAGTTTAAAAATTCAAGTAATTTAAAGGTTTTATCCTATTTGTTGTTGTTTTTTTCATATTCTTCTATTTGCAAGAGGTTATTAATAAAACAGGTTCTCTTTCTGGTTTCTCTTTTTGGACGCACTCTCTACAGCTTATCACATCCAAAATGGCGGATGTCAAGTACAAAACCTCGACAGAAACAATCAGCAAGAATTTTAGCATCAGTCCAAAATAAAACTGTCCAACTACAGAGTTTTAAAATCCAACTAAACTATGAACAGAGATCTTTTACAAATAGGCTATTGATGAGATGACAGTGGTAACAAAAACGTACACATCCGCGCACACAGACAAAATGGCGGGAGAGCGTTTAACGGTCGACCTCATGAGTCCGTTACCGTGAACTATGGAGCGGCAGATTTGTGCTGGAACTGAGCTGCACACAGCTGATGTTAGCCAGGAAACATTACACACTGCTAACGTTACCTTCACACGGAGCTCCACACGGAGACGATCAGCGTCAGGCACAAACACCAAGTTCAGAAAAGAGGAACTTTGAGCAGGAAGGAAAGAGTCAGAGCGGCGTTTGAGGACACGTTTACAACCACGAACATCAGAATCTGTCTGTGCTGCATTCAAGTGCAACTTGGAAACTCACTAATCTCTGTCATGTTGTCCAAAGATGATTTATTTCTGCTGGTTTTCCTGTTTGAAACACAAACATGTGTCAGCACTTTGTTGTTCTTCACCCTGCAGCATTTGAATATTTCAGGAGTAAACTGATCATAAATTCATGAAGTCATGAATGAAAGTGCAGACTGAGAGTGGATCACATGATGTTTGAGGTGTGTCATGTGACATGTTCAGTATTGTCACACATGTCTAGATTGTCCCTGATATCATAACTGCTCAAACACTGATGATTATATTTGAAGAATTATTCCTGATGGCAGCAAAGTTTGAATGGAGCTCTCTGTCTGTGCTGATTTGTCGCCCTCTGGAGGTCAAAGCACAAACTGCATGATGTCACTGTAACCACCACAGTGACAGGAAGTGTTTTTAAATGATGAAATATGTCAGTGATGCTGATAGTGTGTTCATCACAGACGTTCAGGCTTCATGTTGACATGAATCAAAGTTAATGTCATTATGGACCAAGGACAGTACTCTGGGTCTCCTGCAGAACAACTCGAGCTGTGATACCTGAATGAAGAGCCTCTGCTGCTTTAAAGAAGGAGGCTCGAGGCAGAGGTGAGGTGCAGACCAACCAGCTTTTATTCAGCAACTTTAACAGAAGGATCAGAAAAATAAAACTATACAGCACAGTGATGCTGACTGAAGCCACAGCATTAAACTAAACAAGCATCGGATCATCTTTAACAACATCTAATAAATAATGACAACTATTTACTCCTGTATTTCCTACAATAAAGCCTGTTCAGATATTTGTTGCTGATGGAAATGTAAAAGGCTCCCAGGAACCAAAGGACAAAAACAGAGGCAACAGTCACAACTGCAAAGGATCCCCTAACACATAAACTGGTTCGAAGATATTTTCTAGCTCTGCAGAGGAGCTTGATTGCACGGACAGTAAAAAGTGGATTCAATAACAGCAGCGAGCGCTGAGTGATATAACGGTGCTGCGAGCAGCAGTGCAAAGGCTCACACAGAGACAGCAGCTACACTGTGTGTGGATGTGATCCACAGTCACAGCTGTGGGTTTCAGTCAGTGTGTCTCTAACTTCATGGTCACATTTCAAAGCTTATTGGAGCCAGAAGATGTTCAAGTAAAAGATTTATTGCTGTACTCGTCTACCAGGATAACAGGAGGTTCATAAAGCTGTGTAATACTTCAGCTTTCCATCATGGAGTAGTAGTTGTGTCCCTTTGTGTTTATTAGTGTGTTCACACGTCTACTTTAACTTCACTCTGTAATGAAAGGATTCAAATCACTGATAAATACATACATGCTGACTCTGAGTCTCAGTGAAGGAGGAAAGGATGGATGAAGGCAGCCTAGTGTGGGTCATGTGTGTCCAGCAGTCATCCAGGGCCTGGATCCATCTGTAACAGGAAGACAAAGTCCAGCCTGTAATCATCCTATCAGGCACAGCGTTTCCATCCAGCATCCTGACGACGCTAACAACCCGTCAAACGTCTCCTCTGGTCCACAGAAGTCACACTTCCTGTGTCATGTTTACCTTTTTAAGTGTGCTATTCAAGCCTGTGTGACCAACTCTGACTCTCCAGATTCCATCCTGGTCTCTGCTGCAGCTTCTTCTACACGACTGTTTTCTGTATAATAATATCTGCCTTTCCCGTCTCTGTCCCAGTGTGCCTGCCACTCGTCCTTCATCTTTACCTTCATTATACTCTTCACCTCACTTTCACTGTATTTTATAGTCAAACCTGCACGACTTCTTCTTGCTGCACCTTTTTAAACTTATCGTCCTGTTCATTGCATCAACACCGATATTCACAGGGAGCCATAAGAAATCCACTTCTATCCCTCTGTGTTTGATTCTATACAGTAAATGAAGTATATCAAAAACAATATGTTGCCTAGAGTCTGAAGACATATCACCTGTGCTCACTAGCACGCTGCTAGAGTCCCAGCAAACCACATACCTGCATATTAGTGCGTCCTCCACCCAGTTCAAGCCAGTAACATCACTACCAGCTCCCAGTATAAACTGCCACATCATCTGTAATTCTTTTACTCATCACCAAACTTATTTGTGGGAGAACAAATGCAGCAGCCGTTCTTTTATCTGACAGTGTTGACGCATCAGTAAATATCCTCACATGACCTGAGGACTTTCCCACTATATGAACCTGCTTTTAGTCGCCCCTCCTCCCTCGCCACAAGCTTCCTTTACAACATAACTTATAAAAAACAACTTTATTGACAATCAGCAATAACAATTACAGACAGTCTAGAAGAAGAATCACATGATCAAGGAGCAGAAGTTTATGGTTTTAATAGCTTTTACATTTTGGGAAAGTTTTAAAAACATTGTTTGGTTTTCTTTCTAAAGCGTTGAAAGGACGGCTTTGCATCAGAAAAGTAAGATCAGCAAATGAATCCATTAAAGTTCTTTTGCCTTGTTTGCAAAAGAAGCCAAACAACATTTGTGTTACAAAGAGAGACTTCAGAACAGATCAAAGATCACAAACATCAGGCACTGATGGAAACAGCCAAACACAGAAACAGAGGCACCAGCAGGTGAAGGAGGCCTGTTGTAGAAATGACTCTGAGTGCTCAGGTAGAAACGCATGAAGAACCAGTGCGTCTAATATTTGGAAACCAATCTGTGTTTGAGCGTCCTGGATGAAACACAGATCATGTTGCAGAGCGAGGACGTCGTCTTTCCTCCCGAGTGTGTAACTACAGGACGTGTGCAGCAGGTTTAATCGTCCTCCTGACAGTTACTGATGAACGAGTCCTTCAGGGAGGCTCCAGGATCACTGTGGCTTTTACCAGCTGCTGCTAAACTGAGAGGTGTTGCTGCTTCATGTGTGAAGATGTTTGCATGGCTTTAACAGTGCAGACGTTCCTCATGTGCACACATTTCATATGTTTTATTGTGATGTTTAGTAACATCTGCTTCCCTCCTTCAGGCAGACAATAAAGTGAGCTCAGCCTTAAACATGTGGAGAGAACGTTTGACCCACAGTCCTGGGACGACTGCAGAACAATGGTTTGTTTTTAATGATAAAGTTTCATAATGGAAATAAATGCTGAGCCTGTTTCATGATGTTGGCCCTGCAGCATCAGGCAGGATTAATACTGTAACAAACGTGTGTCACAGTTATAATGACTTTAAATGAAGACTTGGGTTGGATGGAGATGTCAGCTGGATTTGTGCTGACTGTCACTTTAAATGTTTTCAGTTCTGTTCAGCTTCTAAATCTACTTTTGTATAATGTTTGCTGAGTTTTGCACTTCATGACGCTTTTAAGAAGAGCCAATAAATCCTGACTTTACACAAAAATAAAGGTTTAATGTGTTTAGTGTGACAGTGGAGGAGAGCGCACATAATAAGAGTCATTAACAGAATGGTGACAATTATAATCTGTCTCATTTTAGGAGCAGCTCACGGGCACAACAGACTACAGAGCAATCAAAGCACCAGTTAAACGTCCATGTGACCGGCTTACAGCCAATGAACAATCAGTCCCCACTGTCCCCACCAACATCACTGTACTGGAAAGACTGTGCTGCCATGGTCAGAGATGAACTGGTACTAAAATGTAAGGCAGCTGATGTGTGTGGCCTTAGCAGCACAAATGCATCACGGCTGCAACGCTGCAGTGTGTTTAAACATTTGAACATTTCTGTGGCTTCAAACCAGCAGCTGCTCTGTACTCAGTCGTGTTTGTGTGTCTGTCAAAGTGATTGTTGTCTTTAAAAAGCCTTTTGTGTTGAGTTTTGTGAGCAGTGCCGAGCTTCTCTGTAGTCTAAGCCGAGTCGATATATTTGATTCCATGTTTGGTGTGATTTTCAAAGTCAGCAGCAGCAAACCCATACGGTAAAAAAATACTTTTTTCCTGGCCAAAATATATTTCAAATATATGGTAAATATATTTTGTATTTGTGATGCTCCAAAAAAATATATTTTTGAAATTGAAAATATATTTCTTTCAAACCAAAATACATTTCAAAACATATTTTAGGGTGAAGAAAATACATTTCCAACCTTACAGTAGAATGTATATCAAAGTATCCTTTATTTAAAATATATTTAGTGCAATAATGATGATAATGATAACAATACTAAAAGTAACATGTTTTATGCACATCTGCAAAAAACAGTTGGATTCAAACAAAACAGAGTCAAAGGTCTATCACGAATTAGGTTGTTTATTCATTTGCTTACAGTATTTCACATTACACAATATCTCACTATAATGTAGCGTTCATTGACTTTGAAATTATCTGTCAGTGATACAGTAAACAAGATACAACAACTGCTATGTACACTTTAGTTTTTGACAATATATACAATTTAGTACTTAAATGAACACACTCCACTGTTTTGGAAATAGGCTCATTCTCCATCTCCCTCAGAGTTAAAAATGCAGCGTCTTCTTTCTAGATCCGTACGTTAATAGGGCTCTGGAGCGTGATCTTACGGGATGGGGCGTAGCCAGGATTTTTGGTCAAGGCGCCATATTAGCAGGCCAAACAAATGCTTGCTGTGTGGTCGGTTGTAATGTTAGATTGCACTACCGACAAAGGAATAAGCTTGAAAACAGGCTCTCTTTTCATTGTTTCCTCACCTGGAAACATCATGAGGGAGCTTATGTGTTGGATGTTACCAAAAGAAGGCGTCTAGCCTGGATAGCAGCTGCGAGACGAGCTGATATTCAGTTCTCTACCAGCCACAGATATCTGTTGGTGTGCTCCAGTATTTTCATTCAGGTAAGTTCTAAATAAGTTCATATTATTATTTATAGCCTGTTAATTTTATTTTCAATAGCACAAACTTAGAACAAACATGCAGAACTACCTTCTATTTATAGAGTTGCTAATTATTTGGCATTATTGCAACAAACCAGCCTATGAAATGAATGAAACAAATCCTGACTGGGTTCCAACACTACACATGGGGCACTACGAAATCCCTGCTTCAAACTACATGCTACATACCACCATGCCAATCAGATTACTTCTTCCATGTGAGGGTAAAAAGGTGACCTTCCTGGATAAGATGGCAAAGGTTTGCTGCGTTTTGGTGAACATGTGCCCCAGTGTGGTAGTAAAACCACAGAAAAAAGGTTTTGTTAAATACTCTTAAGTCTTGTGCTGTTTATGTAGTGATAAGTTTTCAAAAGAGACAGTAAATTACAGAATGCTAGTAGTGGGTGATATTATACAAATGCTGTCATGATTTTATGTGAACATTTTGTCATTTGTAAACTATACATAACATTTTTTCTACATTGTAACTGATGTGATGTTCGACAAAGTGCTTTTAATTAAAAATAGGCAAACATTTCTTTGTTTCTTTATTCAACTTTTGAACAGTGGTATTTAGTAAGTACATATTCAGTAAATGCAAAGTATTTACATGGCCCCCTAAATTAAAACACTATGGGTTATTCAGAACAGAACTATGCTTGGAAAAATATTGTCCCATCAGTTGATCCAACTCCTCCACAGTAGCAGGTGGAACTTTTCTTTTTTGAGGATGGCTTCTTTTACCTGTCACAACGAATGGTCTGTTTATGTTTTGATCAAGAACCTTTTTTTGGGCAGCTGAAGAGGAGAAGTCTATCTTATGGCCAACTTCTGGCTGTATCTTGGTCATATTACCCAGCAAAACCCAGTATGCAGGTTCATCTGTAACAGTCCTTGTGCCACAGATCCTCACTGTTGCTTCTACATTAAACAGAAGAGCAGTGACATGGCTGCAAGTCTTCACGACTCTAGCCATACAGCTGCAGTGGGCGGCTTCAACCTTCCCTGTGATGCTCACAATGACCTGTGGCTGCAATGCTGCAATTCAGTCTTTAAGAGTGCAGGACCTAAAACACACACAGACAAAGTTCATTTAAAGACAAGAACTTTAATAAGCCAAGTCCGACACAAATGTGTTTTATTTACTTTCAAATCCATTTATCATAAATGTAACAAATAAAGTGTTTTTATGTATCCATCTATAGAACGCTGCATGTTATATTCTAAATCTGCATGTTTCTTTTTAGAAACCTATCAGCAAAAAATGAACCTAAAGTATGTAATGCAAGGATGTAATCACTTTCAAGAGGGAGAAAACATAAAGTTCAACTTTAAGTGACAATTATGGACACCTAATATGACAAGGAGATTCTGCAGGTCATTAATCAATGTATAAAACTAAAACAGAATGTATTTTTAGTGACACAGGACACAAACAAGGAAGCAAGATGTGTAATTAGGATTATTTATAATAAATATGAATTAATTAGGGGAATTTCTTTAACCATAAAGAATAACTAAATCCTTCAGGACAATGTCACATCAATGCACTGAACTCACTATGTTATCCCTCTAACAGAGCCTCTACATGTTCTCACTGTAATTTCCCCCTCACGAATGAATTTTTGCTAGCACTAATTTGAATGTTGGGGGGAATCAAACGCATTTTACTCGCAGTACTCAAGCTGACTTACCTTTGCTTGAATGACACCGTACTCACAACGTGGAGGCTTAAAAATAGCCAAATCTTGTACCCAGTCCTTGGTGAATTGGATGTGCGCCTCCAGAGATTTATAATTGCGAAATTGGTGCGCCGTGTATGCTCTGACTCCACAGACAAGGTATGAGAGTAGATCATGCTAAGTCAATAGCGGTTTGGTCTTCAGGGTTTCTACTCCACGGCTATATTTCATACGGGTCCACATTTCAACAATCAAGTACCGTCTCTTTGCATCTGGACAGAATCTGTCTCTATACCGTCATTTTCTTTTGAGCTATGTTTCAGAATGGTTCGTAGCAAACTTGTTTTGATTCGTGACCTGCCAAGATGGTGCTGCGCTCCCACAATGCATTGCGACATTACGTCAACTCCAAAGCCCTTTGCATGCAGGAGTGTATGCGCATGCGCATTGCCACGGTGGTTTAAAAAATAAAGATATAATGAAAAGTAATTAATAAAAATTAAATATTTAAACATTCCCACAAATGTGCAATGAACGTGCAAAAACTCTCTTTAGTAGTTGTTGCTGTTTCTTTCTTTCTTTCTTTTTTTTTTTTTTTTTTTGAAAAATAACGACGTCTCTGAGGCGCGAAATCTGACAGCGAGAGGAACGGCCGGATACAGGAGACGGGAAGAAACAAGCCGATTATGTTCGCGTTAATTAAGTGGTTGGAAGATGTAAAATTCTCAATTCTGCCAACTGAACATATACGAGATTTTAATGAGGATGAATAATTAGCCGGCATGGAGGAAACGGACCTTTATTTCGTGGAGTGGCGACAAGAAGCCAAGGCGGGTGGCCAGTCTAAGAAGCCTCCATCATCAAGCTAGCAGGTGCCTTTTCCCATATAATATTACTTTATTCTCGTGTATTTGGAACGGAAGCGTAGAGCTGCCACCCAGGCAAAAGAGAAATATAAGTATATCACGTTATAACGTGAAAAGTTTATCGTTCTAACAATATACTATCATGTTTGAACAACATGTTTGAACAACATTGTACGAAAAATGTACATAATTATCACGTCCGTACAATATTGTGCGAACGTGACAATTATGTATATTATAATAATGTGATATTATATTATACCAGTGGTTCTTAACCTGGGTTCGATCGAACCCTAGGGGTTCGGTGAGTTGGTCTCAGGGGTTCGGCAGAGCCTCCGCTGTGACGTGCACGGCTCATTTTGTGCACCAGTAAAAAACATATCTACGTCTAATTTGAAAAAAAAAAACACACTTTATTTTTCACTAAAGAGGGGTTCAATGAATGCGCATATGAAACTGGTGGGGTTCGGTACCTCCAACAAGGTTAAGAACCACTGTATTATACAAACATGAAAAGCATAATGTTAGAACAATAAACATTTCACGTCATAACGTGATACAGCTCTATTTTTCTTTTGCCTGGGTGGCAGCTCCACGCTTCCATAATTTGGTAATCAAAATATGTAACTTAATTAATTATATTGTGACGTACTTTTGCCTTTTCTTATTATTCTGCCTTCTCAATAACTATCAAAGCCTATTCACATTTAATTTGGCTTTCACAGAAATCCTACCTCTCCTTCTGGCTACAGAGTACTTACCAAGGTTAGAAACAAAGAACAGTTATGCTTTATTAATGTTCGCTAATTACAATGTTCCACATTTCCTTGCTTTTTAAGTCATTTTTAGGCTTTTTAGAGTTTTTGTTTTTTATTTTTTTAGCAGTAATGTTTCTGCCTATTTATTTCAGCCCATGAAATCGAATGCAGATCTTCCTAATGTGAGATTTACATAAATGTAAGTAATTTTGTTTGTCATTGTCATTAATGTTGTTGCTGTTGTTGTTTTTGTGCAGTTTGCAATCATATAAACCTAGCAAGCATCAGTCAGCACAGTGACTAACCTAAACAGATTCTTGCTTTATTCACATATATTATATGTAATTATATATACCTGCACATTGTACCTAGGGTTGCAGCCACTTGGCCCCACCCCATTGTTGTGACAGCCCTGATTGTACTTATACACTGCATCTGAACAGGGAACAGTCTGCCACATTAATGTATTTTTAAGTGACTTGTTTGTAATACATGAATTTGTTTCTTACAGATGTCAAAGTCTCAACCTCATGCTGCCCTCCCCCATCCTCCTAAAGTAAGTATTTGTTGTTGTAGTTTTTTATGCGGTGTCTGTGTCACATGCTAATCATAATTATTGAAATAACTGTTTTCTAACAGCTTTTCCAAAACACTAGTTATGTTTGTTGTCATTCAGACCAATACTACTGCTTAGACATTGTTTAGTGGTCATGCATGTTTGACAAGCTCGTTATGATACCAAAACAGTAGGCCTATCACAATAATCGATATATCGACTTAACACACAGTACATGTACATGACCTCAATAATTGTTGATGATGTAATTTATCCGCCATTATATTTACAAAAATAAAATATAATGATAACAAAACAATAACATTAAATAACATTGTTTTCTATTTGTTAGAAAATTTACTATTTATTCAAGTTTTTAAGGTATCTAATATTTTGATTCCTAATTTCAATGATCTAAATACTTTAAGAATTAGATGTTGGTTTGTCAATTGAAAGTGTGTAGATCTTGCATTATTATGGTGTTATATTATGATTATACATACATAAAATGGTCTTAAAATGACAATGACATAACTTGTCGCAATTGTTTATGGGGCAATATACCGACCAACAAAAAGTCGTTATCGTAACAGGCCTTCAAAACACACAGTTTTATGATTGATAAATTCAAAAAATAAATACATTTAATTTCTCTGAGATTCTCTAATATTCAGTTACAGTTCACAACACAGCTACCCGTACATGCAGTATTATACTGTAAATATAAATCTCTGCATTTAGCATCCCACTAGAAGCGTCACAGTTACTGCCTCTTTTTTTTTTTCTTTTTACAAATACCTGTACTATCACTAACACATTTACTGTTTTACTTTTAGCCTGTGGATACAAATGCAGATTTCCTTAATGTAAGTTGTGCATTTTAATTACATCATGTTATTTTTATTATTATTTATTTATTTTATTTTACATTCAAATATTTCAAGCTTCTTGGTTAAAGAAGCTTGATTGCTAGTAGGTAAAGAATAGTTCACCTATAATTCATATTCCCAATTAATGTCTCACCTCTGATTGAATGCCTTTGTTTGTTTTCCTATAACAAAACATTTTTGCTGGATATATATGGTGAATTTATATGCATAGATACAGTCGTAGTGCTTGACACATGCAAACAGCAGTAGATGTACTAAAAAGGAAATAATTACAATCATGATGTTGATTGCTGATGTCAGTATATATATTTTAGAGGAATGTTTTGTTTTTCACCCAAAATGACTATATTGCTTCAGAAGAGATTTATTACCCTACCGGACTCTTATATATTGTTCTGTTTTTTGTTTGTTTTTGTTATTTTCAGGTTCAATGGTGCGTGTTCTTCTAATGGCCGCCTTCCCACTGGAGGTTTTGATCCACAGCAATTTAAAAGGTAATCAGCTTTGAAAGTCAGTTCAAATGGTTAGCTAATAGTACTTTAAAAAGCCTACAACTCTGTCACCAGTTTCTTTACCAAAAATTACCCATAAAAGTATCGCTCAATAGCATATATTGTAGTTCAAATGTTTAGTTGTACAAATATCAAATTTTTGGAAATCTAAAACTAGTCAAACACTCAAATGTTCATGCTTTTTATAGGAGGACAGAGCAAAACGGACATCGGCGCAGAGTGAAGAACTGCCCTTGATAAGGACACTATGACAGCCATATATAGTAAGTGAAGACTTTCTGTGTATCTAAAATTGCATACAGCACAAGTAACTTACTTTGCAACCATTAAAATAGGTTGTAAAGTAAGTTACCAATACAAATAGGTGATGATGCATTGTAGTGGTTGGTCTCAGACAAAGAAGGTCAACAGATTTATGAATGCTGGAAGGTAAGGAGAGACGACCAAAAGGGGTGTTAGCATTACTGTAATGTGAACTGGATAGACTTCCCATCTAGGAAAAAAAAGAGGTAAATTATGCGTAAAATATATCTGTATTAATATCTGTATCTGTATAAACAGAAATATCTGTTTGCTAAATGAAGCCAGCTAACATAAATCACATTTTTATTTTAACTCTGATAAAAGTAATAGAACTGTGACTTTTGTTTGTTACAGTGGGGGTAAGGAAGGGGTTTCCCAGCGTGTCCAGAAGGGCTTTGAGGATTGCCGTGAAAGCTGGGGGAACTGAGACTGTGTGTATATATATATATATATATATATATATATATATATATATATATATATATATATATATATATATATATATATATATATATATATATATACACACATATATGTATATGTGTGTGTGTTTCTTTTAGAATGTTTAAGTATGTAATGAGAATAAACTTATAAAATGAATATTCCTTGCTTGATTGATATGCTATATGTATGTTTTAAACATCAAATAAAGATTTCTTTCAGATGTTAAATGTGAATGTGTTTTCTTAGAAATATATGAAGGGTTAAATTTATATTTTTTTGAATGATTTTAAATACATTTAAATTGTATTTTGAAATATATTTAGGGCCCGAGCACTGAGAGTGCGAAGGCCCTATTGTATCTGCTCCGTTTCTTATTAGGGCCCGAGCACTGAGAGTGCGAAGGCCCTATTGTATCTGCTCCGTTTCTTATTATTATTATTAGGGCCCGAGCACTGAGAGTGCGAAGGCCCTATTGTATCTGCTCCGTTTCTTATTATTAGGGCCCGAGCACCGAGAGTGCGAAGGCCCTATTGTATCTGCTCCGTTTCTTATATTATTATTATTAGGGCCCGAGCACTGACAGTGCGAAGGCCCTATTGTAATTGCTCTGTTTATTATTATTAGGGCCCGAGCACTGACAGTGCGAAGGCCCTATTGTAATTGCTCCGTTTATTATTAGGGCCCGAGCACTGATAGTGCGAAGGCCCTATTGTAATTGCTCTGTTTATTATTATTATTATTATTATTATTATTATTTCGGCAAATGAATTGGCCATTTGAGGGCCTAAACATGCTCGAAAACTCATGAAATTTTGCACACGCGTCAGGTCTGGTGAAAATTTACGTATTTTAATGTTCTCAGACATGGCCAGGGAAAATTAGCTCAGTAGCGCCACCTAGAAAAATGAAAAACGCGAGCCCCCGGTATGGGTATTGCCTACAAGTTTGAAAGTCGGTACACCTATATAACGTTCAGAGTCGAACAAAAAAGTCTATTATGGCAATGTCCTAAACCCAACAGGAAGTCCGCCATTTTGGATTGAAGGTGACATTTTGGGTCTGATTTTACCGTTTCCATGCCTTGTACTTTAACGAACTCCTCCTTGGGATTTGGTCCTATAACCTTCATATTTGGTCAGTGCCAACTACACCCTTGTGCCATGTTAAATTGCGGAGCTTTTGAGTTTTCACAATACCATGAGGCCGTGGCGCCATGGCGAATTTCGATGACTCGCCATGAAAATCTTATTGCCTCTCATTTTGTCATACATTTTCTGACCTTGACCAAAGAGAACACATATGATAAGGCTCCACCCCTGAACATATTTCAACTGCCATATTTGACATCAAGGACAGCGCCACCTAGTGGGAACAGGAAATGTCATGTTTTACACTTTGGGGTACAGTATAGTGATGGGTGACATCTGCAGCCTCAAATTTCTCCAGGAAAGCCTTAAGGAGTTGGTCTTGGGTTACAGTGAAAACTGTGAGTTTTCGCGAAAGGGTGTGACCCCAGCAGCATGGCGAACTTTGATGTCACGCCATGAAGAAACAAATTAGTATAACTCAATGAAATCCAGTCTGATTAGTACCAGACTTTACAGGCATGATGTCAGACCCGCCCTGAACAGATTGATGTGCCCATTGTCAGGAATATGAAGAGCGCCACCTAGTGGGAACAGGAAATTTCATGTCTTACACTATGTTGTACTGATTTTCACAGGTTCATAGTGGCCACCTCAAAAGCGGTGAATATCACCATCAGTCCTTGATGATGCTTTAGTGCAAAAATTGTGACTTTAAACTGAACGGCGCACCCTGGTGGCAACGCTGTTCACCATGAAAGATGAAGTGGCTTTTGAGGGTCTTGGCAAGTGTATAGAGGCTTGAAATTTGGCACACACCTCCAATGTGACGATGGCTTTGTTGTCATGTGATCATTTTCATTGAATATCCCAAAATGGCTCCACAGCGCCCCCTACAAAATTTCAAAACCACAGCCCCAGCTCTGTGTTTTATGTATGAATCTGAAACCTGGTAGGCTTATAGGAGATATCAAGATGTACAAAAAAGTCTCTTGGAGCAATATCCCAAATCCAACAGGAAGTCAGCCATTTTAAAATTAATGTGCAATTTTGGCAACATTTACCCCTCTTTTCAGGCATCGTTCTTTGACGAACTCCTCCAAGGGATTTCATCAGATTGGACCGATCTGCAGTTTGTGGAATCTAAAGACCTTTGTGATGTTAAATTGCGAAGCTTTTTACGTCCAGGGAAACGGGGTGGTTATGGCGGCACTTAGAGTTTGAATCACTCGCCAAAAAGCAGTAATCTGCTGTCACTCAAAAACACAATGTCCAATCTCTCCCAAACGTCTCAGGTGTGATTAGACTCGAGCTCGGAAGTGTTTGTTATGCCATTTGTACATAATGGTTAGAGCGCCACCTAGTGGAACGACTAACTAATCATGAATGAATGAGTTGAAATGTTAGCTGGTGGTTAAATGCATGAATTCCATCAATGTGACATCAGATCGGACGTGCTGGTTTTAGGTGTTGGGCGTGGCTCGACGCGCCGGGGGTGCGAGGGCCCTCATAACGCTGCTTGCAGCTTTAATTATTATTATTATTATTATTTCGGCAAATGAATCGGCCTTTTGAGGACCTAAACATGCTCGAAAACTCATGAAATTTTGCACACGCGTCAGGTCTGGTGAAAATTTACGTATTTTAATGTTCTCAGACATGGCCAGGGAAAATTAGCTCAGTAGCGCCACCTAGAAAAATGAAAAATGCGAGCCCCCGGTATGGGTATCACCTACATGTTTGAAAGTCGGTACACCTATATAACGTTCAGAGTCGAACAAAAAAGTCTATTATGGCAATGTCCTAAACCCAACAGGAAGTCCGCCATTTTGGATTGAATGTGACATTTTGGCTCTGATTTTACCGTTTCCATGCCTCGAACTTTAACGAACTCCTCCTTGGGGTTTGATTTCATAACCTTCATATTTGGTCAGTGCCAACTACACCCTTATGCCATGTTAAATTGCGGAGCTTTTGAGTTTTCACAATACCATGAGGCCGTGGCGCCACGGCGAATTTCGATGACTCGCCATGAAAATCTTATTGCCTCTCATTCTGTCATAGATTTTCTGACCTTGACCAAAGTGAACACATATGATAAGGCTCCACCCCTGAACATATTTCAACTGCCATATTTTACATCAAGGACAGCGCCACCTAGTGGGAACAGGAAATGTCATGTTTTACACTTTGGGGTACAGTATTGTGATGGGTGACATCTGCAGCCTCAAATTTCTCCAGGAAAGCCTTAAGGAGTTGGTCTTGGGTTACAGTGAAAACTGTGACTTTTCGCGAAAGGGTGTGACCCCAGCAGCATGGCGAACTTTGATGTCACGCCATGAAGAAAGAAATTAGTATAACTCAATGAAATCCAGTCTGATCAGTACCAGACTTTACAGGCATGATGTCAGACCCACCCTGAACAGATTGATGTGCCCATTGTCGGAAATACGGACAGCGCCACCTAGTGGCAACAGGAAATGTCATGGCTTTAATTTTGTTGTACTGATTTTCACAGGTTCATCGTGGCCACCTCAAAAGCGGTGAATATCAACATCAGTCCCTCGTGATGCTTCAGTGCAAAAATTGTGACTTTAAAGTGAACGGCGCACCCTGGTGGTAACGCGGTTCACCATGAAAGATGAAGTGGCTTTTGAGGGGCTTGGAAAGTTTATAGAGGCTTGAAATTTGGCACACACCTCCAAATGGATGTAGGCTTTGTTGTCATGTGATCATTTTCATTGAATAGCGCGAAATTGCTCCACAGCGCCCCCTACAAAATTTCAAAACAACAGCCCCTGCTCTGTGTTTCATCTATGAGTCTGAAACCTGGTAAGCTTATGGAAAATATCAAGATGTACAAAAAAGTCTCTTGGAGCAATATCCCAAATCCAACAGGAAGTCAGCCATTTTAAAATTAATGTGTAATTTTGGCAACATTTTCCCCTCTTTTCAGGCTTCATACTTTGACGAACTCCTCCAAGGGATTTCATCATATTGAACCATTCTCCAGTGTGTGGAATCTAAAGACCTTTGTGATGTTAAATTGCGAAGCTTTTTACGTTCAGGGAAACGGGGTGGTCATGGCGGCACGTAGAGTTTCAATCACTCGCCAAAAAGCAGTAATCTGCTGTCACTCAAAAACACAATGTCCAATCTCTCCCAAAGCTCATAGGCGTGATGAGACTCGAGCTCGGAAATGTTTGTTATGCCATTTTTACATAATGGTTAGAGCCCCACCTAGTGGAACGACTAACTAATCATGAATGAATGAGTTGAAATGTTAGCTGGTGGTTAAATGCATGAATTCCATCAATGTGACATCAGATCGGAGGTGCTGGTTTTAGGTGTTGGGCGTGGCTCGACGCGCCGGGGGTGCGAGGGCCCTCATAACGCTGCTTGCAGCTTTAATTATTATTATTATTATTATTTCGGCAAATGAATTGGCCGTTTGAGGGCCTAAACATGCTCGAAAACTCATGAAATTTTGCACACGCGTCAGGTCTGGTGAAAATTTACGTATTTTAATGTTCCCAGACATGGCCAGGGAAAATTAGCTCAGTAGCGCCACCTAGAAAAATGAAAAACGCGAGCCCCCGGTATGGGTATGACCTACACGTTTGAAAGTCGGTACACCTATATAACGTTCAGAGTCGAACAAAAAAGTCTATTATGGCAATGTCCTAAACCCAACAGGAAGTCCGCCATTTTGGATTGAAGGTGACATTTTGGCTCTGATTTTACCGTTTCCATGCCTCGAACTTTAACGAACTCCTCCTTGGGGTTTGATTTCATAACCTTCATATTTGGTCAGTGCCAACTACACCCTTGTGCCATGTTAAATTGCGGAGCTTTTGAGTTTTCACAATACCATGAGGCCGTGGCGCCACGGCGAATTTCGATGACTCGCCATGAAAATCTTATTGCCTCTCATTTTGTCATACATTTTCTGACCTTGACCAAAGTGAACACATATGATAAGGCTCCACCCCTGAACATATTTCAACTGCCATATTTGACATCAAGGACAGCGCCACCTAGTGGGAACAGGAAATGTCATGTTTTACACTTTGGGGTACAGTATAGTGATGGGTGACATCTGCAGCCTCAAATTTCTCCAGGAAAGCCTTAAGGAGTTGGTCTTGGGGTACAGTGAAAACTGTGGCTTTTCACGAAAGGGTGTGACCTCAGCAGCATGGCGAACTTTGATATCTTGCCATGAAGAAACAAATTAGTATAACTCCATGAAATCCAGTCTGATTAGTACCAGACTTTACAGGCATGATGTCACACCCGCCCTGAACAGATTGATGTGCCCATTGTCAGGAATATGAAGAGCGCCACCTAGTGGGAACAGGAAATGTCATGTCTTACACTTTGTTGTACTGATTTTCACAGGTTCATAGTGGCCACCTCAAAAGCGGTGAATATCACCATCAGTCCTTGATGATGCTTTAGTGCAAAAATTGTGACTTTAAACTGAACGGCGCACCCTGGTGGCAACGCTGTTCACCGTGAAAAATGAAGTGGCTTTTGAGGGTCTTGGAAAGTTTATAGAGGCTTGAAATTTGGCGCACACCTCCATTGTGCTTAAGGCTTTGTTGTTATGTGATCATTTTCATTGAATAGCGCAAAATGGCTCCACAGCGCCCCCTACAAAATTTCAAAACATCAGCCCCAGCTCTGTGTTTTATGTATGAGTCTGAAACCTGGTAAGCTTATAGGAGATATCAAGATGTACAAAAAAGTCTCTTGGAGCAATATCCCAAATCTAACAGGAAGTCAGCCATTTTAAAATTAATGTGTAATTTTTGTGACATTTTCCCCTCTTTCCAGGCACCGTTCTTTGACGAACTCCTCCAAGGGATTTCATCATATTGAACCAATCTCCAGTGTGTGGAATCTAAAGACCTTTGTGATGTTAAATTGCGAAGCTTTTTACGTCCAGGGAAACGGGGTGGTTATGGCGGCACTTAGAGTTTGAATCACTCGCCAAAAAGCAGTAATCTGCTGTCACTCAAAAACACAATGTCCAATCTCTCCCAAACGTCTCAGGTGTGATGAGACTCGAGCTCGGAAATGTTTGTTATGCCATTTGTACATAATGGTTAGAGCGCCACCTAGTGGAACGACTAACTAATCATGAATGAATGAGTTGAAATGTTAGCTGGTGGTTAAATGCATGAATTCCATCAATGTGACATCAGATCGGACGTGCTGGTTTTAGGTGTTGGGCGTGGCTCGACGCGCCGGGGGTGCGAGGGCCCTCATAACGCTGCTTGCAGCTTTAATTATTATTATTATTATTATTATTCAGGCGAAACAAGGGCCTTTTTGAGGGCCTAAACATGCTCAAAAACTCATGAAATTTTGCACACATGCCAGGTCTGGTGAAAAATTTTGTATTTTAATGGTTTTACATATGAGCACTGGGAAATGGCTCTAGAGCGCCACCTATGCCTTGTTAAATGCAGCCCTACGACCACATCGTTTCAGCTACATGTATGAAATTTGGCACACATGTGTATCATGCCGAGTCGAACAAAAAAGTCTGTGGGCCCATTGATGCAAACCCAACAGGAAGTTCGCCATTTGGAAGAGAAGGTGACATTTTGGCTCTAATTTTGCCATTTCCATGCCTCGAACTTTTGCGAACTCCTCCTTGGGATTTGGTTGTATAAGCTTCATCTTTGGTCAGTGTCAACTACACACCTGGGCCATGTTAAATTGCGGAGCTTTTGAGTTTTCACAATACTATGAGGCCGTGGCGCCATGGCGAATTTCGATGACTCGCCATGAAAATCTTATTGCCTCTCATTTTGTCATACATTTTCTGACCTTGACCAAAGTGAACACATATGATAAGGCTCCACCCCTGAACATATTTCAACTGCCATATTTGACACCAGGGACAGCGCCACCTAGTGGGAACAGGAAATGTCATGTTTTACACTTTGGGGTACAGTATAGTGATGGGTGACACCTGCAGCCTCAAATTTCTCCAGGAAAGCCTTAAGGAGTTGGTCTTGGGGTACAGTGAAAACTGTGACTTTTCGCAAAAGGGTGTGACCCCAGCAGCATGGCGAACTTTGATGTCACGCCATGAAGAAACAAATTAGTATAACTCAATGAAATCCAGTCTGTTCAGTACCAGACTTTACAGGCATGATGTCAGACCCGCCCTGAACAGATTGATGTGCCCATTGTCGGGAATACGGACAGCGCCACCTAGTGGCAACAGGAAATTTCATGGCTTTAATTTTGTTGTACTGATTTTCACAGGTTCATCGTGGCCACCTCAAAAGCGGTGAATATCAACATCAGTCCCTCGTGATGCTTCAGTGCAAAAATTGTGACTTTAAACTGAACGCCGCACCCTGGTGGCAACGCGGTCCACCATGAAAGATGAAGTGGCTTTTGAGGGGCTTGGAAAGTATATAGAGGCTTTAAATTTAGCACACCCCTCCAAATGGATGAAGGCTTTGTTGTCATGTGATCATTTTTATTGAATAGCGCGAAATGGCTCCACAGCGCCCCCTACAAAATTTCAAAACCACAGCCCCAGCTCTGTGTTTTATGTATGAGTCTGAAACCTGGTAAGCTTATAGGAGATATCAAGATGTACAAAAAAGTCTCTTTGAGCAATATCCCAAATCCAACAGGAAGTCAGCCATTTTAAAATTAATGTGCAATTTTGGCAACATTTTCCCCTCTTTTCAGGCACCCTTCTTTGACGAACTCCTCCAAGGGATTTCATCAGATTGATGCGATCTCCTGTGTGTGGAATCTAAAGACCTTTGTGATGTTAAATTGCGAAGCTTTTTACATTCAGGGAAACGGGGTGGTCATGGCGGCACATAGAGTTTCAATCACTCGCCAAAAAGCAGTAATCTGCTGTCACTCAAAAACACAATGTCCAATCTCTCCCAAAGCTCATAGGCGTGATGAGACTCGAGCTCGGAAATGTTTGTTATGCCATTTGTACATGATGGTTAGAGCGCCACCTAGTGGAACGACTAACTAATCATGAATGAATGAGTTGAAATGTTAGCTGGTGGTTAAATGCATGAATTCCATCAATGTGACATCAGATCGGACGTGCTGGTTTTAGGTGTTGGGCGTGGCTCGACGCGCCGGGGGTGCGAGGGCCCTCATAACGCTGCTTGCAGCTTTAATTAGGGCCCGAGCACTGATAGTGCGAAGGCCCTATTGTATCTGCTCCGTTTCTTATTATTATTATTATTATTATTATTATTATTATTATTATTCAGGCGAAACAAGGGCCTTTTTGAGGGCCTAAACATGCTCAAAAACTCATGAAATTTTGCACACATGCCAGGTCTGGTGAAAAATTTTGTATTTTAATGGTTTTACATATGAGCACTGGGAAATGGCTCTACAGCGCCACCTATGCCTTGTTAAATGCAGCCCTACGACCACATCGTTTGAGCTACATGTATGACATTTGGCACACATGTGTATCATGCCAAGACGAACAAAAAAGTCTGTGGGCCCATTGACGCAAACCCAACAGGAAGTCCGCCATTTGGAAGAGAAGGTGACATTTTGGCTCTAATTTTGCCATTTCCATGCCTCGAACTTTTGCTAACTCCTCCTTGGGGTTTCATTTCATAACCTTCAAATTTGGACAGTGTCAACTACACCCTTGTGCCATGTTAAATTGCGGAGCTTTTGAGTTTTCACAATACTATGAGGCCGTGGCGCCATGGCGAATTTCGATGACTCGCCATGAAAATCTTATTGCCTCTCATTCTGTCATACATGTTCCGATCTGGACCAAAGAGCACACATATGATAAGGCTCCACCCCTGAACATATTTCAACTGCCATATTTGACATCAAGGACAGCGCCACCTAGTGGGAACAGGAAATGTCATGTTTTACACTTTGGGGTACAGTATAGTGATGGGTGACATCTGCAGCCTCAAATTTCTCCAGGAAAGCCTTAAGGAGTTGGTCTTGGGTTACAGTGAAAACTGTGACTTTTCGTGAAAGGGTGTGACCCCAGCAGCATGGCGAACTTTGATGTCACGCCATGAAGAAACAAATTAGTATAACTCAATGAAATCCAGTCTGATCAGTACCAGACTTTACAGGCATGATGTCAGACCCGCCCTGAACAGATTGATGTCCCCATTGTCGGAAATACGGACAGCGCCACCTAGTGGCAACAGGAAATGTCATGGCTTTAATTTTGTTGTACTGATTTTCACAGGTTCATCTTGGCCACCTCAAAAGCGGTGAATATCACCATCAGTCCCTCGTGATGCTTCAGTGCAAAAATTGTGACTTTAAACTGAACGGCGCACCCTGGTGGCAACGCTGTTCAACATGAAAGATGAAGTGGCTTTTGAGGGTCTTGGCAAGTTTATAGAGGCTTGAAATTTGGCACACACCTCCAATGTGATGAAGGCTTTGATGTCATGTGATCATTTTCATTGAATAGCGAGAAATGGCTCCACAGCGCCCCCTACAAACTTTCAAAATATCAGCCCCAGCTCTGTGTTTTATGTATGAGTCTGAAACCTGGTAAGCTTATAGGAGATATCAAGATGTACAAAAAAGTCTCTTGGAGCAATATCCCAAATCCAACAGGAAGTCAGCCATTTTAAAATTAATGTGTAATTTTGATGACATTTTCCCATCTTTTCAGGCCTCATACTTTGACGAACTCCTCCAAGGGATTTCATCATATTGAAGCATTCTTCAGTGTGTAGAATCTAAAGACCTTTGTGATGTTAAATTGCGAAGCTTTTTCCGTTCAGGGAAATGG
The DNA here is from genome assembly GCF_963969265.1 of Rhamphochromis sp. 'chilingali'. Lineage (NCBI taxonomy): Eukaryota > Metazoa > Chordata > Actinopteri > Cichliformes > Cichlidae > Rhamphochromis > Rhamphochromis sp. 'chilingali'. The sequence goes on from NC_137929.1 coordinate 635,379, forward strand.
GGTGGTCATGGCGGCACGTAGAGTTTCAATCACTCGCAAAAAGCAGTAATCTGCTGTCACTAAAAAACACAATGTCCAAGCTCTCCCAAAGGTCGCAGGTGTGATGAGACTCGAGCTTGGAAATGTTTGTTATGCTATTTGTCAATAATGGTTAGAGCGCCACCTAGTGGCATGACTATAATCCTGGTTGAATAAGATGAAATGTTAGCTGGTGATTAAAAGCATGAAATCCATCAATGTGACATGAAATCGGACGTGCCGGTTTGAGGTGTTGGCAGTGGCTCGACGTGCCGGGGGTGCGAGGGCCCTTATAACGCTGCTTGCAGCTTTAATTATTATTAGGGCCCGAGCACTGACAGTGCGAAGGCCCTATTGTAATTGCTCTGTTTATTATTATTATTATTATTATTATTATTATTATTATTATTATTATTATTATTATTATTCCGGCAAATGAATTGGCCGTTTGAGGGCCTAAACATGCTCGAAAACTCATGAAATTTTGCACACGCGTCAGGTCTGGTGAAAATTTACGTATTTTAATGTTCTCAGACATGGCCAGGGAAAATTAGCTCAGTAGCGCCACCTAGAAAAATGAAAAACGCGAGCCCCCGGTATGGGTATGACCTACATGTTTGAAAGTCGGTACACCTATAAAATGTTCAGAGTCGAACAAAAAAGTCTATTATGGCAATGTCCTAAACCCAACAGGAAGTCCGCCATTTTGGATTGAAGGTGACATTTTGGCTCTGATTTTACCATTTCCATGCCTCGAACTTTAACGAACTCCTCCTTGGGGTTTGATTTCATAACCTTCATATTTGGTCAGTGCCAACTACACCCTTGTGCCATGTTAAATTGCGGAGCTTTTGAGTTTTCACAATACTATGAGGCCGTGGCGCCATGGCGAATTTCGATGACTCGCCATGAAAATCTTATTGCCTCTCATTTTGTCATACATTTTCTGACCTTGACCAAAGTGAACACATATGATAAGGCTCCACCCCTGAACATATTTCAACTGCCATATTTAAAATCAAGGACAGCGCCACCTAGTGGGAACAGGAAATGTCATGTTTTACACTTTGGGATACAGTATTGTGATGGGTAACATCTGCAGCCTCAAATTTCTCCAGGAAAGCCTTAAGGAGTTGGTCTTGGGTTACAGTGAAAACTGTGACTTTTCGCAAAAGGGTGTGACCCCAGCGGCATGGCGAACTTTGATATCTCGCCATGAAGAAACAAATTAGTATAACTCAATGAAATCCAGTCTGATCAGTACCAGACTTTACAGGCATGATGTCAGACCTGCCCTGAACAGATTGATGTGCCCATTGTCGGGAATACGGACAGCGCCACCTAGTGGCAACAGGAAATGTCATGGCTTTAATTTTGTTGTACTGATTTTCACAGGTTCATCGTGGCCACCTCAAAAGCGGTGAATATCACCATCAGTCCCTCGTGATGCTTCAGTGCAAAAATTGTGACTTTAAACTGAACGGCGCACCCTGGTGGCAACGCCGTCCACCATGAAAGATGAAGTGGCTTTTGAGGGGCTTGGAAAGTCTATAGAGGCTTGAAATTTGGCACACACCTCCAATGTGATGAAGGCTTTGATGTCATGTGATCATTTTCATTGAATAGCGAGAAATGGCTCCACAGCGCCCCCTACAAACTTTCAAAATATCAGCCCCAGCTCTGTGTTTTATGTATGAGTCTGAAACCTGGTAAGCTTATAGGAGATATCAAGATGTACAAAAAAGTCTCTTGGAGCAATATCCCAAATCACACAGGAAGTCAGCCATTTTAAAATTAATGTGTAATTTTGGCGACATTTTCCCCTCTTTTCAGGCTTCATACTTTGACGAACTCCTCCAAGGGATTTCATCATATTGAACCAATCTCCAGTGTGTGGAATCTAAAGACCTTTGTGATGTTAAATTGCGAAGCTTTTTACGTTCAGTGAAACGGGGTGGTTATGGTGGCACTTAGAGTTTGAATCACTCGCCAAAAAGCAGTAATCTGCTGTCACTCAAAAACACAATGTCCAATCTCTCCCAAACGTCTCAGGTGTGATGAGACTCGAGCTCGGAAGTGTTTGTTATGCCATTTGTACATAATGGTTAGAGCGCCACCTAGTGGAAGAACTAACTAATCACGAATGAATGAGTTGAAATGTTAGCTGGTGGTTAAATGCATGAATTCCATCAATGTGACATCAGATCGGAGGTGCTGGTTTTAGGTGTTGGGCGTGACTCGACGCGCCGGGGGTGCGAGGGCCCTCATAACGCTGCTTGCAGCTTTAATTATTATTATTATTATTATTCACCCCAAACAAGGGCCTTTTTGAGGGCCTAAACATGCTCAAAAACTCATGAAATTTTGCACACATGCCAGGTCTGGTGAAAAATTTTGTATTTTAATGGTTTTACATATGAGCACTGGGAAATGGCTCTAGAGCGCCACCTATGCCTTGTTAAATGCAGCCCTACGACCACATAGTTTGAGCTACATGTATGAAATTTGGCACACATGTGTATCATGCCAAGACGAACAAAAAAGTCTGTGGGCCCATTGACGCAAACCCAACAGGAAGTCCGCCATTTGGAAGAGAAGGTGACATTTTGGCTCTAATTTTGCCATTTCCATGCCTCGAACTTTTGCGAACTCCTCCTTGGGGTTTGAATTCATAACCTTCATATTTGGTCAGTGTCAACTACACCCTTGTGCCATGTTAAATTGCGGAGCTTTTGAGTTTTCACAATACGGTGAGGCCGTGGCGCCATGGCGAATTTCGATGACTCGCCATGAAAATCTTATTGCCTCTCATTTTGTCATACATTTTCTGACCTTGACCAAAGTGAACACATATGATAAGGCTCCACCCCTGAACATATTTCAACTGCCATATTTGACATCAAGGACAGCGCCACCTAGTGGGAACAGGAAATGTCATGTTTTACACTTTGGGGTACAGTATAGTGATGGGTGACATCTGCAGCCTCAAATTTCTCCAGGAAAGGCGTAAGGAGTTGGTCTTGGGTTACAGTGAAAACTGTGACTTTTCGCAAAAGGGTGTGACCCCAGCAGCATGGCGAACTTTGATGTCACGCCATGAAGAAACAAATTAGTATAACTCAATGAAATCCAGTCTGATCAGTACCAGACTTTACAGGCATGATGTCAGACCCGCCCTGAACAGATTGATGTGCCCATTGTCGGAAATACGGACAGCGCCACCTAGTGGCAACAGGAAATGTCATGGCTTTAATTTTGTTGTACTGATTTTCACAGGTTCATCGTGGCCACCTCAAAAGCGGTGAATATCACCATCAGTCCTTCATGATGGTTTAATGCAAAAATTGTGACTTTAAACTGAATGGCGCACCCTGGTGGCAGCGCAGTCCACCATGAAAGATGAAGTCGCTTTTGAGGGGCTTGGAAAGTTTATAGAGGCTTTAAATTTGGCACACACCCCCAAATGGAGGAAAGCTTTGTCGTCATGTGATCATTTTCATTGAATAGCGCGAAATTGCTCCACAGCGCCCCCTACAAAATTTCAAAACCACAGCCCCAGCTCTGTGTTTTATGTATGAGTCTGAAACCTGGTAAGCTTATAGGAGATATCAAGATGTACAAAAAAGTCTCTTGGAGCAATATCCCAAATCCAACAGGAAGTCAGCCATTTTAAAATTAATGTGTAATTTTGGCGACATTTTCCCCTCTTTTCAGGCTTCATACTTTGACGAACTCCTCCAAGGGATTTCATCATATTGAACCATTCTCCAGTGTGTGGAATCTAAAGACCTTTGTGATGTTAAATTGCGAAGCTTTTTACGTTCAAGGAAACGGGGTGGTCATGGCGGCACGTGGAGTTTCAATCACTCGCCAAAAAGCAGTAATATGCTGTCACTCAAAGACACAAAGTCCAATCTCTCCCAAAGGTCGCAGGCGTGATGAGACTCGAGCTCGGAAATGTTTGTTATGCCCTTTGTCTATAATGGTTAGAGCGCCACCTAGTGGGACGACTATACTCATGGTTGAACCAAATGAAATGTTAACTGGTGGTTAAATGCATGAATTCCATCAATGTGACATCAGATCGGACGTGCTGGTTTCAGGTGTTGGGCATGGCTCGACACGCCGGGGGTGCGAGGGCCCTCATAACGCTGCTTGCAGCTTTAATTAGGGCCCGAGCACTGAGAGTGCGAAGGCCCTATTGTATCTGCTCCGTTTCTTATTATTAGGGCCCGAGCACTGACAGTGCGAAGGCCCTATTGTAATTGCTCTGTTTATTATTATTATTATTATTAGGGCCCGAGCACTGATAGTGCGAAGGCCCTATTGTAATTGCTCTGTTTATTATTATTATTATTATTATTATTATTATTATTATTTCGGCAAATGAATTGGCCGTTTGAGGGCCTAAACATGCTCGAAAACTCATGAAATTTTGCACACGCGTCAGGTCTGGTGAAAATTTACGTATTTTAATGTTCTCAGACATGGCCAGGGAAAATTAGCTCAGTAGCGCCACCTAGAAAAATGAAAAACGCGAGCCCCCGGTATGGGTATGGCCTACAAGTTTGAATCTCGGTACACCTATATAACGTTCAGAGTCGAACAAAAAAGTCTATTATGGCAATGTCCTAAACCCAACAGGAAGTCCGCCATTTTGCATTGAAGGTGACATTTTGGCTCTAATTTTGCCATTTCCATGCCTCGAACTTTAACGAACTCCTCCTTGGGATTTGGTCCTATAAGCTTCAAATTTGGACAGTGTCAACTACACCCTTGTGCCATGTTAAATTGCGGAGCTTTTGAGTTTTCACAATACTATGAGGCCGTGGCGCCATGGCGAATTTCGATGACTCGCCATGAAAATCTTATTGCCTCTCATTCTGTCATACATGTTCCGATCTGGACCAAAGAGCACACATATGATAAGGCTCCACCCCTGAACATATTTCAACTGCCATATTTGACATCAAGGACAGCGCCACCTAGTGGGAACAGGAAATGTCATGTTTTACACTTTGGGGTACAGTATAGTGATGGGTGACATCTGCAGCCTCAAATTTCTCCAGGAAAGCCTTAAGGAGTTGGTCTTGGGTTACAGTGAAAACTGTGAGTTTTCGCGAAAGGGTGTGACCCCAGCAGCATGGCGAACTTTGATGTCACGCCATGAAGAAACAAATTAGTATAACTCAATGAAATCCAGTCTGATCAGTACCAGACTTTACAGGCATGATGTCAGACCCGCCCTGAACAGATTGATGTGCCCATTGTCGGAAATACGGACAGCGCCACCTAGTGGCAACAGGAAATGTCATGGCTTTAATTTTGTTGTACTGATTTTCACAGGTTCATCTTGGCCACCTCAAAAGCGGTGAATATCACCGTCAGTCCTTCATGATGCTGCAGTGCGAATATTGTGACTTTATACTGAACGGCGCACCCTGGTGGCAACGCTGTTCACCATGAAAGATGAAGTGGCTTTTGAGGGGCTTGGAAAGTTTAAAAAGTCTTGAAATTTGGCGCACACCTCCAATGTGCAGAAGGCTTTGTTGTTATGTGATCATTTTCATTGAATAGCGCAAAATGGCTCCACAGCGCCCCCTACAAAATTTCAAAATCACAGCCCCTGCTCTGTGTTTTATATATGAGTCTGAAACCTGGTAAGCTTATAGGAGATATCAAGATGTACAAAAAAGTCTCTTGGAGCAATATCCCAAATCCAACAGGAAGTCAGCCATTTTAAAATTAATGTGCAATTTTGGCAACATTTTCCCCTCTTTTCAGGCATCGTTCTTTGACGAACTCCTCCAAGGGATTTCATCAGATTGCACTATTCTTCAGTGTGTGGAATCCAAAGACCTTTGTGTTGTTAAATTGCGAAGCTTTTTACGTTCAGGGAAACGGGGTGGTTATGGCGGCACGTAGACTCTCAATCACTCGCCAAAACGCAGTAATCGGCTGTTACTCAAAAACACAATATCCAATCTCTCCCAAAGGTCGCAGGCGTGATGAGACTCGAGCTCGGAAATGTTTGTTATGCCATTTGTACATAATGGTTAGAGTGCCACCTAGTGGAACGACTAGCTAATCATGAATGAATGAGTTGAAATGTTAGCTGGTGGTTAAATGCATGAATTCCATCAATGTGACATCGATCGGACGTGCTGGTTTTAGGTGTTGGGCGTGGCTCGACGCGCCGGGGGTGCGAGGGCCCTCATAACGCTGCTTGCAGCTTTAATTATTATTATTATTATTCAGGCGAAACAAGGGCCTTTTTGAGGGCCTAAACATGCTCAAAAACTCATGAAATTTTGCACACATGCCAGGTCTGGTGAAAAATTTTGTATTTTAATGGTTTTACATATGAGCACTGGGAAATGGCTCTAGAGCGCCACCTATGCCTTGTTAAATGCAGCCCTACGACCACATCGTTTGAGCTACATGTATGAAATTTGGCACACATGTGTATCATGCCAAGACGAACAAAAAAGTCTGTGGGCCCATTGACGCAAACCCAACAGGAAGTCCGCCATTTGGAAGAGAAGGTGACATTTTGGCTCTAATTTTGCCATTTCCATGCCTCGAACTTTTGCGAACTCCTCCTTGGGGTTTCATTTCATAACCTTCAAATTTGGACAGTGTCAACTACACCCTTGTGCCATGTTAAATTGCGGAGCTTTTGAGTTTTCACAATACTATGAGGCCGTGGCGCCATGGCGAATTTCGATGACTCGCCATGAAAATCTTATTGCCTCTCATTTTGTCATACATGTTCCGATCTGGACCAAAGAGCACACATATGATAAGGCTCCACCCCTGAACATATTTCAACTGCCATATTTGACATCAAGGACAGCGCCACCTAGTGGGAACAGGAAATGTCATGTTTTACACTTTGGGGTACAGTATAGTGATGGGTGACATCTGCAGCCTCAAATTTCTCCAGGAAAGCCTTAAGGAGTTGGTCTTGGGTTACAGTGAAAACTGTGAGTTTTCGCGAAAGGGTGTGACCCCAGCAGCATGGCGAACTTTGATGTCACGCCATGAAGAAACAAATTAGTATAACTCAATGAAATCCAGTCTGATCAGTACCAGACTTTACAGGCATGATGTCAGACCCACCCTGAACAGATTGATGTGTCCATTGTCGGAAATACGGACAGCGCCACCTAGTGGCAACAGGAAATGTCATGGCTTTAATTTTGTTGTACTGATTTTCACAGGTTCATCGTGACCACCTCAAAAGCGGTGAATATCAACATCAGTCCCTCGTGATGCTTCAGTGCAAAAATTGTGACTTTAAACTGAACGGCGCACCCTGGTGGCAACGCGGTTCACCATGAAAGATGAAGTGGCTTTTGAGGGGCTTGGAAAGTTTATAGAGGCTTGAAATTTGGCACACACCTCCAAATGGATGTAGGCTTTGTTGTCATGTGATCATTTTCATTGAATAGCGCGAAATTGCTCCACAGCGCCCCCTACAAAATTTCAAAACAACAGCCCCTGCTCTGTGTTTCATCTATGAGTCTGAAACCTGGTAAGCTTATGGAAAATATCAAGATGTACAAAAAAGTCTCTTGGAGCAATATCCCAAATCCAACAGGAAGTCAGCCATTTTAAAATTAATGTGTAATTTTGGCGACATTTTCCCCTCTTTTCAGGCTTCATACTTTGACGAACTCCTCCAAGGGATTTCATCATATTGAACCATTCTCCAGGGTGTGGAATCTAAAGACCTTTGTGATGTTAAATTGCGAAGCTTTTTACGTTCAAGGAAACGGGGTGGTCATGGCGGCACGTGGAGTTTCAATCACTGGCCAAAAAGCAGTAATATGCTGTCACTCAAAGACACAAAGTCCAATCTCTCCCAAAGGTCGCAGGCGTGATGAGACTCGAGCTCGGAAATGTTTGTTATTCCCTTTGTCTATAATGGTTAGAGCGCCACCTAGTGGGACGACTATAATGATGACTGAATGAGATGAAATGTTAGCTGGTGGTTAAATGCATGAATTCCATCAATGTGACATCAGATCGGACGTGCTGGTTTCAGGTGTTGGGCGTGGCTCGACACGCCGGGGGTGCGAGGGCCCTCATAACGCTGCTTGCAGCTTTAATTATTATTATTATTTCGGCAAATGAATTGGCCGTTTGAGGGCCTAAACATGCTCGAAAACTCATGAAATTTTGCACACGCGTCAGGTCTGGTGAAAATTTACGTATTTTAATGTTCTCAGACATGGCCAGGGAAAATTAGCTCAGTAGCGCCACCTAGAAAAATGAAAAACGCGAGCCCCCGGTATGGGTATGACCTACATGTTTGAAAGTCGGTACACCTATATAATGTTCAGAGTCGAACAAAAAAGTCTATTATGGCAATGTCCTAAACCCAACAGGAAGTCCGCCATTTTGGATTGAAGGTGACATTTTGGCTCTGATTTTACCATTTCCATGCCTCGAACTTTGACGAACTCCTCCTTGGGGTTTGATTTCATAACCTTCATATTTGGTCAGTGCCAACTACACCCTTATGCCATGTTAAATTGCGGAGCTTTTGAGTTTTCACAATACCATGAGGCCGTGGCGCCATGGCGAATTTCGATGACTCGCCATGAAAATCTTATTGCCTCTCATTCGGTCATAGATTTTCTGACCTTGACCAAAGTGAACACATATGATAAGGCTCCATCCCTGAACATATTTCAACTGCCATATTTTACATCAGGGACAGCGCCACCTAGTGGGAACAGGAAATGTCATGTTTTACACTTTGGGGTACAGTATAGTGATGGGTGACATCTGCAGCCTCAAATTTCTCCAGGAAAGCCTTAAGGAGTTGGTCTTGGGTTACAGTGAAAACTGTGACTTTTCGCAAAAGGGTGTGACACCAGCGGCATGGCGAACTTTGATGTCACGCCATGAAGAAACAAATTAGTATAACTCAATGAAATCCAGTCTGATCAGTACCAGACTTTACAGGCATGATGTCAGACCCGCCCTGAACAGATTGATGTGCCCATTGTCGGGAATACGGACAGCGCCACCTAGTGGCAACAGGAAATGTCATGGCTTTAATTTTGTTGTACTGATTTTCACAGGTTCATTGCGGACACCTCAAAAGCGGTGAATATCACCATCAGTCCTTCATGATGCTGCAGTGCGAATATTGTGACTTTATACTGAACGGCGCACCCTGGTGGCAACGCTGTTCACCATGAAAAATGAAGTGGCTTTTGAGGGGCTTGGAAAGTTTAAAAAGTCTTGAAATTTGGCGCACACCTCCAATGTGCATAAGGCTTTGTTGTTATGTGATCATTTTCATTGAATAGCGCAAAATGGCTCCACAGCGCCCCCTACGAAATTTCAAAACATCAGCCCCAGCTCTGTGTTTTATGTATGAGTCTTAAACCTGGTAAGCTTATAGGAGATATCAAGATGTACAAAAAAGTCTCTTGGAGCAATATCCCAAATCCAACAGGAAGTCAGCCATTTTAAAATTAATGTGTAATTTTGGCAACATTTTGCCCTCTTTCCAGGCACCGTTCTTTGACGTACTCCTCCAAGGGATTTCATCATATTGAACCAATCTCCAGTGTGTGGAATCTAAAGACCTTTGTGATGTTAAATTGCGAAGCTTTTTACGTTCAGGGAAACGGGGTTGTCATGGTGGCACGTGGATTTTCAATCACTCGCCAAAAAGCAGTAATCTGCTGTCACTCAAAATCAAAATGTCCAATATGTCCCAAAGGTCGCAGGCGTGATGAGACTCGAGCTCGGAAATGTTTGTTATGCCATTTGTCAGTAATGGTTAGAGTGCCACCTAGTGGAACGACTATAATCATGATTGAATGAGATGAAATGTTAGCTGGTGGTTGAATGCATGAATTCCATCAATGTGACATCAGATCGGAGGTGCTGGTTGTAGGTGTTGGGCGTAGCTCGACGCGATGGGGTGCGAGGGCCCTCATAACGCTGCTTGCAGCTTTAATTAGGGCCCGAGCACTGAGAGTGCGAAGGCCCTATTGTATCTGCTCCGTTTCTTATTATTATTATTATTATTATTAGGGCCCGAGCACTGATAGTGCGAAGGCCCTATTGTAATTGCTCTGTTTATTAGGGCCCGAGCACTGACAGTGCGAAGGCCCTATTGTAATTGCTCTGTTTATTATTAGGGCCCGAGCACTGACAGTGCGAAGGCCCTATTGTAATTGCTCTGTTTATTATTATTATTATTATTATTATTATTATTTCGGCAAATGAATTGGCCGTTTGAGGGCCTAAACATGCTCGAAAACTCATGAAATTTTGCACATGCGTCAGGTCTGGTGAAAATTTACGTATTTTAATGTTCTCAGACATGGCCAGGGAAAATTAGCTCAGTAGCGCCACCTAGAAAAATGAAAAACGCGAGCCCCCGGTATGGGTATGACCTACACGTTTGAAAGTCGGTACACCTATATAACGTTCAGAGTCGAACAAAAAAGTCTATTATGGCAATGTCCTAAACCCAACAGGAAGTCCGCCATTTTGGATTGAAGGTGACATTTTGGGTCTGATTTTACCGTTTCCATGCCTTGTACTTTAACGAACTCCTCCTTGGGATTTGGTCCTATAAACTTCAAATTTGGACAGTGTCAACTACACCCTTGTGCCATGTTAAATTGCGGAGCTTTTGAGTTTTCACAATACTATGAGGCCGTGGCGCCATGGCGAATTTCGATGACTCGCCATGAAAATCTTATTGCCTCTCATTTTGTCATACATGTTCCGATCTGGACCAAAGTGAACACATATGATAAGGCTCCACCCCTGAACATATTTCAACTGCCATATTTGACATCAAGGACAGCGCCACCTAGTGGGAACAGGAAATGTCATGTTTTACACTTTGGGGTACAGTATAGTGATGGGTGACATCTGCAGCCTCAAATTTCTCCAGGAAAGCCTTAAGGAGTTGGTCTTGGGTTACAGTGAAAACTGTGAGTTTTCGCAAAAGGGTGTGACCCCAGCAGCATGGCGAACTTTGATGTCACGCCATGAAGAAAGAAATTAGTATAACTCAATGAAATCCAGTCTGATCAGTACCAGACTTTACAGGCATGATGTCAGACCCGCCCTGAACAGATTGATGTGCCCATTGTCGGAAATACGGACAGCGCCACCTAGTGGCCACAGGAAATGTCATGGCTTTAATTTTGTTGTACTGATTTTCACAGGTTCATCGTGGCCACCTCAAAAGCGGTGAATATCAACATCAGTCCCTCGTGATGCTTCAGTGCAAAAATTGTGACTTTAAACTGAACGGCGCACCCTGGTGGCAACGCGGTTCACCATGAAAGATGAAGTGGCTTTTGAGGGGCTTGGAAAGTTTATAGAGGCTTGAAATTTGGCACACACCTCCAAATGGATGTAGGCTTTGTTGTCATGTGATCATTTTCATTGAATAGCGCGAAATTGCTCCACAGCGCCCCCTACAAAATTTCAAAACATCAGCCCCAGCTCTGTGTTTCATCTATGAGTCTGAAACCTGGTAAGCTTATGGAAAATATCAAGATGTACAAAAAAGTCTCTTGGAGCAATATCCCAAATCCAACAGGAAGTCAGCCATTTTAAAATTAATGTGTAATTTTGGCAACATTTTCCCCTCTTTTCAGGCTTCATACTTTGACGAACTCCTCCAAGGGATTTCATCATATTGAACCATTCTCCAGTGTGTGGAATCTAAAGACCTTTGTGATGTTAAATTGCGAAGCTTTTTACGTTCAAGGAAACGGGGTGGTCATGGCGGCACGTGGAGTTTCAATCACTCGCCAAAAAGCAGTAATCTGCTGTCACTCAAAATCAAAATGTCCAATATGTCCCAAAGGTCGCAGGCGTGATGAGACTCGAGCTAGGAAATGTTTGTTATGCCATTTGTCAGTAATGGTTAGAGCGCCACCTAGTGGGACGACTAAAATGATGATTGAATGAGATGAAATGTTAGCTGGTGGTTGAATGCATGAATTCCATCAATGTGACATCAGATCGGACGTGCTGGTTTCAGGTGTTGGGCATGGCTCGACACGCCGGGGGTGCGAGGGCCCTCCTAACGCTGCTTGCAGCTTTAATTATTATTATTATTATTATTATTATTATTATTTCGGCAAATGAATTGGCCGTTTGAGGGCCTAAACATGCTCGAAAACTCATGAAATTTTGCACACGCGTCAGGTCTGGTGAAAATTTACGTATTTTAATGTTCTCAGACATGGCCAGGGAAAATTAGCTCAGTAGCGCCACCTAGAAAAATGAAAAACGCGAGCCCCCGGTATGGGTATGACCTACATGTTTGAAAGTCGGTACACCTATATAATGTTCAGAGTCGAACAAAAAAGTCTATTATGGCAATGTCCTAAACCCAACAGGAAGTCCGCCATTTTGGATTGAAGGTGACATTTTGGCTCTGATTTTACCATTTCCATGCCTCGAACTTTGACGAACTCCTCCTTGGGGTTTGATTTCATAACCTTCATATTTGGTCAGTGCCAACTACACCCTTATGCCATGTTAAATTGCGGAGCTTTTGAGTTTTCACAATACCATGAGGCCGTGGCGCCATGGCGAATTTCGATGACTCGCCATGAAAATCTTATTGCCTCTCATTCGGTCATAGATTTTCTGACCTTGACCAAAGTGAACACATATGATAAGGCTCCATCCCTGAACATATTTCAACTGCCATATTTTACATCAGGGACAGCGCCACCTAGTGGGAACAGGAAATGTCATGTTTTACACTTTGGGGTACAGTATAGTGATGGGTGACATCTGCAGCCTCAAATTTCTCCAGGAAAGCCTTAAGGAGTTGGTCTTGGGTTACAGTGAAAACTGTGACTTTTCGCAAAAGGGTGTGACACCAGCGGCATGGCGAACTTTGATGTCACGCCATGAAGAAACAAATTAGTATAACTCAATGAAATCCAGTCTGATCAGTACCAGACTTTACAGGCATGATGTCAGACCCGCCCTGAACAGATTGATGTGCCCATTGTCGGGAATACGGACAGCGCCACCTAGTGGCAACAGGAAATGTCATGGCTTTAATTTTGTTGTACTGATTTTCACAGGTTCATTGCGGACACCTCAAAAGCGGTGAATATCACCATCAGTCCTTCATGATGCTGCAGTGCGAATATTGTGACTTTATACTGAACGGCGCACCCTGGTGGCAACGCTGTTCACCATGAAAAATGAAGTGGCTTTTGAGGGGCTTGGAAAGTTTAAAAAGTCTTGAAATTTGGCGCACACCTCCAATGTGCATAAGGCTTTGTTGTTATGTGATCATTTTCATTGAATAGCGCAAAATGGCTCCACAGCGCCCCCTACGAAATTTCAAAACATCAGCCCCAGCTCTGTGTTTTATGTATGAGTCTTAAACCTGGTAAGCTTATAGGAGATATCAAGATGTACAAAAAAGTCTCTTGGAGCAATATCCCAAATCCAACAGGAAGTCAGCCATTTTAAAATTAATGTGTAATTTTGGCAACATTTTGCCCTCTTTCCAGGCACCGTTCTTTGACGTACTCCTCCAAGGGATTTCATCATATTGAACCAATCTCCAGTGTGTGGAATCTAAAGACCTTTGTGATGTTAAATTGCGAAGCTTTTTACGTTCAGGGAAACGGGGTTGTCATGGTGGCACGTGGATTTTCAATCACTCGCCAAAAAGCAGTAATCTGCTGTCACTCAAAATCAAAATGTCCAATATGTCCCAAAGGTCGCAGGCGTGATGAGACTCGAGCTCGGAAATGTTTGTTATGCCATTTGTCAGTAATGGTTAGAGTGCCACCTAGTGGAACGACTATAATCATGATTGAATGAGATGAAATGTTAGCTGGTGGTTGAATGCATGAATTCCATCAATGTGACATCAGATCGGAGGTGCTGGTTGTAGGTGTTGGGCGTAGCTCGACGCGATGGGGTGCGAGGGCCCTCATAACGCTGCTTGCAGCTTTAATTAGGGCCCGAGCACCGAGAGTGCGAAGGCCCTATTGTATCTGCTCCGTTTCTTATTATTATTATTATTATTATTATTATTATTATTATTATTCAGGCGAAACAAGGGCCTTTTTGAGGGCCTAAACATGCTCAAAAACTCATGAAATTTTGCACACATGCCAGGTCTGGTGAAAAATTTTGTATTTTAATGGTTTTACATATGAGCACTGGGAAATGGCTCTAGAGCGCCACCTATGCCTTGTTAAATGCAGCCCTACGACCACATCGTTTGAGCTACATGTATGAAATTTGGCACACATGTGTATCATGCCAAGACGAACAAAAAAGTCAGTGGGCCCATTGACGCAAACCCAACAGGAAGTCCGCCATTTGGAAGAGAAGGTGACATTTTGGCTCTAATTTTGCCATTTCCATGCCTCGAACTTTTGCGAACTCCTCCTTGGGGTTTGATTTCATAACCTTCATATTTGGTCAGTGTCAACTACACCCTTGTGCCATGTTAAATTGCGGAGCTTTTGAGTTTTCACAATACGGTGACGCCGTGGCGCCATGGCGAATTTCGATGACTCGCCATGAAAATCTTATTGCCTCTCATTTTGTCATACATTTTCTGACCTTGACCAAAGTGAAAACATATGATAAGACTCCACCCCTGAACATATTTCAACTGCCATATTTGACATCAAGGACAGCGCCACCTAGTGGGAACAGGAAATGTCATGTTTTACACTTTGGGGTACAGTATTGTGATGGGTGACACCTGCAGCCTCAAATTTCTCCAGGAAAGCCTTAAGGAGTTGGTCTTGGGTTACAGTGAAAACTGTGACTTTTCGCAAAAGGGTGTGACCCCAGCAGCATGGCGAACTTTGATGTCACGCCATGAAGAAACAAATTAGTATAACTCAATGAAATCCAGTCTGTTCAGTACCAGACTTTACAGGCATGATGTCAGACCCACCCTGAACAGATTGATGTGCCCATTGTCGGGAATACGGACAGCGCCACCTAGTGGCAACAGGAAA
The DNA here is from genome assembly GCF_963969265.1 of Rhamphochromis sp. 'chilingali'. NCBI lineage: Eukaryota > Metazoa > Chordata > Actinopteri > Cichliformes > Cichlidae > Rhamphochromis > Rhamphochromis sp. 'chilingali'. The sequence goes on from NC_137929.1 coordinate 650,414, forward strand.
TGTCATGGCTTTAATTTTGTTGTACTGATTTTCACAGGTTCATCGTGGCCACCTCAAAAGCGGTGAATATCAACATCAGTCCCTCGTGATGCTTCAGTGCAAAAATTGTGACTTTAAACTGAACGGCGCACCCTGGTGGCAACGCGGTTCACCATGAAAGATGAAGTGGCTTTTGAGGGGCTTGGAAAGAATATAGAGGCTTGGAATTTGGCACACACCTCCAATGTGACGAAGGCTTTGTTGTTATGTGATCATTTTCATTGAATATCCCAAAATGGCTCCACAGCGCCCCCTACAATATTTCAAAACATCAGCCCCTGCTCTGTGTTTCATCTATGAGTCTGACACTTGGTAAGCTTGTGTAAGATATCAAGATGTACAAAAAAGTCTCTTGGAGCAATATCCCAAATCCAACAGGAAGTCAGCCATTTTAAAATTAATGTGCAATTTTGGCAACATTTTCCCCTCTTTTCAGGCATCGTTCTTTGACGAACTCCTCCAAGGGATTTCATCAGATTGCACTATTCTTCAGCTTGTGGAATCTAAAGACCTTTGTGATGTTAAATTGCGAAGCTTTTTACGTTCAGGGAAACGGGATGGTTATGGCGGCACTTAGAGTTTGAATCACTCTCCAAAAAGCAATAATCTGCTGTCACTCAAAAACACAATGTCCAATCTCTCCCAAACGTCCCAGGTGTGATGAGACTCGAGCTCGGAAATGTTTGGTATGCCATTTGTCGGTAATAGTTAGAGCGCCACCTATTGGGACGACTATAATCATGGTTCAATGAGATGAAATGTTAGCTGGTGGTTAAATGCATGAATTCCATCAATGTGACATCACATCGGACGTGCTGGTTTTAGGTGTTGGGCGTGGCTCGACACGCCGGGGTGCGAGGGCCCTCATAACGCTGCTTGCAGCTTTAATTATTATTATTATTATTATTATTTCGGCAAATGAATTGGCCGTTTGAGGGCCTAAACATGCTCGAAAACTCATGAAATTTTGCACACGCGTCAGGTCTGGTGAAAATTTACGTATTTTAATGTTCTCAGACATGGCCAGGGAAAATTAGCTCAGTAGCGCCATCTAGAAAAATGAAAAACGCGAGCCCCCGATATGGGTATGACCTACATGTTTGAAAGTCGGTACACCTATATAACGTTCAGAGTCGAACAAAAAAGTCTATTATGGCAATGTCCTAAACCCAACAGGAAGTCCGCCATTTTGGATTGAAGGTGACATTTTGGCTCTGATTTTACCGTTTCCATGCCTCGAACTTTAACGAACTCCTCCTTGGGGTTTGATTTCATAACCTTCATATTTGGTCAGTGCCAACTACACCCTTGTGCCATGTTAAATTGCGGAGCTTTTGAGTTTTCACAATACCATGAGGCCGTGGCGCCACGGCGAATTTCGATGACTCGCCATGAAAATCTTATTGCCTCTCATTTTGTCATACATTTTCTGACCTTGACCAAAGTGAACACATATGATAAGGCTCCACCCCTGAACATATTTCAACTGCCATATTTGACATCAAGGACAGCGCCACCTAGTGGGAACAGGAAATGTCATGTTTTACACTTTGGGGTACAGTATAGTGATGGGTGACATCTGCAGCCTCAAATTTCTCCAGGAAAGCCTTAAGGAGTTGGTCTTGGGTTACAGTGAAAACTGTGGCTTTTCACGAAAGGGTGTGACCTCAGCAGCATGGCGAACTTTGATATCTCGCCATGAAGAAACAAATTAGTATAACTCCATGAAATCCAGTCTGATTAGTACCAGACTTTACAGGCATGATGTCACACCCGCCCTGAACAGATTGATGTGCCCATTGTCGGAAATACGGACAGCGCCACCTAGTGGCAACAGGAAATGTCATGGCTTTAATTTTGTTGTACTGATTTTCACAGGTTCATCTTGGCCACCTCAAAAGCGGTGAATATCACCATCAGTCCCTCGTGATGCTTCAGTGCAAAAATTGTGAGTTTAAACTGAACGGCGCACCCTGGTGGCAACGCTGTTCAACATGAAAGATGAAGTGGCTTTTGAGGGTCTTCGCAAGTTTATAGAGGCTTGAAATTTGGCACACACCTCCAAATGGATGAACGCTTTGTTGGCATGTGATCATTTTCATTGAATAGCGCGAAGTGGCTCCACAGCGCCCCCTACAAAATTTCAAAACCACAGCCCCTGCTCTGTGTTCTATGTATGATTCTGAAACCTGGTAAGCTTATAGGAGATATCAAGATGTACAAAAAAGTCTCTTGGTGCAATATCCCAAATCCAACAGGAAGTCAGCCATTTTAAAATTAATGTGTAATTTTGGCAACATTTTCCCCTCTTTCCAGGCACCGTTCTTTGACGAACTCCTCCAAGGGATTTCATCATATTGAACCAATCTCCAGTGTGTGGAATCTAAAGACCTTTGTGATGTTAAATTGCGAAGCTTTTTACGTTCAGTGAAACGGGGTGGTTATGGTGGCACTTAGAGTTTGAATCACTCGCCAAAAAGCAGTAATCTGCTGTCACTCAAAAACACAATGTCCAATCTCTCCCAAAGCTCATAGGCATGATGAGACTCGAGCTAGGAAATGTTTGTTATGCCATTTGTCAGTAATGGTTAGAGCACCACCTAGTGGGACAACTATAATCATGATTGAATGAGATGAATTATTAGCTGGTGGTTAAATGCATGAATTCCATCAATGTGACATCAGATCGGAGGTGCTGGTTTTAGGTGTTGGGCGTGGTTCGACGCGCCGGGGGTGCGAGGGCCCTCATAACGCTGCTTGCAGCTTTAATTATTATTATTATTATTATTTCGGCAAATGAATTGGCCGTTTGAGGGCCTAAACATGCTCGAAAACTCATGAAATTTTGCACACGCGTCAGGTCTGGTGAAAATTTACGTATTTTAATGTTCTCAGACATGGCCAGGGAAAATTAGCTCAGTAGCGCCACCTAGAAAAATGAAAAACGCGAGCCCCCGGTATGGGTATGGCCTACAAGTTTGAAACTCGGTACACCTATATAACGTTCAGAGTCGAACAAAAAAGTCTATTATGGCAATGTCCTAAACCCAACAGGAAGTCCGCCATTTTGCATTGAAGGTGACATTTTGGCTCTAATTTTGCCATTTCCATGCCTCGAACTTTAACGAACTCCTCCTTGGGATTTGGTCCTATAAGCTTCATATTTGGACAGTGTCAACTACACCCTTGTGCCATGTTAAATTGCGGAGCTTTTGAGTTTTCACAATACTATGAGGCCGTGGCGCCATGGCGAATTTCGATGACTCGCCATGAAAATCTTATTGCCTCTCATTCTGTCATACATGTTCCGATCTGGACCAAAGAGCACACATATGATAAGGCTCCACCCCTGAACATATTTCAACTGCCATATTTGACATCAAGGACAGCGCCACCTAGTGGGAACAGGAAATGTCATGTTTTACACTTTGGGGTACAGTATAGTGATGGGTGACATCTGCAGCCTCAAATTTCTCCAGGAAAGCCTTAAGGAGTTGGTCTTGGGTTACAGTGAAAACTGTGAGTTTTCGTGAAAGGGTGTGACCCCAGCAGCATGGCGAACTTTGATGTCACGCCATGAAGAAACAAATTAGTATAACTCAATGAAATCCAGTCTGATCAGTACCAGACTTTACAGGCATGATGTCAGACCCGCCCTGAACAGATTGATGTGCCCATTGTCGGAAATACGGACAGCGCCACCTAGTGGCAACAGGAAATGTCATGGCTTTAATTTTGTTGTACTGATTTTCACAGGTTCATCTTGGCCACCTCAAAAGCGGTGAATATCACCATCAGTCCCTCGTGATGCTTCAGTGCAAAAATTGTGAGTTTAAACTGAACGGCGCACCCTGGTGGCAACGCTGTTCAACATGAAAGATGAAGTGGCTTTTGAGGGTCTTGGCAAGTTTATAGAGGCTTGAAATTTGGCACACACCTCCAAATGGATGAAGGCTTTGTTGGCATGTGATCATTTTCATTAAATAGCGCGAAATTGCTCCACAGCGCCCCCTACAAAATTTCAAAACCACAGCCCCTGCTCTGTGTTCTATGTATGATTCTGAAACCTGGTAAGCTTATAGGAGATATCAAGATGTACAAAAAAGTCTCTTGGAGCAATATCCCAAATCCAACAGGAAGTCAGCCATTATAAAATTAATGTGTAATTTTGGCAACATTTTCCCCTCTTTCCAGGCACCGTTCTTTGACGAACTCCTCCAAGGGATTTCATCATATTGAACCAATCTCCAGTGTGTGGAATCTAAAGACCTTTGTGATGTTAAATTGCGAACGTTTTTACGTTCAGGGAAACGGGTGGTCATGGCGGCACGTGGAGTTTCAGTCACTCGCCAAAAAGCAGTAATCTGCTGTCACTCAAAATCAAAATGTCCAATATGTCCCAAAGGTCGCAGGCGTGATGAGACTCGAGCTGGGAAATGTTTGTTATGCCATTTGTCAGTAATGGTTAGAGCGCCACCTAGTGGGACGACTATAATCATGATTGAATGAGATGAAATGTTAGCTGGTGGTTGAATGCATGAATTTCATCAATGTGACATCAGATCGGACGTGCTGGTTGTAGGTGTTGGGCGTAGCTCGACGCCATGGGGTGCGAGGGCCCTCATAACGCTGCTTGCAGCTTTAATTATTATTATTATTATTATTATTATTATTTCGGCAAATGAATTGGCCGTTTGAGGGCCTAAACATGCTCGAAAACTCATGAAATTTTGCACACGCGTCAGGTCTGGTGAAAATTTACGTATTTTAATGTTGTCAGACATGGCCAGGGAAAATTAGCTCAGTAGCGCCACCTAGAAAAATGAAAAACGCGAGCCCCCGGTATGGGTATGACCTACATGTTTGAAAGTCGGTACACCTATATAATGTTCAGAGTCGAACAAAAAAGTCTATTATGGCAATGTCCTAAACCCAACAGGAAGTCCGCCATTTTGGATTGAAGGTGACATTTTGGCTCTGATTTTACCATTTCCATGCCTCGAACTTTGACGAACTCCTCCTTGGGGTTTGATTTCATAACCTTCATATTTGGTCAGTGCCAACTACACCCTTGTGCCATGTTAAATTGCGGAGCTTTTGAGTTTTCACAATACTATGAGGCCGTGGCGCCATGGCGAATTTCGATGACTCGCCATGAAAATCTTATTGCCTCTCATTTTGTCATACATGTTCCTATCTGGACCAAACAGCACACATATGATAAGGCTCCACCCCTGAACATATTTCAACTGCCATATTTGACATCAAGGACAGCGCCACCTAGTGGGAACAGGAAATGTCATGTTTTACACTTTGGGGTACAGTATAGTGATGGGTGACATCTGCAGCCTCAAATTTCTCCAGGAAAGCCTTAAGGAGTTGGTCTTGGGTTACAGTGAAAACTGTGACTTTTCGCAAAAGGGTGTGACCCCAGCAGCATGGCGAACTTTGATGTCACGCCATGAATAAACAAATTAGTATAACTCAATGAAATCCAGTCTGATCAGTACCAGACTTTACAGGCATGATGTCAGACCCGCCCTGAACAGATTGATGTGCCCATTGTCGGGAATACGGACAGCGCCACCTAGTGGCAACAGGAAATGTCATGGCTTTAATTTTGTTGTACTGATTTTCACAGGTTCATCGTGGCCACCTCAAAAGCGGTGAATATCAACATCAGTCCCTCGTGATGCTTCAGTGCAAAAATTGTGACTTTAAACTGAACGGCGCACCCTGGTGGCAATGCGGTTCACCATGAAAGATGAAGTGGCTTTTGAGGGGCTTGGAAAGTTTATAGAGGCTTGAAATTTGGCACACACCTCCAAATGGATGAAGGCATTGTTGTTATGTAACCATTTTCCTTGAATAGCGCAAAATGGCTCCACAGCGCCCCCTACAATATTTCAAAACATCAGCCCCTGCTCTGTGTTTCATCTATGAGTCTGACACTTGGTAAGCTTGTGTAAGATATCAAGATGTACAAAAAAGTCTCTTGGAGCAATATCCCAAATCCAACAGGAAGTCAGCCATTTTAAAATTAATGTGTAATTTTGATGACATTTTCCCCCCTTTTCAGGCCTCATACTTTGACGAACTCCTCCAAGGGATTTCATCATATTGAAGCATTCTTCAGTGTGTAGAATCTAAAGACCTTTGTGATGTTAAATTGCGAAGCTTTTTCCGTTAAGGGAAACGGGGTGGTCATGGCGGCACGTAGAGTTTCAATCACTCGCAAAAAGCAGTAATCTGCTGTCACTAAAAAACACAATGTCCAATCTCTCCCAAAGGTCGCAGGTGTGATGAGACTCGAGCTTGGAAATGTTTGTTATGCTATTTGTCAATAATGGTTAGAGCGCCACCTAGTGGCATGACTATAATCCTGGTTGAATAAGATGAAATGTTAGCTGGTGATTAAAAGCATGAAATCCATCAATGTGACATCACATCGGACGTGCCGGTTTGAGGTGTTGGCAGTGGCTCGACGTGCCGGGGGTGCGAGGGCCCTCATAACGCTGCTTGCAGCTTTAATTATTATTATTATTATTATTATTATTATTATTCAGGCGAAACAAGGGCCTTTTTGAGGGCCTAAACATGCTCAAAAACTCATGAAATTTTGCACACATGCCAGGTCTGGTGAAAAATTTTGTATTTTAATGGTTTTACATATGAGCACTGGGAAATGGCTCTAGAGCGCCACCTATGCCTTGTTAAATGCAGCCCTACGACCACATCGTTTGAGCTACATGTATGAAATTTGGCACACATGTGTATCATGCCAAGACGAACAAAAAAGTCTGGGGGCCCATTGACGCAAACCCAACAGGAAGTCCGCCATTTGGAAGAGAAGGTGACATTTTGGCTCTAATTTTGCCATTTCCATGCCTCGAACTTTTGCGAACTCCTCCTTGGGGTTTGATTTCATAACCTTCATATTTGGTCAGTGTCAACTACACCCTTGTGCCATGTTAAATTGCGGAGCTTTTGAGTTTTCACAATACTATGAGGCCGTGGCGCCATGGCGAATTTCGATGACTCGCCATGAAAATCTTATTGCCTCTCATTTTGTCATAGATTTTCTGACCTTGACCAAAGTGAACACATATGATAAGGCTCCACCCCTGAACATATTTCAACTGCCATATTTGACATCAGGGACAGCGCCACCTAGTGGGAACAGGAAATGTCATGTTTTACACTTTGGGGTACAGTATAGTGATGGGTGACATCTGCAGCCTCAAATTTCTCCAGGAAAGGCGTAAGGAGTTGGTCTTGGGGTACAGTGAAAACTGTGAGTTTTCAGGAAAGGGTGTGACCCCAGCAGCATGGCGAACTTTGATATCTCGCCATGAAGAAACAAATTAGTATAACTCCATGAAATCCAGTCTGATTAGTACCAGACTTTACAGGCATGATGTCAGACCCGCCCTGAACAGATTGATCTGCCCATTGTCAGGAATATGAAGAGCGCCACCTAGTGGGAACAGGAAATCTCATGTCTTACACTTTGTTGTACTGATTTTCACAGGTTCATCGTGGCCACCTCAAAAGCGGTGAATATCACCATCAGTCCTTCATGATGCTGCAGTGCGAAAATTGTGACTTTAAACTGAACGGCGCACCCTGGTGGCAACGCTGTTAACCATGAAAAATGAAGTGGCTTTTGAGGGGCTTGGAAAGTTTAAAAAGTCTTGAAATTTGGCGCACCCCTCCAATGTGCTTAAGGCTTTGTTGTTATGTGATCATTTTCATTGAATAGCGCAAAATGGCTCCACAGCGCCCCCTAAAAAATTTCAAAACATCAGCCCCAGCTCTGTGTTTTATGTATGAGTCTGAAACCTGGTAAGCTTATAGGAGATATCAAGATGGACAAAAAAGTCTCTTGGAGCAATATCCAAAATCCAACAGGAAGTCAGCCATTTTAAAATTAATGTGTAATTTTGGCGACATTTTCCCCTCTTTTCAGGCTTCATACTTTGACGAACTCCTCCAAGGGATTTCATCAGATTGGACCGATCTGAAGTTTGTGGAATCTAAAGACCTTTGTGATGTTAAATTGCGAAGCTTTGTACATTCAGGGAAACGGGGTGGTCATGGCGGCACTTGGAGTTTCAATCACTCGCCAAAAAGCAGTAATCTGCTGTCACTCAAAAACACAATATCCAATCTCTCCCAAACGTCGCAGGTGTGATGAGACTCGAGCTCGGAAATGTTTGTTATGCCATTTGTCAGTAATAGTTAGAGCGCCACCTAGTGGGACGACTATAATCATGGTTCAATGAGATGAAATGTTAGCTGGTGGTTAAATGCATGAATTCCATCAATGTGACATGAGATCGGACGTGCTGGTTTTAGGTGTTGGGCGTGGCTCGACACGCCAGGGTGCGAGGGCCCTCATAACGCTGCTTGCAGCTTTAATTATTATTATTATTATTATTATTCACCCCAAACAAGGGCCTTTTTGAGGGCCTAAACATGCTCAAAAACTCATGAAATTTTGCACACATGCCAGGTCTGGTGAAAAATTTTGTATTTTAATGGTTTTACATATGAGCACTGGGAAATGGCTCTACAGCGCCACCTATGCCTTGTAAAATGCAGCCCTACGACCACATCGTTTGGGCTACATGTATGAAATTTGGCACACATGTGTATCATGCCAAGACGAACAAAAAAGTCAGTGGGCCCATTGACGCAAACCCAACAGGAAGTCCGCCATTTGGACGTGAAGGTGACATTTTGGCTCTAATTTTGCCGTTTCCATGCCTCGAACTTTTTCGAACTCCTCCTTGGGATTTGGTCGTATAACCTTCATCTTTGGTCAGTGTCAACTACACACCTGGGCCATGTTAAATTGCGGAGCTTTTGAGTTTTCACAATACTATGAGGCCGTGGCGCCACGGCGAATTTCGATGACTCGCCATGAAAATCTTATTGCCTCTCATTTTGTCATACATTTTCTGTCCTTGACCAAAGTGAACACATATGATAAGGCTCCACCCCTGAACATATTTCAACTGCCATATTTGACACCAGGGACAGCGCCACCTAGTGGGAACAGGAAATGTCATGTTTTACACTTTGGGGTACAGTATAGTGATGGGTGACATCTGCAGCCTCAAATTTCTCCAGGAAAGCCTTAAGGAGTTGGTCTTGGGTTACAGTGAAAACTGTGAGTTTTCGCAAAAGGGTGTGACCCCAGCGGCATGGCGAACTTTGATGTCACGCCATGAAGAAACAAATTAGTATAACTCAATGAAATCCAGTCTGATCAGTACCAGACTTTACAGGCATGATGTCAGACCCGCCCTGAACAGATTGATGTGCCCATTGTCGGAAATACGGACAGCGCCACCTAGTGGCAACAGGAAATGTCATGGCTTTAATTTTGTTGTACTGATTTTCACAGGTTCATCGTGGCCACCTGAAAAGCGGTGAATATCAACATCAGTCCCTCGTGATGCTTCAGTGCAAAAATTGTGACTTTAAACTGAACGGCGCACCCTGGTGGCAACGCTGTTCAACATGAAAGATGAAGTGGCTTTTGAGGGTCTTGGCAAGTTTATAGAGGCTTGAAATTTGGCGCACACCTCCAATGTGACGAAGGCTTTGTTGTTATGTGATCATTTTCATTGAATATCCCAAAATGGCTCCACAGCGCCCCCTACAAAATTTCAAAACCACAGCCCCAGCTCTGTGTTTTATGTATGAATCTGAAACCTGGTAGGCTTATAGGAGATATCAAGATGTACAAAAAAGTCTCTTGGAGCAATATCCCAAATCCAACAGGAAGTCAGCCATTTTAAAATTAATGTGCAATTTTTGTGACATTTTCCCCTCTTTTCAGGCACCGTGCTTTGACGTACTCCTCCAAGGGATTTCATCATATTGAACCAATCTCCTGTGTGTGGAATCTAAAGACCTTTGTGATGTTAAATTGCGAAGCTTTTTACATTTAGGGAAACGGGGTGGTTATGGCGGCACTTAGAGTTTGAATCACTCTCCAAAAAGCAGTAATCTGCTGTCAGTCAAAAACACAATGTCCAATCTCTCCCAAACGTCTCAGGTGTGATGAGACTCGAGCTCGGAAATGTTTGGTATGCCATTTGTCGGTAATAGTTAGAGCGCCACCTATTGGGACGACTATAATCATGGTTCAATGAGATGAAATGTTAGCTGGTGGTTAAATGCATGAATTCAATCAATGTGACATCAGATCGGATGTGCTGGTTTTACGTGTTGGGCGTGGCTCGACGCACCGGGGGTGCGAGGGCCCTCATAACGCTGCTTGCAGCTTTAATTATTAGGGCCCGAGCACTGACAGTGCGAAGGCCCTATTGTAATTGCTCTGTTTATTATTATTATTATTATTATTATTATTTCGGCAAATGAATTGGCCGTTTGAGGGCCTAAACATGCTCGAAAACTCATGAAATTTTGCACACGCGTCAGGTCTGGTGAAAATTTACGTATTTTAATGTTCTCAGACATGGCCAGGGAAAATTAGCTCAGTAGCGCCACCTAGAAAAATGAAAAACGCAAGCCCCCGGTATGGGTATGACCTACATGTTTGAAAGTCGGTACACCTATATAACGTTCAGAGTCGAACAAAAAAGTCTATTATGGCAATGTCCTAAACCCAACAGGAAGTCCGCCATTTTGGATTGAAGGTGACATTTTGGCTCTGATTTTACCGTTTCCATGCCTCGAACTTTAACGAACTCCTCCTTGGGATTTGGTCCTATAAGCTTCAAATTTGGACAGTGTCAACTACACCCTTGTGCCATGTTAAATTGCGGAGCTTTTGAGTTTTCACAATACTATGAGGCCGTGGCGCCATGGCGAATTTCGATGACTCGCCATGAAAATCTTATTGCCTCTCATTTTGTCATACATTTTCTGACCTTGACCAAAGAGCACACATATGATAAGGCTCCACCCCTGAACATATTTCAACTGCCATATTTGACATAAGGGACAGCGCCACCTAGTGGGAACAGGAAATGTCATGTTTTACACTTTGGGGTACAGTATAGTGATGGGTGACATCTGCAGCCTCAAATTTCTCCAGAAAAGCCTTAAGCAGTTGGTCTTGGGTTACAGTGAAAACTGTGACTTTTCGCAAAAGGGTGTGACCCCAGCGGCGTGGCGAACTTTAATGTCACGCCATGAAGAAACAAATTAGTATAACTCAATGAAATCCAGTCTGATCAGTACCAGACTTTACAGGCATGATGTCAGACCCGCCCTGAACAGATTGATGTGCCCATTGTCGGAAATACAGATAGCGCCACCTAGTGGCAACAGGAAATGTCATGGCTTTAATTTTGTTGTACTGATTTTCACAGATTCATCTTGGCCACCTCAAAAGCGGTGAATATCACCATCAGTCCCTCGTGATGCTTCAGTGCAAAAATTGTGACTTTAAACTGAACGGCGCACCCTGGTGGCAACGCGGTTCACCATGAAAGATGAAGTGGCTTTTGAGGGGCTTGGAAAGTTTATAGAGGCTTGAAATTTGGCACACACCTCCAAATGGATGTAGGCTTTGTTGTCATGTGATCATTTTCATTGAATAGCGCGAAATTGCTCCACAGCGCCCCCTACAAAATTTCAAAACATCAGCCCCAGCTCTGTGTTTCATCTATGAGTCTGAAACCTGGTAAGCTTATGGAAAATATCAAGATGTACAAAAAAGTCTCTTGGAGCAATATCCCAAATCCAACAGGAAGTCAGCCATTTTAAAATTAATGTGTAATTTTGGCGACATTTTCCCCTCTTTTCAGGCTTCATACTTTGACGAACTCCTCCAAGGGATTTCATCATATTGAACCATTCTCCAGTGTGTGGAATCTAAAGACCTTTGTGATGTTAAATTGCGAAGCTTTTTACGTCCAGGGAAACGGGGTGGTTATGGTGGCACTTAGAGTTTGAATCACTCGCCAAAAAGCAGTAATCTGCTGTCACTCAAAAACACAATGTCCAATCTCTCCCAAACGTCTCAGGTGTGATGAGACTCGAGCTTGGAAGTGTTTGTTATGCCATTTGTACATAATGGTTAGAGCGCCACCTAGTGGAACGACTAACTAATCATGAATGAATGAGTTGAATTGTTAGCTGGTGGTTAAATGCATGAATTCCATCAATGTGACATCACATCGGACGTGCTGGTTTTAGGTGTTGGGCGTGGCTCGACACGCCGGGGTGCGAGGGCCCTCATAACGCTGCTTGCAGCTTTAATTATTATTATTATTATTATTCACCCCAAACAAGGGCCTTTTTGAGGGCCTAAACATGCTCAAAAACTCATGAAATTTTGCACACATGCCAGGTCTGGTGAAAAATTTTGTATTTTAATGGTTTTACTTATGAGCACTGGGAAATGGCTCTAGAGCGCCACCTATGCCTTGTTAAATGCAGCCCTACGACCACATGGTTTGAGCTACATGTATGAAATTTGGCACACATGTGTATCATTCCAAGACGAACAAAAAAGTCTGTGGGCCCATTGACGCAAACCCAACAGGAAGTCCGCCATTTGGAAGAGAAGGTGACATTTTGGCTCTAATTTTGCCATTTCCATGCCTCGAACTTTAACGAACTCCTCCTTGGGATTTGGTCCTATAAACTTCAAATTTGGACAGTGTCAACTACACCCTTGTGCCATGTTAAATTGCGGAGCTTTTGAGTTTTCACAATACTATGAGGCCGTGGCGCCATGGCGAATTTCGATGACTCGCCATGAAAATCTTATTGCCTCTCATTTTGTCATACATTTTCTGACCTTGACCAAAGAGCACACATATGATAAGGCTCCACCCCTGAACATATTTCAAGTGCCATATTTGACATAAGGGCCAGCGCCACCTAGTGGGAACAGGAAATGTCATGTTTTACACTTTGGGGTACAGTATTGTGATGGGTGACATCTGCAGCCTCATATTTCTCCAGGAAAGCCTTAAGGAGTTGGTCTTGGGGTACAGTGAAAACTGTGAGTTTTCGCGAAAGGGTGTGACCCCAGCAGCATGGCGAACTTTGATGTCTCGCCATGAAGAAACAAATTAGTATAACTCAATGAAATCCAGTCTGATCAGTACCAGACTTTACAGGCATGATGTCAGACCCGCCCTGAACAGATTGATGTGCCCATTGTCGGGAATACGGACAACGCCACCTAGTGGCAACAGGACATGTCATGTCTTACACTTTGTTGTACTGATTTTCACAGGTTCATCGTGGCCACCTCAAAAGCGGTGAATATCACCATCAGTCCCTCGTGATGCTTCAGTGCAAAAATTGTGACTTTAAACTGAACGGCGCACCCTGGTGGCAACGCGGTCCACCATGAAAGATGAAGTGGCTTTTGAGGGGCTTGGAAAGTCTATAGAGGCTTGAAATTTGGCACACACCTCCAATGTGATGAAGGCTTTGTTGTCATGTGATCATTTTCATTGAATAGCGCGAAATGGCTCCACAGCGCCCCCTACAATATTTCAAAACATCAGCCCTTGCTCTGTGTTTTATCTATGAGTCTGAAACCTGGTAAGCTTATGGAAGATATTAAGATGTACAAAAAAGTCTCTTGGTGCAATATCCCAAATCCAACAGGAAGTCAGCCATTTTAAAATTAATGTGTAATTTTGGCGACATTTTCCCCTCTTTTCAGGCACCGTACTTTGACGAACTCCTCCAAGGGATTTCATCAGATTGGACCGATCTGAAGTTTGTGGAATCTAAAGACCTTTGTGATGTTAAATTGCGAAGCTTTTTACGTTCAGGGAAAAGGGGTGGTTATGGCGGCACTTAGAGTTTGAATCACTCGCCAAAAAGCAGTAATCTGCTGTCACTCAAAAACACAATATCCAATCTCTCCCAAAGGTCGCAGGCGTGATGAGACTCGAGCTCGGAAATGTTTGTTATGCCATTTGTACATAATGGTTAGAGCGCCACCTAGTGGAACGACTAACTAATCATGAATGAATGAGTTGAAATGTTAGCTGGTGGTTAAATGCATGAATTCCATCAATGTGACATCAGATCGGAGGTGCTGGTTTTAGGTGTTGGGCGTGGCTCGACGTGCCGGGGGTGCGAGGGCCCTCATAACGCTGCTTGCAGCTTTAATTATTATTATTAGGGCCCGAGCACTGAGAGTGCGAAGGCCCTATTGTATCTGCTCCGTTTCTTATTATTATTATTATTATTATTATTATTCAGGCGAAACAAGGGCCTTTTTGAGGGCCTAAACATGCTCAAAAACTCATGAAATTTTGCACACATGCCAGGTCTGGTGAAAAATTTTGTATTTTAATGGTTTTACATATGAGCACTGGGAAATGGCTCTAGAGCGCCACCTATGCCTTGTTAAATGCAGCCCTACGACCACATCGTTTGAGCTACATGTATGAAATTTGGCACACATGTGTATCATGCCAAGACGAACAAAAAAGTCTGTGGGCCCATTGATGCAAACCCAACAGGAAGTCCGCCATTTGGAAGAGAAGGTGACATTTTGGCTCTAATTTTGCCATTTCCATGCCTCGAACTTTTGCGAACTCCTCCTTGGGGTTTGATTTCATAACCTTCATATTTGGACAGTGTCAACTACACCCTTGTGCCATGTTAAATTGCGGAGCTTTTGAGTTTTCACAATACTATGTGGCCGTGGCGCCATGGCGAATTTCGATGACTCGCCATGAAAATCTTATTGCCTCTCGTTTTGTCATACATTTTCTGACCTTGACCAAAGTGAACACATATGATAAGGCTCCATCCCTAAACATATTTCAACTGCCATATTTGACATCAAGGACAGCGCCACCTAGTGGGAACAGGAAATGTCATGTTTTACACTTTGGGGTACAGTATAGTGATGGGTGCCATCTGCAGCCTCAAATTTCTCCAGAAAAGCCTTAAGGAGTTGGTCTTGGGTTACAGTGAAAACTGTGACTTTTCGCAAAAGGGTGTGACCCCAGCAGCATGGCGAACTTTGATGTCTCGCCATGAAGAAACAAATTAGTATAACTCAATGAAATCCAGTCTGATCAGTACCAGACTTTACAGGCATGATGTCAGACCCGCCCTGAACAGATTGATGTGCCCATTGTCGGGAATACGGACAGCGCCACCTAGTGGGAACAGGAAATGTCATGGCTTTAATTTTGTTGTACTGATTTTCACAGGTTCATCGTGGCCACCTCAAAAGCGGTGAATATCACCATCAGTCCCTTGTGATGCTTCAGTGCAAAAATTGTGACTTTAAACTGAACGCCGCACCCTGGTGGCAACGCGGTTCACCATGAAAGATGAAGTGGCTTTTGAGGGGCTTGGAAAGTTTAAAAAGTCTTGAAATTTGGCGCACACCTCCAATGTGTTTAAGGCTTTGTTGTTATGTGATCATTTTCATTGAATATCCCAAAATGGCTCCACAGCGCCCCCTACAAAATTTCAAAATCACAGCCCCTGCTCTGTGTTTTATGTATGAGTCTGAAACCTGGTAAGCTTATAGGAGATATCAAGATGTACAAAAAAGTCTCTTGGAGCAATATCCCAAATCCAACAGGAAGTCAGCCATTTTAAAATTAATGTGCAATTTTGGCAACATTTTCCCCTCTTTTCAGGCATCGTTCTTTGACGAACTCCTCCAAGGGATTTCATCATATTGGACCGATCTGCAGTTTGTGGAATCTAAAGACCTTTGTGATGTTAAATTGCGAAGCTTTTTACGTCCAGGGAAACGGGGTGGTTATGGCGGCACTTAGAGTTTGAATCACTCGCCAAAAAGCAGTAATCTGCTGTCACTCAAAAACACAATGTCCAATCTCTCCCAAACGTCTCAGGTGTGATGAGACTCGAGCTTGGAAGTGTTTGTTATGCCATTTGTACATAATGGTTAGAGCGCCACCTAGTGGAACGACTAACTAATCATGAATGAATGAGTTGAAATGTTAGCTGGTGGTTAAATGCATGAATTCCATCAATGTGACATCAGATCGGACGTGCTGGTTTTAGGTGTTGGGCGTGGCTCGACACGCCGGGGGTGCGAGGGCCCTCATAACGCTGCTTGCAGCTTTAATTATTATTATTATTATTATTATTCACCCCAAACAAGGGCCTTTTTGAGGGCCTAAACATGCTCAAAAACTCATGAAATTTTGCACACATGCCAGGTCTGGTGAAAAATTTTGTATTTTAATGGTTTTACTTATGAGCACTGGGAAATGGCTCTAGAGCGCCACCTATGCCTTGTTAAATGCAGCCCTACGACCACATGGTTTGAGCTACATGTATGAAATTTGGCACACATGTGTATCATTCCAAGACGAACAAAAAAGTCTGTGGGCCCATTGACGCAAACCCAACAGGAAGTCCGCCATTTGGAAGAGAAGGTGACATTTTGGCTCTAATTTTGCCATTTCCATGCCTCGAACTTTAACGAACTCCTCCTTGGGATTTGGTCCTATAAACTTCAAATTTGGACAGTGTCAACTACACCCTTGTGCCATGTTAAATTGCGGAGCTTTTGAGTTTTCACAATACCATGAGGCCGTGGCGCCATGGCGAATTTCGATGACTCGCCATGAAAATCTTATTGCCTCTCATTTTGTCATACATTTTCTGACCTTGACCAAAGAGCACACATATGATTAGGCTCCACCCCTGAACATATTTCAAGTGCCATATTTGACATAAGGGACAGCGCCACCTAGTGGGAACAGGAAATGTCATGTTTTACACTTTGGGGTACAGTATTGTGATGGGTGACATCTGCAGCCTCATATTTCTCCAGGAAAGCCTTAAGGAGTTGGTCTTGGGGTACAGTGAAAACTGTGAGTTTTCGCGAAAGGGTGTGACCCCAGCAGCATGGCGAACTTTGATGTCTCGCCATGAAGAAACAAATTAGTATAACTCAATGAAATCCAGTCTGATCAGTACCAGACTTTACAGGCATGATGTCAGACCCGCCCTGAACAGATTGATGTGCCCATTGTCGGGAATACGGACAGCGCCACCTAGTGGCAACAGGACATGTCATGTCTTACACTTTGTTGTACTGATTTTCACAGGTTCATCGTGGCCACCTCAAAAGCGGTGAATATCACCATCAGTCCCTCGTGATGCTTCAGTGCAAAAATTGTGACTTTAAACTGAACGGCGCACCCTGGTGGCAATGCGGTCCACCATGAAAGATGAAGTGGCTTTTGAGGGGCTTGGAAAGTCTATAGAGGCTTGAAATTTGGCACACCCCTCCACTGTGATGAAGGCTTTGTTGTCATGTGATCATTTTCATTGAATAGCGCGAAATGGCTCCACAGCGCCCCCTACAATATTTCAAAACATCAGCCCTTGCTCTGTGTTTTATCTATGAGTCTGAAACCTGGTAAGCTTATGGAAGATCTTAAGATGTACAAAAAAGTCTCTTGGAGCAATATCCCAAATCCAACAGGAAGTCAGCCATTTTAAAATTAATGTGTAATTTTGGCGACATTTTCCCCTCTTTTCAGGCACCGTACTTTGACGAACTCCTCCAAGGGATTTCATCAGATTGGACCGATCTGAAGTTTGTGGAATCTAAAGACCTTTGTGATGTTAAATTGCGAAGCTTTTTACGTTCAGGGAAACGGGGTGGTTATGGCGGCACTTAGAGTTTGAATCACTCGCCTAAAAGCAGTAATCTGCTGTCACTCAAAAACACAATATCCAATCTCTCCCAAAGGTCGCAGGCGTGATGAGACTCGAGCTCGGAAATGTTTGTTATGCCATTTGTACATAATGGTTAGAGCGCCACCTAGTGGAACGACTAACTAATCATGAATGAATGAGTTGAAATGTTAGCTGGTGGTTAAATGCATGAATTCCATCAATGTGACATCAGATCGGAGGTGCTGGTTTTAGGTGTTGGGCGTGGCTCGACGTGTCGGGGGTGCGAGGGCCCTCATAACGCTGCTTGCAGCTTTAATTTATTAATATATTTCAAAATATACAAAAAATGGCCAAAAAATATATGTGCTAAAATACATTTTAAATATATAAATATATTTTAAAATGTATTTTAAAATATATTTTTTTACCGTATGGGCAAAGCTACACCAGAGGGTTGTGCTGTGTAACAGGTTGGTGCAGGTGGTGTTATCTACATTTGAACATTAGGCAACAGTCTCATGAAGACACTTTCTATTGTTCACTAAAGACCAACAATAACAGAGACAAAGGGAGAGCAGCAGAACTAGTGCTAACAATTAGCACTGCTAGCCTGCCCACCAACACCAGCTAATGTTCTAAAAACGATGATCAATGATTTTGCTGTAACGGCTCCAGCTGTCTGTGTCAGGGACACGTTGGAGATGAAGTGAGTGATCCAGTGACAAAGGTTTGGAAAGCTGCAGTCAGCTGAGACTAAAGGAGTCACCTGACCGAGAGACCAAATGTTTCACTGAGAACGTCCAGATGAACAGAATCAACCTTTGGGATAATCTGTTCCACACATCCATGTTTCACTTACTGCATTATATTTCCTCATTGCTGTGCACACAGGCCTGTGGCTTATAACCAACTCCAAGTTCAGACTCAGAGGCTGCTGAAGCTGTTTTCTGGAACAGAGACGTGTTGGATATAAAAGCAACTCTTCTTTATGTGTCAGCACTGAGGAAAGGAGCAGCTTCGTTTCTAAGTGTATGAAGGACTGTAGCAGTGTGTGTGTGAGCTTTATTTCACAGACAGAACCATGTCAAAAACACAACTTCAGGTAAAAACAATACAAAATCAAAGAGTCTGATCAGAAGGATTAAACAGAGGAGTGTGGGACTGTTTTTAACAGACAGCAGGTTAAGCCAGGCTGGAGGAGTAAACTGAGCCTCGGTGTGAGCAGCAGTGTGTTTGACAGGAAGCTGAGATAAACAGTCTGGAGCCCATTTAGTGCTTCATATGAAAGTGTGAGGATTTGAAAGCAAATCTAAAATCAAGCAGGAGTCAGTGTGAGAATGATTTGTGCTTTTCCTCAGTCAGATGCTGGGAGTTTCAGTTCATCCATGTTC
The DNA here is from genome assembly GCF_963969265.1 of Rhamphochromis sp. 'chilingali'. Lineage (NCBI taxonomy): Eukaryota > Metazoa > Chordata > Actinopteri > Cichliformes > Cichlidae > Rhamphochromis > Rhamphochromis sp. 'chilingali'. The sequence continues at coordinate 669,487 of NC_137929.1, forward strand.
AGCGTGCTGTGCTTTGTGTAACAGGAGAATATGACAGTATAAATCAAGTCTTCATGTCACTGAAAGCCTCCACAGTCTGCTATGGAGGTGCATCAGTTTGGATTTACAAGAAGAACATTTCTTAAACCTGCCACAAGATGGCGCTCCAACAGAAGGGATGTCCACAGTGTAACACAGACACACACATACTGTGTGAATGTGTGAGTGAATGGGCTTTCAACACAAGGCTTCTGCTGCTACCTTTAATGACATAATTAGCTAACAAGAACAAACTGTTAATTACCACCAAAGAACGGCTCCAGATTTTAGCTGCTGACCATTTTGTGAAACGTTGATTACATCAGCTTATTGTTGATTTTTCAACCTTAATATCAGCTGCTTTAAAGGAGCCTGGTTCTCTGGCAGTAACACTTTTCTTCACTAGATGCAGTGCAGGCACAGTCTGTGTTTCTAAACTACACACTAATGTTCATTGTTGTGCAGCTAAATCCTCCCTCTGGATGGGAAGAATCCCTGTCAGGCTTCAAACACCTGGCTTGGTGTTCTGGAGCTAATGTGTCACCTGTGAGGACTCTGAGATGAACACACAGCAGACACTTCAGTTCTCCGTCTGTGTGTCCTCAGTTTCCCAGCATGCCTTGGCTGTGGTGGTGGAGGTGAATGAGGGGGAACATGCTGCTCTGTCAGCACTCAGGTTTCATACCTGGTGATCTCAGAGGACAAAGCGGCGTTACAGCAGCGCACGTTGATGAGACCTGATGCTCTGAACAGTTCAGACTTCAGCCTCACTCTGAGAAAACAAACGACTGACTGTCAGCAGCAACTACACCTGCTCCATCAGTGACGGAGAGAAGAACTGAGACTGAGAGACATACAGCTGCAGGTCAAAGGTCAGAAACGCCCGCTCTTTGTACGGGTCAGGAGTTAGTACTGCAGAGGTCAGAGGTCAGCTTGCTGACAAACCATTTGAAACAGTTTGGAGCTAAAAGCACAACAGCAGAGGAAAGAAGAGACACTGCAGAGATGATGCAAAATATTGTGTTTTGTTCTCAGCTGTCAAAAAGTGTAACACACGTGTTCCAGCACAGCCTTTGTGTACTTTCACTTCTCCATACTGTCCATTGGAAATCCTGTTTGTTACTTTTTGATTTCAGTCCATGTGTCCAAAGCAAACTTCTGTCCCACACTTTCTCTGCTGACTCTTCACCGATGCTCAGATGATCTCAGATGATTTCACCAGAACTCATCAAAATTCGGGCTCCACAGAAACCCAGACGTCACTAAACAAGCGTAACAAGCAAAGTGAAAACTGGTCGTTCAGCTTTATTGACCAAAGATAAGCTCACATGTCACCTCATGACACAGACACTTATTTCCACAGCATGCACGAGGACTGACAATAAGTGTCTATAAAGCCACTTCTATCTGCCACACCTGTGCTTCTGTCATGGTTGCTCTCCTCTCACTCTGTCATTTATCCACAGTCTGCCTCCCTCTGCTCCGTCAGCTGACGTCCTCTCTACACCACCTGCTGTGTTTTATCCTGCAAAAACACATTTAAGAAGCGTTGCACCGAGTAACGGGAGTAACTGCTATAAAATCCATTTAAAGGAGGTGGTGCTGAGTGCTGTGACTGGGGTCCCACCACTGACATCACGGGTGGAGGACATGTTGGAAAACTGCTACAAAGTGCTGTGCAGCCAGCAGAGCTTACAGTCTGTCCTGTGTGTCATACAGGCTCTCACACTTAGTGTTTCTGTGACACATTGAAGAGAAGTTTGTGTTGTTCACAGTTGTGCTTGTACTGAGTGACAGCTGACATGACCTAACAGGAATAATGTGTCTGTGCTGAATGAGAAGTAACACACAATGAAGTCTTGATGCATCTCAATCATCCAGGAAAGTGAGTCTGTTGCTTCTGTTCATCTGGACGCAGCGTTTTGTGGGAGAAACGTGTCGTCATCATCAGGTGACGTCTTCAGTCTCAGCTGCAGGTTTCAGTCTTACAAACAGGACATTTGCATAAAGACTGAAAGCAGCTGCAGGAACGATGGGCTGGGAGCTCCGTTCCTTCATCTTAATTATGCAGATTCTCAGGACCATTGATCAACAACCACTGATCCATGTCCATGAGTCCCATTCACAGAGATGTGGGAATGGCTGCAGTCACAGCATGTAAGATGGAAATAAATGAGAAGTATTTAGCTGAAGTGGATTTGATTTATGTTACTTCTTTTTTAACTTGTAGTTCTACATTGGAAGATTATTGTGATATTGAAATATAAAAATACATTTATATTCTATTATTTTCTCAAAATAAGCGTCACACTCGTGGAAGCCGGTGTAGCCGCCGAAACGCCTGCATTTATGGAGACTTTCAGCCCCAGGTAGGCCAGTTATGGATCTTGGGATCCACATTATGTCAGCAGCTGTTCTCCACCGTGAACTGTGTTCAAACAAACACGCTCACGCCTCACAGGCGACAGCTTACAGTCTGTAGAGATAAAGTGACTTCGTACAGCCCCGACCTGCAGACGCTGTGCGCAGAGGTTCAGGAGCAGAAGTCCCGTTGTAAACATATCACGGCAGACCCGACGATGTTTGCATGAACGCGCTTTTCAGCATCTCTTTATTGACCACTTTACACACACGGTTGCTGTGCGCACACAGCCGGCTGTAGCTTTGCAGCTCACAGCCCGACACACACCAACAACAGCAGAGAGAGCACAGACGTTAAGGCGTGATTGCGGGTGCCGCTCAGGTGCGTCCGCCTCCCCTGCAGCGGCGCTGCAGACCACGCCCGCCACACGCAGTAACCAGGTAAAATACATACTTGGGCAGAATTTTGCAAATATCTATTTTTCATTTTGTAGCAGCATAGAGCTTTTTTCCAATTATTTTTTAAAAGTCAGGTCAAGGCTCCAAAAGCCCAAAGGTGATATAACAGTTTGTGTTTGCTACATGGATCATTGGAGTTCAGCTGTTTGAGGGAGTTAGTGTTTGTGTGTCTCTCTGTGTGTGTGACTTCCAACTGTTTCTAACAGCATCCTTAGCCATAAAATGGTGATCTCCCCCACACCCAATATATGGTTCACTTCCTGTATTGGTTCAGCGTGCACAACACAGTGAAGCCACTAAAGGGCAGGAAGCTGACCACACAAGAAACAGAATCTTCACAGAGATGTGTCGACAATAATCCTCCCCCAGCACAGAGTGGGTGGAGAGGTGGTCAGGATCAAAGGAATGTCTTGATCCTACAGATTGAACTAAGACCTGTAAAATTTAAGAAACACATTGACAACATTCAACAATTAGACTCAACAGGGGCCATTAGGAAAGCCACAATGTTCATAGAGGGGCCATGCAGCTCACACTTGACTGTGACTCCTGACCAGGGCTGGACTGGGACAAAAAATGGTCGCGGGCATTTTGACTGGAGACCGGCCCCCCAGGTATTAAAGGAAAAACCATGAAGCCTTTGAATGAAAACAAACGCTGTTGTCACAGTGATGGACGCTGTCTTGTTGGTATACATGCATCAGTCTAATAAACTTAAACCTGCACCATCCTCCCTGTCCTGCTATTCTAAACAGGAAGTAGACTGTTGGTCGAGTTAACCTCCTGAACATCTACAACACACGGTGAAAACCTGACATTAAGACAGAGACTAGAGGTGAGACATGATCATTGCTGATTACTGATGACAGATTTAGATATGTTTTCATAAACCTTTCATTTGCCACATCAATAAACAGCACGGCAGGGCAAAATATGTTTTCTAACATGGCAACCTTTAAAAAGTGAAAGGAGACAGAAAGACAGGTGAGAAAGAATCAAACTGACTTTTTGATGCATTTTACACACAGTACTGGTGCAGAATCTAGAAAATGTGGGAAACACTGGCATCATATGCAGTACTTACTTCTGAAGAAATTATGATGGGACCCTAAAAAATGACTATGTACAATAATGGATTTCTATACATTTTACATCAGATGAAAACGTTTGTTGTAAGATTCAGATAATTATTTATTAAAAGCGAGACATTTTAAATGAGAACAAGAAAGAAAAGTATTTCTTTGTGCCCCCCTCTCCCTGTTAATGCCCTACCTGCCCCCCTGGCAACACTTTGCTAGACCCGCCCCTGCACAGTTACCAGCTGTCAGCTACACAAAAAGGATCCTGGTGTTATTTGTCTCTCAGAAACAGTTCATAACTTCAACTCATTTTTGTTTTGTCATGTTTTGTTCTTTACATTGTCTTTCTTCTATATAATTGTTAAACATTTAATAAATATGTCTACAAAAAGATTTTAAAAATCAGACATTTCACACAGACACCCAAATGATTTCTGACTGATGAAGGGGGCTGAAGGTGCCCTGCTCTTGCCCAGCTTCTGCTGCTCTCTCCCTGCTCACTGTCAGCAGCTGGCAGCCTCGGTCCTGCCTGAGACTCTTCATCTATCAGTGCCAAATAATATGGGAAATAGCAACGCACAACATGCACATTACAAAACAAGCACATGAATCAGCATTACATTCATTAGTGAAGTGCTGACATTTGTTCCTAAACTTTGTTTGCTTTGCTTCTTAACCAGTGAAGCAGCGAGGGGCTTTCTGAGGTTCCTGCTCGTAAATGCCCAAAATGAGTCGAGTATTTCTCTGCAACTACAAACTCTGCTTTCATCAGAGGTGTAAATATTACAGCACTGTGTCAGAGTCACTGAGGCTGGAACACAGAAAAAGGAAGTAGATGTATTTATTTTTAGACTTTATTGCCTGGAACCACTTTAAAAATACGCTTTGGGTCACAGTTAACTGCAGAAAACCAGGAATCCACATATGAACATTATCTGTGCAAAGATTTATGCTCACGTCACACGAGCTGATAAGGAGAAGCCAAACCTGGAAGCCACGACTTTGTTGAGGGTGTTTTTTGCAAACTTCTCTCCACAAATTCACATTTTCAAACTGCTTCAACATCTCACTCTGTGTATTCGTGTGTCTCTGAGCTTCGGTGCAGGATCATCATTAAAATGGTGGAAAAATGAGCATGATTGCAACGACCACGGCAAATGGATCAAGTTACAAAAATTAAGCGATACTGATCAACGCACCACAACGATTATGTCGCACGACACAGGATGTGATGTCACAACTGGTGCGAGACTTGCTGGCATGCTCCTATGAGGGTTGTTTTCCGGGGATGGCTTGTTCCTCTTAGTTGCGCGGTCGGGGTTCCCCCAGGTGTCGGGTGGTTCTTGGGGTCCAGGGTCCCGTCTTTGGCTTTCTCTGAAGTGGCCGGCCTCTGCATTGGTTGGCTGGCCGCTGCTTCTGGACTGCTAGTACTCCTTCCCCTGGCTGTGGGAGCTCCATCTGTGGCAGCAAGACCAGGGGCGGATCTAGAGAAATTTTCTTGGTCGACATGGTGCATTTTTCCACCGATAGGAAATGTGGATTTTTTCCTTTCTTTACTGTTTTCGCGCTGTCCTTAGAAAACGCTTAAAACACACACAAACGTGACGACAGTGTTTAGAACAAAGCGTGGCTGATATATATGATCATAACTCTGGATTTACTGGCCTGTAATTAAAATTTAAAAACTTTGAAGTCTGAACTTTCAATGTGGCTGAAACAGAGACTCAGCGTTGCTGCAGCTTGTTGCTATGGCAGCTTACATCAGTCATGTGATTTGGAGGTGCAGCGTGTCCGTGGACCACAGAGGGTTAATAACACTCACCTTCCTCCATTTCCACAGTGTAACATCCACCCACCTGTGTAAAATCCAAAATTCCCATGGTGTTGTTCAGAATGTGCTCTGGCACGATCATAAGCATCGCTTGCTGCTGAAAACAAGAAAAAAGCTGTCCTGCTATGGGCTGAACCACTTGTTACTGATGCAGGGGGGGGGGACGACACTATGCAATATATACAGTTTTAGCATTTATATTCACTGCTGACTGTAACTACGCTCAAACTGTTAATGCGATCTTATTTTAATAAACAACACTGTCATATGCAAAACTGGGGTGGCACTTGGGGTGGCAAGAGATCATTTTAGGGTGGCACTTGCCACCCCACACTCAGAAAAATAAAGGTGCCAACTGGAACCAAAAGTGGTTCTTTAGACTGATGCCATAGAAGAACCTTTTTTGGTGCCACAAAGAACCTTTCAAACAATGGTTCTTTGAAGAACCATTTCTTTCAGTGGTTCATTGAAGAACCTTTAAAGGAAGGCACGTGCAGAGGGGGGGGCTAGAGGGGCTTGAGCACCCGCCCCTTTCCTGATGGGTGCCCAAGGTGCCCTTTTGTTGAGGCAACTTTAAAAAAAAAAAATTATTATTATTTTTTAATGTGTGCGTGCGGAGTCCTGTCTGTGCCCCTCAACAATAATATTTAACTATTAATCACAGTTTCGCTAAATAAAAGGATCTGGCTTGCATCAGTCACATGATCACATTTAACCAATGATCGCCCTTGACGGCAGAACGCTGTTGTGCCAAAGTAGTTACCCCCGTCAAAAATTGTTTCCCCTTTCACGGGAGTGCGCAAAGTAGGAGGAGCCACTTGCCCAGCTCCGTTCTGTACGCTACTTGTCACTGATCTGCAGTCGACGCGATAAAGAGTAAAAGCTGGAAAACAGCAGACTCGATGAATTTAATATTAGTTTCGTGACATTGTAATGTGCCGTGTGGAAGACAGTTTACCTTATACTGTACACTGAAATAACCTGCTGGGAATACTTTGTCTAGAAAAAGACTTTGATACTATAATACTGTAAAACCAGATGGAAACACGTCGCTCTCCAGTGAATTGACACTCGGTTTACACTTTGTAGCAAAGCTATCACGAATGAGTTCATTTGCAAAATCAATCTCAATCTAACCAATAAGTACAGTAACTTTGGAGAAGATGTCTTATTCACAGCAAAAGTTATGGAGGGATACAGATTTTATCAGGCTGTGTGGCATCGGCTGCCAAAATGTGTGCCCCCCCCATCTGTAATCCATATTGGCTTTGTTATCACAAAGGGTATATTTGCCAAATAAGTCACAGTATAACCAATAAGTACAGTAACTTTGGAGACCATTTGGTTTTTTTAGACTTCTTAATTTAACATCTACATCTAGATCACTGTACCAATTTGTTGGATATCCCAGTAGAATAATTTGTAAGCACCAATTCTGGAGAGTAGAATGTGAGGACTCTTTCCAGCCCAGGCATCCATTATATCTACAAAAAGTAATAAGAAAAAGAGATAAGTCAGCAGGACTAAATGTAAATCAAAATTTAAAATGCATAATTTCTTATGTAGTGTCTGACAAAAGACGTGTTTCAGGGTAAATACTTTTAAGACGCTGATAAAATGGGCACATGGTTTAACATTGTATTTTGTAAAAAAAAAAAAAAAAAAAAAGAGCACTTAAATTTGCTTTTATTTGGGGGTAAAGTTACACTTACAATGTTCTACATAGACATTTAAATAAATTCATATTAATGAAAGAAAAGAAATTTAAATACATAGCAATAGAAAAGCTCTTGGCCCCTATCAAATCTTTTTTCCTGCAGAAACACCTATTACAACAAATTTTTAAAATTATGTTTAGTTGAAGCTATATTTTAAAATACTCAGGCTCAAGGCTTGCACCTGTGGCCTTTACTATTACATAACCGTTTCTGGAAAAATGTTATTTTTCTCCTCCAAAACTAGTTTTATTATCTCTAAAATATAGTGTCAATTTTTGGGCTGTTAAAAGCAGCGTCTTAAAGAGTATTTGATCTTTCAAACTGTTGCTGGCAGGCAGTCATCATCACAACATTAATATACTTCTTGTAGTGGGCATTCTATGTCACTAGCAGCATTTATGACAGCAATTTTAGAAAATAAGAAAATGAAGAACATACACTACTAGTCAAAATTTGGGACACACCTTCCCATTCAGTGTTTTTCTGTGTGTTCATGCTTTTCATGCAGTGACAATCATCTTAGGTGACTACCCCATGAAGCTCACTGACAGAATGCCTAGAGTGTTCAAAGCAGTGATCAAAGCAAAGGGTGGCTAATTTGAAGAATCTAAGATATAAAAAATATTTTTGATTCTTTCATACTTTTTGGTTTACTACATCATTTGTGTTAGGGTTAGTGCTCCATATCAATCAATCAATCTTTATTTATAAAGCACTTTTCATACAAAAAAAATGTAGCACAAAGTGCTTTACATAGTTAAAAGCAGCCCACCCCACCCTCCAACTCACTCCCCACACTCTCAATACACATATATCCACACACACACACACACACACACACACACACACACACACACACACACACACACACACACACAGAAGATTAAGAAGATTAAAAAATTAATAAGAAAAACCAAAAAATATTAGGTAAAGCCTAAATTAATAATAGAATGACAGGATAGAATAAATAAGCATAAAATAAATAAACGCTAAGTAAAAGCTAAATTAAAAAGGTGGGTCTTGAGCCTGTTCTTAAAAACATGTACGTTCTCTACGGCCCTGAGCTCCTCCGGCAGGCTGTTCCACAGCTCCATATGTGTCCATTCATAGTTTTGATGCCTCGAGTTCTAATCAACAATGAATCTACAAAATAGACAAGGAAATTAAGAAGCAACATTAAAATGAAGGTGTGTCCAAACTTTTCACTCTTAGTGTACATCAGATATACAATATAAATCATGAACATTCTGGGTTACACAACAACAAAAGAAAGATTCACAGTTTTGAAGGACTCACTTTTTCATTTGTGTAATTTTACACATGTGGCTTACATTCTTTTACAAGTTTTCTATAATGTTTTGCCCCATGAATGTTTTTTTAAAGCATTAACATATTATTAAATTTAAATATTCTGTTAGGAAATATACCTAACAAAATCTTTTTAAAGGTGTAAAATTTCCTATGCCATGATCTACAGAGTACTGAAACAAACACTGTCATAGGAACAAAAGTCCTTTTTTTAAAAATAAAAAAATATTATATTTATTTACATTTCTCTGCAACTGTTGGTTCTATGGTTTGTGCTGTAGATTGCTGGGCTGTAATCTGTGGAGCTGAGGCTTGTGTGGTTGTAGCATTTGGAGCTGTGGTCTGTGAGGCTGGGTCTGCTGTTGTGGTTTGTGAGGCTGGGTCTGCTGTTGTGGTTTGTGAGGCTGGGTCTGCTGTTGTGGTCGGGTCTGCTGTTGTGGTTTGTGAGGCTGGGTCTGCTGCCGTTGTGGTCTGTGAGGCCTGGTCTGCTGTTATTGTCTTTGAGGCTGGGTCTGCTGCTGTTTTGGATTCGCTTTGTAGAGCTGTAGCGTGTTCTGGTGCTGTAACACTTGTGGCTGGTTCTGGTGGTTCGTTCTCTTTCTGTGCTGTTGATCCTGACTCTGGTTCTGATACCGTTATTGGTATACCTTGTGGAACTGGAGATGGATGTTGTGTTTGAACTGGTAGTGATGTAAGTGATGCCATTGGTGCTGTAGCCTGTGTAGCTCTAGGAGGAGGTGGTGGTGCTACCGCCACTGGTGCTGCTGTAGCCTGTGAAGCTAGAGCAGATGCTGGTGCTGCTGGACCTGGTTGTGCTGTTAGTAATGTGGCTGCTGTTTTCTTTAAACCCTGGTGTGGCACTCTTGGCATGCTGTCTTTGCTTAACTTTAGTTGGTCAATATTTACTTTTGGAATGATTGTCCCATTGGAATCCTGAAGATCTGCACTTTTACCTTGGATTGCTGTAATAATGTAAGGGCCTAAAAAGTTTGCTTCAAGTTTCCCCCCTTTCCTCTGCTAGACTCTTATGTTAGCTCTTAAAACTTTGTCACCAACTTTGAAGACGACATCTCTCTTCATCATTTTTATTTTGCCCTTTGTTTTTTCCTGAGCTTTGACCACGTTGTCCTTCACCAGTTCCAACAGTTTTTGATGCTTTTGAATGTCTTCCGACACCTTCCGACAGATCAGTTTCAGTGAACATTATTCACAGAGGGATCTACAGAAACTGTAACACTGTGCAGCTCTGCGACTCAACAATATGACAACAATGTAACACACACTAGAATCATCAAATAAAGCCCCACTAACCACTAGAACTAGAACTAACTAACTAGCACTGGACACTTGCATATTAGAGATTTCTACCACCATAGGAGGCGAGATATCATCCTTGAACCAGAGCATCCAGCCCTCAATTTCGGACATAAAAAGCGACGTGGCCAGGCATGATAACACTTTGACTGAACTGCAGGACTGTGCCTCGAACCACTCTGACACCATCGCCACTCTCCAGGCCACTGTGGAGCGTTTGTCTGCGGAGGTAAAGAAGTTAGATGAGAGATGTGGAGCTCTTGAGGCACTCCAGGAGGAATAATTTAAGAACTGCAGGAATACCAGAAGGCACAGAGGGACCCAAGATGACTGAGTTGGTTCACACCTGTTGGCGGAGGCGCTATCTCTCGAGGAGAAGCCACTCATCGATCGAGCACATAGAGTGAATCGCCAGCGTCCCAAACAAAGTCATCTTCCTCGGCCCATCATCTTGAGATTGCACTACTACCACATTGGTGAGGAAATTCTGCTGAAAGCTGCAGAGAACAAGAACCTGATGTATAAGGGTTTTTAAAATAAACATCCTCCCAGATTTCCCTCCCTCGGTTGGAAACGCAGAGCCGCATTTGCAAATATGAGAGGAAGACTACGTGGGATGACCGGCGTCAGGTACAGACTGCTATACCCTGCAAAGCTGTTAGTGACATGAACTTGACATAAGAAAAGTAATTTATCCCTTTTTGATTCTGTGTATCTGGCGCTCATCCAGTGAGTTCACACTTGGCAGAAACAGACTGAATTTGTCTGGAGAACTTTGGCTTCAGCCAAGTTAGATAAACACACTGTGTCTCTGTCAAAACAGCAGTGTAGTTGTGGCACCCCTGTGAGGGAATGACCACATTAATATTATTTTGTGTAAAACACTCATGTAACGGGACATTTTTCATTGCTATATGTATTTATTTTCAGTTTCTTTAAGAGGATAGAAAATCCATGTAACAGGGATTCATTTTATGTTAGAAAGCAGTGAGGGCGGAACTTTGGTGCTTGCTCCGGGGTTTCGGGGTGCAGTAAGTGGAGCCCACCTTCCGCTGCTTCCTCAGACACGTTCTGGAGGAAAGCAGAGACGCATCGTGTCTTCCTTACTCTGCTCTTCACCTGCTTTTACAGGTCGGTACACGGTGCTCGCACCGAAAATGTTGTTTATTGTCACCATGGTTACCCACGTTAATGTGAATGGGAGAGTTAAGGCGGTCCGCCAAAGTTATTTATATGTAAACACGGGAGAAAACCAGAGGAGTGTCCCGCGCGACCGCACCGCGAGCCCGCTCGTTAGGTGGAGCGCTCGTGAAGCAGAGTCAGTGCGCTCCTATGCTCTGTGCAAACGTGTTGTAATGCTCCAATCAAATCAGTTCTGTGAGATGTGAATGTTAATAGTTCTGTTAAAGTGACTGAGTAGATTAGCTAGTGTAACACAAGCACTCTGAGCAACTCTGTGTAGCTAACAGAGGCATTCATGGGTTGATTCAACAAGCTGTGTTTCATGATGCACTAAATAGTGATTTTGCCAGTAAATTACTGGAGGGAACAAATGTAATGTATTTACCAATGCTGTTATTGAATAGAACTGTTTAGCCAGTAAGACACTGCAGAAGACAATGTGATGTGTTTATTGATATGATAAAAGGATGTAGCTGTTATGGAAAGAAGTGTGAACTTGAGAAACTGAACCAGTTAAAAAGAGTATATTTCACTGATGTTGTGAAATAAGTAAATGTAATTGATGTGAACGAGGAACCAGCTGAACAGTATATTGAAAGCTCATGTTTAGTGTTTTATAGCATTTATTTGTGTGAAATAAATCAGACTCAGACACGTTCTGGAGGAAAGCAGAGACGCATCGTGTCTTCCTTACTCTGCTCTTCACCTGCTTTTACAGGTAACATATTTGTCATCGAGGTCTTCATCCTTGGGACCCGTAACATAGTAACTTCTTCATTGTTATACTTCTATAGTTTTCCCATTTTGTGAGCTGTGGATGTGGAAAGTGTCTCAGTGACACATCCACATGAAAACGGCGTTACCTTCGTTCATTTGCACGTCAAATGAACGAGCTGTTTGGACTTTAACGTCACAGCTGATGCTTCGATACTCGAACTCAAGAGTTCAGCTTCCACTCAGAGGTACAAGTACACACAGCAAAGATAAACGTGTACACAAGGTGGAACCCACAAGTGCACAGCTCCAACCAGAGATGGGCAGTAATCCGATTACTTTTTTCAAGAAACGCGTAAAGTGAGGGATTACTATTGCAAAAAAGGTAATTAGATTACTGTTACTTTGCCGTAAGCACGCTGCGTTACTGCGTTACTAAAACCGCAGCTGTGTGCAGATGAACAATGGATAATCTATCGAGTGTGGAGAGAGTGTGAGCGTGCAGCGTTTAAAGCGTGGAAGCACTGACCTTACTTTGAGTTTGACTCTGTAAAAAGTGACAAAAACATTAGCGTCCGCTGTTCACTGCGTGGGAAGACAACATGCTCACTCACTATGTGTTAATGGGCATGCTTATTTATAACTTTGATAAAATGTCATAAAAATAATTCCATGCCAGCTCACCATTGGTGATCAGGTAGTTTCTGTTCCAGTTCCAGTCCCATAAATCATGAAGCTTGCTGCCAGAAAAGCTTCAAATCTCCTTTGAAAGCTGTTTGTGGTCTTGATTGTGGGAGCTTCAGTTGTCTGACTCCAGCTGCCACACAGTGCTCACTGATATCATTTGCAAAAACCCCAGTGTGACAATATTTATCAGTGAAGCAGAAATCAGGAAGTGACGACTTTTCTTTGAACATTTGCTGAGGCTAAGCTGTGCTTTCTACCACAGTTGGGAATTTCCTGGTTTACAACAAATTATTGTGTCAACACCGCATAAGATTTCAAACTACAGGAAAATCACTGGAGTTATAAGAGGCAGACAACGACACACACACACCACATGCATGCTGTTGCTATTTATTGTGGATTAACCTGTCAAGGGCCAGAACAAAATAATTCTGCCTCAAATACAGGAAATCATAGCTTTCCTGTATTTCCTCCATTGTTGGCATGCTGGTTAGTGCTGTTGCTCCACAGTAAGAAGGTCCTGGGCTAAATTATCCATGAATGTAAACGGCTGTGTGTTTCTATCTGATAGACTGGTGAGCTGTCCAGGGTGTACCCTGCCTGGTAACCTATCACTTCAGGGTTATTTCCCAGCCCTGCTGCAACCAGGATAGAGATAGGAGGATGGTAGTTGTTGTAGACCCATTCAATTTCAATTGAAGGATTAAAATGTTCCAGGAGCTCAACTTACTCCATCTGAACATGTTTCAATCGTGTTTTATGAACACAACATGCAGCTTTACTGAATATGAAAAGGTTGTGTTGATTTAACTCAGTTGTTTAAGTTTCTGCCAAAGCAAAACCTTTGTGTGCAACCAGTGTCCACTATTGAATCAAGTCAATCCAACATGTTTTTGTCAGTGCAAAAGGAGTTACGGTGCCTGTATTCCTGCACAATATTGTCCCGGGAGGGAGAAAAACTTTCTGGTGAAGTTTTGGTTGATTTTCGGGTTTTGCTTGACACTAGGTTGATTTTATCAGTGAGGTTTGGATTGTTTTCTTTCTCTAAGAGAGAGAAAGATGGTTTTATGCTTGGACATGTTTGCAATGGGCCCCAGTATTTGTTACTTTATTAGTATTTTATTGGTTGCGTTTGTTTGTGCTTTTGTTACAGTGCACTGAGATAAGAACATCTGAGAGGTGTGATCCACCGGTGGTGATATTTTGGTATTTTGTGAGTTCCCGATTTAACAAATCAGCTCTTTAATCCAGACCTGAGAGGTTGAACTTTAAAGCGCTATAAAATATTCTTACTGGAAACAGTGGCAAAGTGTTTTTCTCCATGATTATAATGGGCTTGGGAGAAATTCACTTATATGTGACATTGATCACATGAGAAGTCCTGAGTCCGATGCATGTGACATTGGTCTTGGGGCAGTGTTGATGAAAAAGGATGACAAGGGTCGTGAGTACGTTGTGGCTTTTGCTAGTCGCTCCCTTCACAAAGCTGAACTCCCCTACTGCACTTCAGAGAAGGAGTGCCTCGCTGTGATATGGGCTCTGGAACACTTCCGCCCATATGTTGAAGGTGTTCATGTTACTATCTTCACTGACCACAACAGTCTCAGGTGGCTCATGTCTCGTCAAAACCCAACGGGCCGACTCGCCCGCTGGTCACTTCGTTTGCAGGACTTTGATTTCACAATAGTGCACAAACCTGGTGCACAGAACAAAGTTCCCGACGCACTGTCACGCAACCCTTTGCCTCTGACCTGTGACAGGCCGACTGATCTTTTACCAGATCATGCTGTCATGGGCAGCCTGGACATTCGTACTCTGCCCCCCGTCATTCTGGCTGACCGTTCACAATTCAGACAGCTGCAGTTAGACGATCATGTCACAGGTCCACTCCTCAGAGACATTGAAGCAGACTCTCTGAACAGCTCGGACAATGCCACCTTGTTACAGTATGTTGTGTATGACTCTCTTTTGTATCACAGAGAACCCAATTCCACATGTGCTTTGCACTCTTTGAAAGAGCTGAAACTGTTTGCCCCTACTTCCATGAAAGGCACCTTGCTGGACTATTACCATGACCACCCCACAGCAGGTCACTTGGGTGTTTCTAAGACATTGGCTAGACTGCGTTTTAGGTTTTTCTGGCCCAAAATGGCAGCTGATGTGAAACGCTATGTGATTTCATGCTCAGTGTGCCAACTCACCAAGCCAAGTCAGAAAAAAGCAGCCGGTCTTTTGGTTCCCATTGTCCCCCAGAAACCCTGGGAGTATGTGGGTGTGGATTTTGTTGGGCCACTTCCCCGCACCCCCACTGGTAATGCTTATTTGATTGTGTTTGTTGACTATTTGACTAAATGGGTTGAAGCCAGTGCTGTCAAAGAAGCTACATCTCAGGTAGCAGCTGGTAAATTCGTCACTGACATTTTTGCTAGGCATGGTACACCCACTTACCTCATTTCTGACAGAGGGTCTCCTTTTGTGAGTGAGCTTTTTGAACATGTTGTTTCTGCCTTAGGCTCGGTGCACAGACTCACTACGGCATATCACCCTCAGACAAATGCTACTGAACGCGTCAACCGGACTCTGAAAACTGCAATCCGCGCTTATGTAGGTGATAAGCACACATCATGGGACAAGTTTCTCCCTCAGATTTGCTTTGCTCTGCGCACCGCCCCCCATGACAGTACAGGTATGACTCCTGCCATGATGCTTTATGGTCGTGAGTTAGACACCCCGCTTGACCTTATCACTCAGCCTTCTACAGCAGGTGTTGATGAACCGGGTGTGCCTTACCCTGAGACTCTGAGAGCCTCCCTGCAGGAAGCTCACGACCACGCCAAAGCAGCTTTGGACTATAGCCATGACAGACAAAAACATTACTATGACTTGAGACATCGACATGCCACGTTTCGTGTTGGTGACCTTGTGAGAGTTAAGACGCTCAGTCTAACTTTACTGCTAAACTTGCACCACTGTTTCAGGGACCATTGTGTGTATCTCAGAGACTCAGTGATGTTAATTACAGGCTCACTTGGGTGGACTCCGGTGTGGATGCAGGTGTTTATCATGTTGTGAACATGCAACCGTTCCATACCTGGGACTCTCGTGTGTATCTCAGAGACTCAGTGATGTTAATTACAGGCTCACTTGGGTGGACTCCGGTGTGGATGCAGGTGTTTATCATGTTGTGAACATGCAACCGTTCCATACCTGGGACTCTCTCACTTCCAAAGAACATTCTGTTTCATTGCCTGCTGAGAGAGAGACCGCAGAGGGTCTGAACTCTGACTCTCAGGCCCACCCTGGCCCCCCTGCAGACACTGACATTGACTCTGAGCCATTCCCCTTTGATTTACCGGACATTGACTCTTCTTCTGGTGTGGGCGCTGTTCCAGAGAGTGTTTCACCCAGATCTGTCCAGCACCCAGCTGCTGGTGGACATTACAATCTCAGGCCCAGACGTTGCCCCAGAGTTACGTCTGGCTGGAGCAACAAAAGATGGACTAATGATTTTCACACAACCAGGCTTGATCTGAAGTGAAATGTTTTGGTTAAACCTGTTTGATGCTGTCTTGTTGCATTGCTACTTTGAGTCATGATATGTAGATGTTTCTGTTTGGTTCATTCTTGGCATTTACTTAGAAAAAAAAGAGAACAAAAGAAAAAAGTGAAAAAAACTGTACATATTCGTCTTATTTTCACCAATTTCATTTTTAAATGGTCTTTTGCCCTGTGTGTGTGCACCAATCTTAGCTGTAACCTCTATGTATAGGGTACTGTTTGGTGTGGTGTGTGCTTTTTCAGCTGTGTACGGCTGAGGACAGCCTTTTTCTCACCAGGGGGGGACTATATAACAGTTGCTATTGTAATGCAGTGTATCACCACATGGCGGCGCCTCTTGTCTCACGACTGGTGTCACCCCCTTTTTGTTCTTCTTCGCACTCCTCCTGTAATGGATGCTCCCGTGTGTACGCGGACTAGTGTGCTCTTTAGTAATGTGTGGTAGAGGTAGCACTTTTATTTTTGATATTGTAAATAAATGAGTACTTTTTGGAAAGTCAGAAGCTGTTGCTCATTCGCTATCCACCTGCACACCTCCGCGGCTGGCTTCATCTCCACTGCACGTTACAATATGTTGATTTTTTTCGCCTACTCATATCATAATTTTTTTACTTCTGGTTCTGTATGTTCATGTTCTGTTCTTTTGTAAACTTCATCTGTTTGTATGTTGTATACTCATTGTGTTTCAATAAAGTTCGATTTAAAAAAAGGTACGTTCTAAACGAAGCTTCAGACGTCACTGATCACGTGACTCTGGCCAAACGAACCAAGCCTCGACACGGTGCTTCTGAAGCAGCGCGTTGATCTTTCTGACACACGCACCGGAGCGTCAGCTTCAAGCGGACCATCACTACGTCTCACATCTAAAGGTGTCAAGGTAACTTTGAACTGAGTTCAGTCAATCTGGAGTTTTTCCAAGTTTTCTGTTGCTCTCTGTGAGAGAAGAGCGTTAAAGGCGGGGCTCTCCAGAGTCCAGCAAAACAGGAAACCACAGCTGAGTGTGTGTAAGTGTGCAAACCAATAGAATGCATCGTGGTGGGGGGGGGGCATCACGGGCAAGAAAAAAATAAAATAATCGGTCGTACCCATGCTTCCCCGACGTCATGCCAGCGCATATTGGGAAATTCGTAGGCACCGATCGGTTTTCTATCAGCCATTTGCTGGGAGTAAGGGCGCCCTCCGTTTGCGAGGTGCGCCTGCTGCTGGCGGCACAGGGAGGAGAGGGCGGGGCGGCGGGGAGTCTCTGGCTGGCTGGAGCGGCATCTAATAACCAACTCGCAAAACAAAATAAAAACAACACAACAAACAGATATTATGATACAGACTTATAATCTGCACCGATGTTTTTTCTAAATTCTATAAAG
The DNA here is from genome assembly GCF_963969265.1 of Rhamphochromis sp. 'chilingali'. Taxonomy (NCBI): domain Eukaryota; kingdom Metazoa; phylum Chordata; class Actinopteri; order Cichliformes; family Cichlidae; genus Rhamphochromis; species Rhamphochromis sp. 'chilingali'. Next base: position 687,080 of record NC_137929.1, read on the forward strand.
TGAGCGCGAGAGCCCTCGGTGCGCCTGCGCGCTGCTGAAGTCAAAGTAAACTTTATTGTCATCTCCGCCACAGACAGTCCAGCATATAGAGAGACGAGACGACGAGGCTGCAGTTACAGCGGTGCAAGTACACAAACAATAAATATAAGAAGAGTAACGGTGTGTTCACACCGAACGCGATGGACGCGAATAAAACGCCCCAAACGCCCCTAATTTGACGCGTGCACATTCGCGTCTCAACGCGTGTCCAAGAAAAATCCATCGTCAACCGGAAATGTGGGAGGAAGTTGTGCCAGACATCTTTGCAAGATGGCAGCTGTCGAGCTAGCGCTTGAAGAGAGACTCTCCCTTCTCTATGTACTGTGGAGAGCAGAGCAGCAGCGTAAAAGACGTCCTCGCCGTACCTGGGTCCATCAGGTCCTCCAGAGGCGTGAGCAGTTTGGTGAGTTTCACCATTTGCTCCAGGAGCTGCGCCTGGATGACGGCCGATTCCAGCGCTATCACCGTCGGCCAGTTTGAGGACCTGCTTTCCCTCGTCGGTCCCAGAATCGCCCGCCTAGACACCAACTACAGGCGCTCAATCCCACCTGCAAAGCGCCTGTCCGTCTGCCTGAGGTTAGTAAAAGTATTTAATACGGTAGTTCTTTAATGATACCTGTGCTAATATATGCTAAACCATCCATTTATACACTGCTAACATGGATGTGCTATGCTAACAGTGAATGCTGTCGGTGTTTACTGAAAGCAAACTGTGGTACAGAGACGACTCTTTATAATATTTCTAGTGATACTCAGAAGCTCTCATCAAGTCCCGATTTAATTCGATTTATGCTGTTATCAGTGTTTGCAATGATAGCATGGCTGTGGTGTCACATCAATGTATGCGCTCGGTGTTTGCTGATATCAAACTGTAGCATTAGGACCACTGAGTTAACCTTGTAGTGATACTCACTCCTTTATATTTAGACCTGGTTTAATTCTGGGATAGTTGAATGTTTGTATATAATCCCTGCAGCTGTCAGACTCTATAGCAGGGGTCACCAGCCTTTATTAAAACAGAGTTAGATAAAACTGAACAGTTTGGTTCATCTTTAGTTACATGGTTCTATCTTGATAAGCTATGTCTTATCACAGATTAATTTTTCAAAAATATTAATGATTTAAGCAAGGAAAGGGCTACATGTCAACATACAGCTCTTTATTTCTATTAATGTCTCACTTCATTCCTACCTGATTGACATGTTTAGGAATTATGAGTGATTGGCTCACTGTAGTTGTGAAAGTTGCTACCAATCAAATTATGATATGTTAAAGTTAAAACAAAACACAACTGTTTTAGATATTATCTAATATACATTTTGTAATTATCCTTATAATTACAAAATGTTTTATGTAAGATTTAAGTTTTGTGATTTAAATCTGACATCACAAAAGTATTTTGGAATTTGAATAATGTATTTTGTAACTGCAGCACACATAATACTGATTTTGAACAATTTTGTCCAGGTTCCTTGTCACCGGGGACTCCTTCAGGACCATCGCGTTCAGTTTCAGAGTCGGTGTGTCCACGGTGAGCCAGATCACCCCCCAGGCAGCGGCGTCCATCTGGGACTGTCTAGTGGACGACTTCATGGCTGTGCCTTCACCTGGAGACTGGCGGTCCATCACAGAGGGATTCCAGGAGCGCTGGAACTTTCCTCTGTGCTGTGCAGCTCTGGATGGGAAGCACATCCAGACAAAGGCACCCCATATATCATATAGGAGACACACACATTGATATACACTAAATATTTATTTCATTTCTTTTTTGTGGTGCCCAAATTTATGCACCTGCTTGATTTTGTTTAAACAATTATTGCACACTTTCTGTAAATCCAGTAAACTTCTTTTCACTTCTCAAATATCACTGTGTGTGTCTCCTGTATGATATTTAACTGACATTTTTTATTGTAACAACCAACGATTTATACAGGAAAATAATGTCTATTAACAAGGTTGCCCAAACTTTTGCATCCCACTGTATTAGTATATTTTGTCATTAGTATAATATGAAATAAATTCTACATGTGTCAAGTCGTGTGCCAACATTTGCTGTGTAGTAGAACTGAGACATCAGTCATTATAAAAATTTATTTGAAATAATATTAAAATTCTCAAACAGAAAAACATTAAACATAAATATATAAAATATAAGAATTTACAGAGAGACAGGAATAAAAAGGACCAGCTGCTCTCCAGAGCAGGAACAAGGCTGAGGAGGAAATGCTCCATTGGAGACTGGTGTGAACTCTTCAGGGACTCCAGGATGGCCAGCTCCACCGCCGATGGACCGTCCTGGGACCCGTCCCTCATCTGCCTCGGAGCCGTCCTCCTCTGTGGGCCTGTAAAACAGCACAAAACACAAAGAAATGAGAAGGCTGCTACTAGATTTTAATTTCAACATTGAAAAAAACAAAAACAGGATATAATCAGATTGGTTTTAGATATTTAGTAAAGGTGATCACAAGGCAATCCCACCGACTAAAAAGGTATCAGTGCTTGCTGTACATATCTGTGGGTGCAGCAGCAGGAGCTCAGGGACTGGGGATGCTCTGCTGCAGAATCAGTTGGTTCTATCAATACAGTATTAAATGTTAACAGGTTGGATATAATAATCGTAGAGTAGACAGTGGTCCCTCATTTATTGCAGCAGGGGTTCTCAGAATAACTAGCCCCTGGCCACGCACTTTATACACTTTTTTCCACACACACACATGAACATTGGTCACAGTTCTCACAATTGATTCTCAAAGTGCAAACCTTTGTAGATTGCAAAACGTAAAAGTATTATTATGCCGCGGTTTGTCTTCATCTGCCCGCCACTTTCGTGCACCTTTTTCCCTCGCGGTGCAGGTGTCTATTTCCGAATGAGGGTCTTAGTTATGGGTGTTTTTGTGCTGTTTTTTCTATTGGACGCGATGGTTATCAAAACCAAACATGATAAATTTGGCAAGCGCAGGAGACACAACACGGAGCAGATTTGTCAATCAGGCTGCAGAATGCAATGCTGTACGGTGCAATAAAAAAATCAGCGAAAAAGCGAAGCAGTGACGGATGAGCGGGACCACTGTGTGCTGTTTATTAATAAAAAATATATATTCCTATATGACAACATTCATAAAAGCAGAACGGTATTTGTACGTCAGTGGGAAAATAGCAGTGGCTTGCTAGCTTTTGTGCGGCTTCCCCGGGTCAGTGAAAACTTTCAAAAGAGAAATGAATGAACTTACCAGGTTGCCCGATCTCTTCACATATCTTCCTCCAAGCTCGGTCCTTTTTATTCCTGTCTCGGTACAGAAAGCAGCTGGTGTCGTACAGCTCCGAGTTGTTTGCTACGCGTTGATTAGCCTTCCCTCCATTGAAGTATGAAGGGATTTGGCTGGATCTGCCCCTTTGACCTAGGTCACAGCCACGTCACCAGGCTCCTGATTGGTTGTCGCGGCGCGATTTGACGCTGGAGTTCAGCTTTTTCCAACTCGAGCGGTAGACGCGAAACGCGTATGCACAAAATGCAACACAAAAACTCACGCGCGTGGTTTTATTCGCGCGTCAAACGCGCCAGACGCGCTACACTGACGCGCGTTTCACGCGTTTTCGCGACGCAAATCTGCTTCCGAATTTTCGCGGGACCCGCAATCGCGCGTCATCGCGCCTTTCCATTGACTTTACATGTAAACCTGACGCTCTATTCGCGTCCATCGCGTTCGGTGTGAACACACCGTAAGAAAATAAATCTACACTTTAGGACTCGGGGTAAAGGATCAATAACAATTTAAATTTATAATTTACAGTTTGATGATTTAAAGTCTCACACAACCCGTCAAAAGGGGCGGGGCCGGCTGCTTCCAAGTAGAGCACATTTCATTTATAATGATGTAAATCCAAGCCCATCATGGATTCACGATCTGAATCCTGGGTTGTGTGAAATCCCAGAAATCAACCTTAGACAAAGTGAATCTGTGAACTAAGGTGTAGGTCTGTTAGGTTAATTGTGCTGATCCTCGGGTTGGGGGATTTGTGTTTGTACTGGAGCGCAAAATTCAAACCAATGGAAGATGGACAATAAAAGTTCAAAGCCATCAGGTGCTCAGGTTAGAAAAAAGAGAAAAGATGCAGGTAAGCAGACGTGTGATTGGATAATGGCAGGTCATCCTGAACCAATCAGACTAAACTCCAAACAATACATTATGTTACAGATTTTAATATTAATTAGTCATTGTTACTTGTTGATTTGTCCTTTTCTCATTGTGTGACGAATTATGACGACTGTTTGGTAGCTGTTATTGTCTCTCTCTCTCTCTTCATGTGTGTTTCTCTGGTGAAACAATAGTTTTGTGTTAATGTTAGGGCTGCACGATTTTGCATAAAATGAGAATCACGATTTTTTGGCTTAGAATTGAGATCATGATTCTCTCATAACAATAAATAAACATAAAACAACAAATGTCTCACGTTTTGTTGTTGCAGCAAAATGTTGTCCTGCTTGAAATTCCGTCTCCACCGTTGCTCGACGCTGCGTGTACAGAGCAGGTAGTGCAACAATAGAAAAATAGTTGCGGGACGGCACTGTGTAGCGTTTGTCTAGGGTGTTGATCGTTTTCCTAAATCCCTCGTTTTGCACAGTGTTGATGGAGCCATATCTTTGGTGAGGTGATAAGTGATAGCCTCCGTAATGTCTTTGTGCCTGCGGGAGTTCGACGTGTATAGGGAAGCGCTGTATAAGGTTCCCGTTATTGATGTTTGGGTGGTTGACCGGGACGGATTTTCTCCTGTCACTTTCTCGTCATCCCTGACGTGCTCTCCGTTGTTGTTTCCCTGCTAATTTTAGCATCACACGGCACAGCTTCTGTATCACGTGGTATAAGGCTCCGCCCTTGTCATTTGTTGAGCAGGAAGAGTGAGCGCTTGTTTTCATGCAGAGTACGTCCCGGATCAAAATGCGGTACATTTGATCCCTGTTGTCTTTGCTTGATGATTGGTTTGAGTCTTGACAATCCACATTGCTGGCGTTGCATCTTTCAATGCCAGCAATGGCAGGTATCAGTGCTCAAACCTTTTGTGTTTGTTTCCAACAAGTTGCCCACCTCGGGAAACAAAAATGTGTTGTTTTACTTGTCAGATGAACATATGAGACACTTTGACTCTTCAGTGCAGTGTGGAGCCTAACAAAGATCTGTTTTGTGTCCCAGCTGATCAGCAGGAGGAGGAGAGTCTGACGGAGCAGCAGAGGAACATTTTCAGCTACTTGGACTCAGCTCAGCCACTACAGAGGAAACAATGAGCTCAACACAGAAGGTGACAGACAGAGCAGGACCATATGACCAAAGATATTTATCACCATATACATCTGAACATTTGCCATAACGATGTAGCTGACGATAGAATTGACACCAGACAAAATACTTTACAGCTGCACAACTTTATTAAAAACCCATCAATGTATTTTCACTGAAACAAGCAGCTGTTGTTTATGTACATTAAAGTTATATAAAAATGTAACAGTGCAAATGCAAATTCCTCGCTGACAGTTTAACCAAAAGGCGTTTCCAGTGGAAACTGGGCGACACATCCTGAGCATAACCATGTATAATATCCACTAAACTTCAGAAGAGGTTATACAGTCGTGGCCAAAAGGTTTGAGAATTGCATAAATATTGGAACCTGGAGAAGTTGCTGCTTAAGTTTTTATAATAGCATTTTGCCTGCACTCCAGAATGTTATGAGGAGTGATCAGATGAACTGCATCGTCCTTCTTTGCCATGAAAACGAACTTAATCCCCAAAAAGCCTTACCACTGCATTTCATTGCTGTCATCAAAGGACCTGCTGAGACCATTTCAGTGATCGTCTTCTTAACTCAGGTGAGAATGTTGGCGAGCACGAGGCTGGAGATCATCATGGCTGTATCCCGATTCAGGTTCTGCAGCTTTAAAGTCCTCAAGGGCCGCGTACTCAAAGACCGCTAAGGCCGAAGTGCGAGGCTCGTAGGCTCGTGAAATGGGACGTCTAGCCTCCGTCGCGCTGCCCAGGTTGCCTAGCAACCATGATACTAACAGCTGGAAACGTTTCATACAGCTTTGTTTGACAGAAATGAAGGAGAACATATTTAGTTCATTTGTTTCTACATGAGCTCTGTGTGATTTGATGAGTATCTGAGGCTGAGACCACAGGACTGTGAAACATGATTGTTGGGCTTCATTTCTGTGCTGAACAGTCGTTTAAGATTAGCTGTAAATAACAATTAGCTGATGTTGTTCATGAGACTAAAGTCATCTCACTGTGGTGATGTAAATATAATATGGCCAATATTATAGTTATTATATTGTTGGCATTACTAAATTTGGCTCAGTGCTTACATATATGTGTAAAAGCAAATGTAGGAGCTGTGATAACTGTGTCTGATAGAATGAAGAGTAGACTGATAGATGAAATATTCCTTTATTGGGTGAGAAAATCAGACCATGTCATAACTGCTTTAAGTCACACAGAATAGATATCAGAGCCTTAAACAGGCTGACTTCTGCTAAATGGGTCAAACTGGGCAGAAAGTCTACAAACACATAACATCCTTATAGAATATGATGTAACACTATAGATCAACTTAGCTCAGAATATATAAAGCATATAAACAGTTACAGCAATATGATGCAACAAACACAGCAGCTACTGATCCAAAATACTCAAAGCTTCATAGAACTGAAACCAACATTTATTTTTAGCTCCATTCTGCTGCTGATACAGACTTTAGGTTTCTGAACATTAAACTTGTTGCTGTCTTTCATAGTGTGTAACTTGAAGGCCCTGAGTACTTTCTCCCACACTGAAAACACTGGGATGATCACATTATTTGAACATTACCTAATAAGACTGATTCAGCACAGACAGTTATGTTAAACTTTCCTAGCAGTCCTTCACAAACAGGGAACAGTCTGTCTATTCTCTCCATCTGTCAGCTGCTGCTGGCTCTTCCTCCTCCTCTTCCTCACACACTGCTGAGTTTGTCCTGGTGGATCATCAGGGCTGCAAAGCCTCACAGATGATGTGCAGCAGTGGCTCCCTCAGTCTGTCCTCACTCTGGACACTTGCAGTCGTCACACATGGAAATCAAATGTGTGATAAGCTGCAGGATTCAAACACAAGTGTAACTTATAAACACATGTTCATACTTTTATTCCACAATCAGAGAGAAAGAAACAGAGAGAGAGTGCAGGACAGACAGACAGGTGACAGTCTCAGGTGTACACACTGCTACACAACAGCACCAGAGAAGCAGGATTTAGTGTTTGTGTTATTACGAGTGTAAACAAGAAGAGTTCCAGATGGTGCAGTGGACACATGTGTGACTGCTGTGATTAAAGCATCTTTCTTTCAGCTTAACGAGTGAACCGTCAGCTCGTTCAAACACACGTTAAAGTGCGTTTGGCTCGACACCACCGAACAGAGGCAGCAATATAACACAGCTAACATTAACAGTGCAGTGAATCCTGCTTGTGCCGTGATGTTCAGGACTGCAAACCGAGCAGCATCACTGACTTTCAGCTTGTTGTGTTTGTGGATATATGACTGACTTTAATTATCCACAAAATCATCACATTCTCTGTCAGATTAAGGTCGACTATTGAACGGTGTATATTTTAAAGGCTTTAAAACCAAGTTAACGCTGAAAGTACAAACATCACTAATGTCACATAACTCTGCCGACAAGGCATAGCTATGGCTATGAAATGCTCTTTGTGTATCACTTCTTCATTATGAAAGATGTCATTAATGCACTAGTAATGTCTCATCTGGAGTATTGTTCAATCATTTGGTCAGCAGCTAATAAGACAGATCTTAACAGACTTCAGTTAGTCCAGAATAAGGCGTCCAGATTAGTGTGAAGATGTTCATACTATACTAATATTGATCAAATGCATAATAACCTTTCTTGGCTTCCTGTACAGGCTAAAATATTCTATGGCTTACTTGTAGTTCTAAAGAAAGCAATTCTGTTAAACACACCACATTTATTCTGCTCAGCTGCAGTATCCAGATGAAATACATCATCATATTACACAGTTTTCAACAAGCTGCAATTTAGTAAATGCTCGAGTTAAAAGTAACGTTTTGTAAAACTGTTACATTTAGAGCAACTTTTAAGTGGAATAAGTTGCCTTAAAAAATTAGAGAATTATTCAAAACTTCAATGAACACTTAAAAGCCGATTTACAGAGCTTTTAGTTGTTGTAAATATTGTAAGACATGATTTGTTTTTGAAATTTGTGTAATGTGCCTCAATGTTATTGATATTATTATTATTATTATTGATTGCTTATATTTGAACAATTGTGAAACCTCACTGTGGATGTAAGAGTGAAATTATGTGGATATCTTGAATCCACTTTATTGTGTAATATTTTATGTGAGTATTTGACGGAAGACGAGCAACATCTGTTGTGGAAGCTAACGGGGTTCCTTTAGAATAAACAAACATAGGATTTATTATCACTGAATAATTCTGTATAAATCTATACAAATTATAGAAATATGTAATAGGAACCAACAAAATAATCTAAATTATAAAAGTGTGTGTGTGTGTGTGTGTGTGTGTGTGTGTGTGTGTGTGTGTGTGTGTGTGTGTGCATGATTTTAGTGTTTGAACAGTCATGAATTATCTTTAACAGCAGGTTGGATGTAATGTGTTAGAACTACCAGCAGGTGGGGATAAGAGACCTTTAAGGTGTTTGGTGCCACGCTCCACCTTCAGGTTTAAAACTAGTGTTAATGGAGTTTGAAGGTTGAGTTTGTTCCACGACTGCATTTCACTCACTGCCTCTGTTTGTATCTCTGTCACTGCAGGACCAACATGGAGCCAGAAGTCAGCGCTCTCAGGAGGCCGACAAACCTCACAGAAGAAAGGGAGAGAAAAAACACACCTGTGACGAGTGTGGGAAGGGTTTTACTCTGAGGGCTAAACTAAAACAGCATCAGGTCATCCACACTGGAGAGAGACCGTTCAGCTGTGACTTGTGTGGAAAGTCTTTTTCCTTGAAGGGTTCCCTAAAAACACACCAACTCATCCACAGTGGAGTTAAAGCGTACAGCTGTGATCAGTGTGGCAGAGCTTTTACTCAGAGTAGCAGCTTACAGAGGCATCTAGTTACCCACTCTGGAATTAAGCCATACACCTGTGACGAGTGTGGGATGGAGTTTACTCTGAAGGCTTCACTAAAACAGCATCAGGTCATCCACACTGGAGAGAGACCGTTCAGCTGTGACTTGTGTGGAAAGTCTTTTTCCTTGAAGGGTTACCTAAAAACACACCAACTCATCCACAGTGGAGTTAAAGCGTACAGCTGTGATCAGTGTGGCAGAGCTTTTACTCAAAGTAGCAGCTTACAGAAGCATCTAGTTACCCACTCTGGAATTAAGGCATACAGCTGTGATCAGTGTGGCAGAGCTTTTACTCGCAGTAGCCACTTACAGAGTCATCTAGTTACCCACTCTGGAATTAAGGCATACACCTGTGACGAGTGTGGGATGGAGTTTACTCTGAAGGCTTCACTAAAACAGCATCAGGTCATCCACACTGGAGAGAGACCGTTCAGCTGTGACTTGTGTGGAAAGTCTTTTTCCTTGAAGGGTTCCCTAAAAACACACCAACTCATCCACAGTGGAGTTAAAGCGTACAGCTGTGATCGGTGTGGCAGAGCTTTTACTCGCAGTAGCCACTTACAGAGGCATCTAGTTACCCACTCTGGAATTAAGGCATACAGCTGTGACATCTGTGGAAAAACTTTCAGCCGGAGAGGGAGCCGAAATACACACCTACGCATTCACACCAGACATGATGTGTACTGCTGTGAACAGTGTGGCAAAGAGTTTATAACTCACACACACTTACAACGACACATGTTTACCCACACTGAGGAGAGACCTTATCAATGTGACCTGTGTGAGAAGACTTTTAAATCTCCACATGACCTGAGACGACACCAACAGATCCACACCAGAAAGAGACTCTACAAGTGCAGCTACTGTGAGGTATGTATTTATATTGTTATCTTGTCATTTTAGCCTGACTGTTTGGAACAACTCTGCTCATTAAACTGTGTTAGCATGTTAGCAATTCTACTGCATGGAAAAGCAGCTCTGAGTGATTATTCAGATTTTCCTTTCAGTTATGATTTTAGTATTACTGTAGTATTATGGTGGTAGTATTGTAGTTATTGCAGCCCAGTAAACTGAGTGTGTTAACTGAAACAGTCAAATGTAGTTGGACGTCTGCAGAGATGCTCTTTATTTCAGGCGACGTTCAGGATACAAATGTTGAAGGACTGACTTACACTGTCTTTGTGTCTTTGTTTAGAAGCAGAGCGACACAGATGGATCCAGTTCTCAACCCTGTCATCACTGTGGTGGTGGGAAAGACTTTCATTGTGACCTCTGTGGAAAAACTTTCAGTCGGCAAAATACCCTAAAACTACATCAACGTAGACACACTGGAGACAAACTGAAATACTGCAAAGAATGTGGGAGAAGCTTCTCCACAACAAGTGAGTTAAAACGACATGAACTGTTTCACAGTGGGGTTAAAAAGCACCTCTGTGATCAGTGTGGGTCATCCTTCACTACTGAAGGTGAGCTTAAATCACACAAACGAGTCCACACAGGAGAGAAACCACACAAGTGCAGACACTGTGAGAGAAGCTTCTCACAGTCAAGTAATCGTAACAGGCATGAACGTGCACACATGGAAGGAAACTACAGCTGTGACCAGTGTGACAAGAGCTTCAGGAATCTCAGTTCATACTCTACACACAAACGATCCCACGTTACTAATAAACTGTTTCACTGTTACCAATGTGCCCAAACATTCACCTCATTGTCTGCTCTGTGCAAACATCAGCGCGATCACTCAGGGCTGAAATCACTCCCATCACTGGATCACAGTGAATCTGAAGACACAGAAAGATCCTCTGGTTTCTGTGTCAGACTCAAAAAGCTTGAGATCAGGCTCCACAGAGTTCAGATGGAATCATTTAAACTTGTGTTGAACTGAACTGGTTGCTGGGCTGAACTTCTACATAATACAGATCTACATGGGATCTTCTTTTCTGTTGTTTTACTGAGTCAGTTTTGTCCTTTTTTCTCTGTCCTGGTTTTGCTCGTCTGTAAATGATTGAAACTCAGTCAAATAGTTCATTGTTCTCCAGCAAAACGTTTTTTGGAAACTCATGTTTAACCTTTAAAACTCTGACATGTTTTAGCACACAAGGCTTCATCGGGGAGTTCACTCATGATTGGACCATGAGAACAAAGGTTTTTAGTTCTTTCAAAGAGAGTCTTGGAGATGTTTGATGTTTCTGTTTTTCTGAAACCACCTGAAAGAAAAACTATTTTTCTTGCTTTATGTAGTGTGGAAGTTTTTAATGTTTCTTCATCTGTGATGTTCTTGAATGTGTTCACGTGAAGATGGTACAAATAAACTGTCCTTTCAGCTTTAGCTCCTAATTTATTCATTATTTATGGATGTAGCACAGCAGCCGTCTCTTGATTAACACATGGAGGGCTCGGGATCTGATGGTGTCGTCTCCCTAATTTGCCCACTCAGTAAATCTCACTCATGGCCAAGAAATTGAAATAAACCTTGTTTCCCTGCTGGATAGTGATCCACTGTAACTCTGCTCCTCCTTCCTGTTTAGGATTTCTGTGGCTGAAGTAAAATTCCCTCCATCCATCACTTATCCCAGCTAACCCAAAGTGAAATAAAGTTTTGCTCGTCTTAAAAAAGCATTACAATAATGGGCATTACCAATGCAAACTGAATGATACAGAAGATGAAAGAAGAGACTTTGATCAGTTAATAAAGCTCATGGTCTGGATTCATTGTGGCTGCTACACAGATACTTCTGGGTCACTTCTCTCAGTTAGGAACCTTCCTCACCAAACTGACTGTTGGACCACACCCCTGGTTTCATGAGAAATTGTTTCAGCCATGATTTCTCTTCCTGTATTTCAGAGTAAAGACTGAAGTGACAAATGGAAGCATGTTTAAAAAACACAATGTGAGAGAGACGTTGAGGTCCTTAGAAGTTACCCTGGGTTTTTCTGTCACCCTGCTAGATGTTACACACCTTGTTATTGGACTGATTTCTACTGCTGGACTACTCCTGCGGAGAGTAACAATACTCTTACTAATTAGCTCCCTTTCACACCTTTGGGGATATTTATTTTTGTGTTTGCAGCGCTGTGAGCCAGAACAGCGAGAGAAAAATCTGCAACAGCGACGAGCCGAATGCTTACGTGAATCGCAGCAGCTGCACATGTGCTACGCTGAATTAGAGGATATCTTTGCTCTGGATTTCTATTTCTACTTTTTCATTTCTATATGATTCTTCTTGCATCTAAACAAAGATGATTCAATTTGCTAAATGTTGATGGCTCTTCGTGCTCAGGTGTAAATGAGACGTAATATTTGCTCTTGGTTTGGTTCTCCTGTACAGAACCTTGCAGTACAACAGAAACCTAAAAACATTATTTGTAGTTGTTATTCTTAGTTGTTCTGCTGCCTAAATACCACAGGGTCTGATTATGAAGTTATTGAGCTGCACATACTTTACGACCTGCTTAAGTTGGAGGTCACAGCGTCTGTAGAGCAGCTGGAACATAATGAAGTCTACAAGGTTATGTCATGGTCCGCGGCCCGGCGTCCGGGGTAGGATCGATAGACGCTTGCGGGAGAGGGACGCCGAGCGGCGGCCTAAGCCTATGGGCTCCGTAGTACGCCCCGGGATCCGCGTTTCTCCGCCCCCAGCTGCGTGTGCGCGCTCTCCGTCGCCTCCGGACGGGATTCCCGGCCGCGTCCTCAAGTCATGCGCGGCTCAGCTGGCTGGAGTGTTCACACACATCTTCAACCTTTCCCTCTCTCTGTCTGTAGTCCCAGCCTACTTCAAAATGGCCACCATCATCCCTGTACCCAAATCCTCCACCATCTCCTCATTGAACGACTGGCGACCTGTAGCCCTGACCCCCATCGTGAGCAAATGCTTCGAGAAGCTGGTCAGGGACTTCATCCGCTCTGCACTACCCGACTCACTGGACCCTCTACAGTTCGCATACCGCCACAACAGGTCCACTGATGATGCCATAGCCCTGACACTACACACTGCCCTGTCACACCTGGAGAAGAGAGACACGTATGTGAGGATGCTGTTTGTAGATTACAGCTCAGCATTCAATACCATCGTTCCCTCGAAGCTGGACAGGAAACTGCAGGATCTAGGACTGAGCAGCTCCCTCTGCAGCTGGATCCTTAGCTTCCTGTCTGACAGACGCCAAGTGGTCAGACTGGGCAGCATCACCTCATCCCCCATCACACTGAACACTGGTGCTCCACATTCATGTGGTTATCTTTACCTAAATGAGTTCACTTTGTGGCTGCCAGGTTGGGCAGAAGTACCTGTCCCCTGTTAGGCTTAGCAAGGTTCTCCAGGAGTTTCTCCATGGGTAGAGCTTCTAGCTCCTCCAGCACATCTGTGGCCGTGCAGGCTGCCACTTTCTTGGTTGCTCTTTTTACCCCACTGGTGGATGAGCTGCAATGGTCTCCATTTGTCCCATATGTGTTTACTACTTCTTCTTTTGCATATTAAACACATTATTCTGTTTCTATGTATTTGCTATGATTTGCTATTTGTTAAGTAACATTGCTTCACTCACTATGCCGGGTTTGTGTGTGGAAGCATTCAGTTGCTGGCAAATCAAACATTCTGCAAATGAAGCTGAATACTCAGTTACATGTTTCTTTACATCTTATTATGTTACAGATTAAGTCATTTGTTCTTACTTTGTTTGTCTTTTCAGTCTTCATGAGGGTCAGGTGTGGGGAAACGCCCGCCCGGCATTTCCTCATTTTAAAGTCCTGCTGATGTCAAACATGACAGAGGCGTGGAGGAGGCCATTGCTCTGCACTGCATCATCCATCAGCAGGTCCTTTGCAGCAAATGCCTGAAGTTTGACAATGTGATGTCTATTGTTGTGAAATGCATCAACCAAATCAGATCCAGGGGCTTAAAGCACCGAAGGTTCTGTGCTTTTTTAGAGGAAATGGAGTCAGAATATGGGGATGTGCTCGACTTCACTGAGGTACGTTGGCTCAGCAGGGGAAATGTATTAAAGAGACTTTTTGAGTTGAGAGCAGAAGTGAAGCCTTCATGGAGAAGGATGGAGTTAGTGTTCCTGTGCTAACTGATCCCAAATGGCTCATGGACTCAGCTTTTCTTGTTGATATGACACATGAGCTTAATGTACTGAACAAGACGTTACAAGGCCAGGGGCAACTTGTCAGTGCTGCCTATGACAACGTGAGAGCATTCTCCACAAAACTGGCGCTCTGGAAAGCTCAGCTCTCTCAGACAAACCTTTGCCACTTCCCAGCATGCAAGGCACTCGTGGATGCAGGCACACCATTCAGTGCTGACGAGTATGTTGATGTCATTTTGATGCTACAGGAGGAATTTGATCACAGATTTGCTGACTTCAAGACACACAGAGCCACCTTTCAAATGTTTGCGGACCCCTTCTCCTTTGATGTGCAAGATGCCCCTTCTGTGCTTCAAATGGAGCTCATTGAGCTGCAGTGCAACTCTGAACTCAAAGCAAAGTTCAGGGAGGTGAGTGGAAAAGCAGACAAGCTTGGACAATTTTTGAGAGAATTGAGCCCTAGTTTCCCTCGGCTTTCCCGAATGTTCAAGCGGACCATGTGCCTTTTTGGTAGCACATACTTGTGCCAAAAGCTCTTCTCCACTTTGAACTTCAATAAGTCCAAGTACAGGTCCAGACTTACGGATGATCATCTTCAAGACATACTGAGGGTCGCAACTGCTTCCTCCCTCAGGCCAAATCTGGCTCGGCTATGCGAGAGGAAACGCTGCCAGGTCTCTAGCAGCAAGGAGTAGGCAAGAGAAGCCATGTTCAGAAGAACAGTTCATTTTCTCCAGTGTTCCATTCATGTTCAGAAGAAGGTTATAGAACTGTTAATACAGACATTTCAATCTAAATACAGCAGATATAGAAGACTGTGGTGTGCATGCCAGAGCACTCTGGAAGGCACACAGAGTCTTTACAGACTACTGAGGATCAAACCTCTATCATCATGCAATCGATTATACAACTCTAAGCATATATGATTAAATATTTCTAAGCATAAATGACAATCAACAATATAAACCTTACAGCTGGTTTTAAAAGCAGAATTTATTTGTTTCTCAAATGAGAAAGAGCTATCGAGAAACACTCCTAAATCTTTAGTTCTGAACTTTTCCAGTGGGCCAAGGTCAACATTATCTGCTAATGCTAAATAGGCTGCCGTTATTAACTAATAACGGCATCACAACATTGAGCTGACGTAGGCCCCTATTAGCACCTATGTCTAATTTAAGGCAAATACGCATTAGAACCTAATGCTCATATCGTTTTCCTTTGCTTTATAACAATGTGAGCAGCTACTGCTAAATAGCATTAGCTAATAACAGCAGTCTAATTCAATGCAAGTTAGCATTATTTGCATTATAACGATGTGAGGAGTTAATGCAAATAATGCTGCCATTAGCGGCTAATTCTAATTAGGGGTGAATAATTATCCGATCGTTCAAAGTGACGTCACTAGCCGTGTCTGGGCCTAAACTCTGCTGCAGGTCCATATATCAAATGATCACTGTGGCATTACTGAGAGTTCAAACACTGTCTTAAGTCTTTCATCTTTAATAAAATTATCAGCGTTCTGCTCTACCATATGGAACGCCAGGACTGCGATAATGAATTAATTAAATACACCATTAAATAATTAATTAAATGTGTCAATAATTAATTAAAATCGGAAATAAGTAAGTTACATAAATATTTACGACACACGTAATTAATCAATTATTGACACATTTAATTAATTAATTAATTAATTAATTAATTACAGTTTAATTAATTATTGACACATTTAAATAATTATTTAATGGTGTATTTAATTAATTCATTTTGGCACAGTTGACTCCTTCAGGTCTCACCATGAAATAATTTTATCTGTCAGCCTCACCCATCAAACTCAGGGGGCGGGGCTAATGCTGATCGAGGCTAAACCATTGCTTTGGCCTGGTGGCCATTGTTTTTAGCACACAACAGCCAGCTTGTGGAAACTAACAGAACTAAACTAAACTCTGTTTGTGTGTCACCAAATACCGTTTTAATATTTTGGTGGTTTAATCTTCATGTGTCTGGTCGGTTTGTCAAGATACAGCCTCTTTGCAAAAGTGCTTCGATGATTTCGGAGATGTCTGCCCAGTCTCACGGCAAACCCGGTCGCCTCGCAAGCAATCGAGCTGTTATTACCACCGACAAAGCGCAGGCCCCGGTACACAGCTGTAATAACCCCCGCTGACTTCTTTTACTGAGGTTATATTTATCGGTGTTTTATTTCCTGATGTTCTTATGTGTCCTACGTGTTTCAGTCGCCAATTCTGAATTATAACTAACATTAAAAACATGTTTAAGGAGGAATTAAATACATTATTATATTATTATATAGAGAATTAAATACACCATTAAATAATTATTTAAATGTGGCAATAATTAATTAAAATGTGAAATAAATAAATAATTAAATGTGTAAATAATTAATTAAATGTGTAAATAATTAATTAATAGCATGTGTCGTAAATATTTATGTAATTAATTAATTATTGCCACATTTAATTAATTATTTAATGGTGTATTTAATTAATTCATTATGGCAGTCCTGGCGTTCCATAACACCAGGTGTAACAACTGAGTTTAACATCCAGGCATCCGTGAAAATGGAATTTATGACATTTAACAGAGTGAGAAGTTAGCAGGAAGTTAGCTCGCTAGCTTCCATCTAAATACAATGTAGCATGTCCTGACTGCGGGGTTTTGGAAACAAATTAAAACGTACAGCTCTGCAGCACAGTGGCACGGTGGTTAGCACTGTTGCCGCACAGCAAGAAGGTCCTGAGTTCAATTCCACCATCAGGCCAGGGTCTTTCTGTGTGGAGTTTGCATGTTCTCCCCGTGTTTGTGTGGGTTCCCTCCGGGTACCCCGGCTTCATCCCACCGTCCAAAGACATGCAGCTTATGGGGATAGGTTAATTGGATAATATAAATTGTCACTAGGTGTGAATGTGCGAATGAATGTGAGTGCGAATGGTTGTCTGTCCCTGTGTGTTAGCCCTGCGACAGACTGGCGACCTGCAGAGGTGAGGACCGGCACCTGTTTGAAAGAGACAAATACACACAAACACACACAACAACAGACGAGAAACAAACACACAGAGAGAGGAAAGAATGGTTATACAGAACTTGAGGACATTACCTACATGTAAATATATAAATAATTATAAATTTGTTGGGTTTTCTTTAACAATGTCAGAAGGAGAGAGGCACTGAGGCACCGTCTTCCGCCCCCCGACGCTCCTGCTGTGCCTCCTCCTTCTGACAGGAACTGCCTACAGAACAAGTATGAATGATGCCTGAGTGGACACACACAACTCACAAGTTCCTGGCTCTGTCAGCTCCTCTGCAGAGGGTTTCCCTAAGAAGGTGGACCTAGCAGGGTCACCGGGGGACGGGGAGCTGTGCCTCACGGCCCTCACTTCGTCGGAGAAACCCTCATGCGAGTTCAGAAACTTGTGTGTTGAGTATGTCGCTGTGAGCCTCCACCATTTACTGGTGGGTGCAGCCTGAACTGTCTAGAGACAGACCAGACCAGCTGCACAACACAGACACTTCAAACCTGAGGACAAAAACTAGGAGAACAGAAAAAGGAAAGGAAACTTAGCTTAGAACCATGCAGCGCTACAGGAGACGGCAGCACTGCAGAGGTGAGGACCGGCACCTGTTTGAAAGAGACAAATACACACAAACACACACAACAACAGACGAGAAACAAACACACAGAGAGGAAAAAGTGGTTATACAGAACTTGAGGACATTACCTACATGTAAATATATAAATAATTATAAATTTGTTGGGTTTTCTTTAACAATGTCAGAAGGAGAGAGGCACTGAGGCACCGTCTTCCGCCCCCCGACGCTCCTGCTGTGCCTCCTCCTTCTGACAGGAACTGCCTACAGAACAAGTATGAATGATGCCTGAGTGGACACACACAACTCGTAAGTTCCTGGCTCTGTCAGCTCCTCTGCAGAGGGTTTCCCTAAGAAGGTGGACCTAGCAGGGTCACCGGGGGACGGGGAGCTGTGCCTCACGGCCCTCACTTCGTCGGAGAAACCCTCATGCGAGTTCAGAAACTTGTGTGTTGAGTATGTCGCTGTGAGCCTCCACCATTTACTGGTGGGTGCAGCCTGAACTGTCTAGAGACAGACCAGACCAGCTGCACAACACAGACACTTCAAACCTGAGGACAAAAACTAGGAGAACAGAAAAAGGAAAGGAAACTTAGCTTAGAACCATGCAGCGCTACAGGAGACGGCAGCACTGCAGAGGTGAGGACCGGCACCTGTTTGAAAGAGACAAATACACACAAACACACACAACAACAGACGAGAAACAAACACACAGAGAGGAAAAAGTGGTTATACAGAACTTGAGGACATTACCTACATGTAAATATATAAATAATTATACATTTGTTGGGTTTTCTTTAACAATGTCAGAAGGAGAGAGGCACTGAGGCACCGTCTTCCGCCCCCCGACGCTCCTGCTGTGCCTCCTCCTTCTGACAGGAACTGCCTACAGAACAAGTATGAATGATGCCTGAGTGGACACACACAACTCACAAGTTCCTGGCTCTGTCAGCTCCTCTGCAGAGGGTTTCCCTAAGAAGGTGGACCTAGCAGGGTCACCGGGGGACGGGGAGCTGTGCCTCACGGCCCTCACTTCGTCGGAGAAACCCTCATGCGAGTTCAGAAACTTGTGTGTTGAGTATGTCGCTGTGAGCCTCCACCATTTACTGGTGGGTGCAGCCTGAACTGTCTAGAGACAGACCAGACCAGCTGCACAACACAGACACTTCAAACCTGAGGACAAAAACTAGGAGAACAGAAAAAGGAAAGGAAACTTAGCTAAGAACCACGCAGCGCTACAGGAGACGGCAGCACTGCAGAGGTGAGGACCGGCACCTGTTTGAAAGAGACAAATACACACAAACACACACAACAACAGACGAGAAACAAACACAGAGAGAGGAAAGAGTGGTTATACAGAACTTGAGGACATTACCTACATGTAAATATATAAATAATTATACATTTGTTGGGTTTTCTTTAACAATGTCAGAAGGAGAGAGGCACTGAGGCACCGTCTTCCGCCCCCCGACGCTCCTGCTGTGCCTCCTCCTTCTGACAGGAACTGCCTACAGAACAAGTATGAATGATGCCTGAGTGGACACACACAACTCACAAGTTCCTGGCTCTGTCAGCTCCTCTGCAGAGGGTTTCCCTAAGAAGGTGGACCTAGCAGGGTCACCGGGGGACGGGGAGCTGTGCCTCACGGCCCTCACTTCGTCGGAGAAACCCTCATGCGAGTTCAGAAACTTGTGTGTTGAGTATGTCGCTGTGAGCCTCCACCATTTACTGGTGGGTGCAGCCTGAACTGTCTAGAGACAGACCAGACCAGCTGCACAACACAGACACTTCAAACCTGAGGACAAAAACTAGGAGAACAGAAAAAGGAAAGGAAACTTAGCTTAGAACCATGCAGCGCTACAGGAGACGGCAGCACTGCAGAGGTGAGGACCGGCACCTGTTTGAAAGAGACAAATACACACAAACACACACAACAACAGACGAGAAACAAACACACAGAGAGGAAAGAGTGGTTATACAGAACTTGAGGACATTACCTACATGTAAATATATAAATACTGTAATTATACATTTGTTGGGTTTTCTTTAACAATGTCAGAAGGAGAGAGGCACTGAGGCACCGTCTTCCGCCCCCCGACGCTCCTGCTGTGCCTCCTCCTTCTGACAGGAACTGCCTACAGAACAAGTATGAATGATGCCTGAGTGGACACACACAACTCACAAGTTCTTGGCTCTGTCAGCTCCTCTGCAGAGGGTTTCCCTAAGAAGGTGGACCTAGCAGGGTCACCGGGGGACGGGGAGCTGTGCCTCACGGCCCTCACTTCGTCGGAGAAACCCTCATGCAGAGTTCAGAAACTTGTGTGTTGAGTATGTCTTTGTGAGCCTCCACCATTTACTGGTGGGTGCAGCCTGAACTGTCTAGAGACAGACCAGACCAGCTGCACAACACAGACACTTCAAACCTGAGGACAAAAACTAGGAGAACAGAAAAAGGAAAGGAAACTTAGCTAAGAACCATGCAGCGCTACAGGAGACGGCAGCACTGCAGAGGTGAGGACCGGCACCTGTTTGAAAGAGACAAATACACACAAACACACACAACAACAGACGAGAAACAAACACAGAGAGGAAAGAGTGGTTATACAGAACTTGAGGATATTACCTACATGTAAATATATAAATAATTATACATTTGTTGGGTTTTCTTTAACAATGTCAGAAGGAGAGAGGCACTGAGGCACCGTCTTCCGCCCCCCGACGCTCCTGCTGTGCCTCCTCCTTCTGACAGGAACTGCCTACAGAACAAGTATGAATGATGCCTGAGTGGACAAACACAACTCACAAGTTCCTGGCTCTGTCAGCTCCTCTGCAGAGGGTTTCCCTAAGAAGGTGGACCTAGCAGGGTCACCGGGGGACGGGGAGCTGTGCCTCACGGCCCTCACTTCGTCGGAGAAACCCTCATGCGAGTTCAGAAACTTGTGTGTTGAGTATGTCGCTGTGAGCCTCCACCATTTACTGGTGGGTGCAGCCTGAACTGTCTAGAGACAGACCAGACCAGCTGCACAACACAGACACTTCAAACCTGAGGACAAAAACTAGGAGAACAGAAAAAGGAAAGGAAACTTAGCTTAGAACCATGCAGCGCTACAGGAGACGGCAGCACTGCAGAGGTGAGGACCGGCACCTGTTTGAAAGAGACAAATACACACAAACACACAACAACAACAGACGAGAAACAAACACACAGAGAGGAAAAAGTGGTTATACAGAACTTGAGGACATTACCTACATGTAAATATATAAATAATTATACATTTGTTGGGTTTTCTTTAACAATGTCAGAAGGAGAGAGGCACTGAGGCACCGTCTTCCGCCCCCCGACGCTCCTGCTGTGCCTCCTCCTTCTGACAGGAACTGCCTACAGAACAAGTATGAATGATGCCTGAGTGGACAAACACAACTCGTAAGTTCCTGGCTCTGTCAGCTCCTCTGCAGAGGGTTTCCCTAAGAAGGTGGACCTAGCAGGGTCACCGGGGGACGGGGAGCTGTGCCTCACGGCCCTCACTTCGTCGGAGAAACCCTCATGCAGAGTTCAGAAACTTGTGTGTTGAGTATGTCGCTGTGAGCCTCCACCATTTACTGGTGGGTGCAGCCTGAACTGTCTAGAGACAGACCAGACCAGCTGCACAACACAGACACTTCAAACCTGAGGACAAAAACTAGGAGAACAGAAAAAGGAAAGGAAACTTAGCTTAGAACCACGCAGCGCTACAGGAGACGGCAGCACTGCAGAGGTGAGGACCGGCACCTGTTTGAAAGAGACAAATACACACAAACACACAACAACAACAGACGAGAAACAAACACACAGAGAGGAAAAAGTGGTTATACAGAACTTGAGGACATTACCTACATGTAAATATATAAATAATTATACATTTGTTGGGTTTTCTTTAACAATGTCAGAAGGAGAGAGGCACTGAGGCACCGTCTTCCGCCCCCCGACGCTCCTGCTGTGCCTCCTCCTTCTGACAGGAACTGCCTACAGAACAAGTATGAATGATGCCTGAGTGGACAAACACAACTCGTAAGTTCCTGGCTCTGTCAGCTCCTCTGCAGAGGGTTTCCCTAAGAAGGTGGACCTAGCAGGGTCACCGGGGGACGGGGAGCTGTGCCTCACGGCCCTCACTTCGTCGGAGAAACCCTCATGCAGAGTTCAGAAACTTGTGTGTTGAGTATGTCGCTGTGAGCCTCCACCATTTACTGGTGGGTGCAGCCTGAACTGTCTAGAGACAGACCAGACCAGCTGCACAACACAGACACTTCAAACCTGAGGACAAAAACTAGGAGAACAGAAAAAGGAAAGGAAACTTAGCTAAGAACCACGCAGCGCTACAGGAGACGGCAGCACTGCAGAGGTGAGGACCGGCACCTGTTTGAAAGAGACAAATACACACAACAACAGACGAGAAACAAACACACAGAGAGAGGAAAGAGTGGTTATACAGAACTTGAGGACATTACCTACATGTAAATATATAAATAATTATAAATTTGTTGGGTTTTCTTTAACAATGTCAGAAGGAGAGAGGCACTGAGGCACCGTCTTCCGCCCCCCGACGCTCCTGCTGTGCCTCCTCCTTCTGACAGGAACTGCCTACAGAACAAGTATGAATGATGCCTGAGTGGACACACACAACTCGTAAGTTCCTGGCTCTGTCAGCTCCTCTGCAGAGGGTTTCCCTAAGAAGGTGGACCTAGCAGGGTCACCGGGGGACGGGGAGCTGTGCCTCACGGCCCTCACTTCGTCGGAGAAACCCTCATGCAGAGTTCAGAAACTTGTGTGTTGAGTATGTCGCTGTGAGCCTCCACCATTTACTGGTGGGTGCAGCCTGAACTGTCTAGAGACAGACCAGACCAGCTGCACAACACAGACACTTCAAACCTGAGGACAAAAACTAGGAGAACAGAAAAAGGAAAGGAAACTTAGCTTAGAACCATGCAGCGCTACAGGAGACGGCAGCACTGCAGAGGTGAGGACCGGCACCGGCACCAAACTTACCTTAGAAATCTGTAGGGTTGTTTCCTCCGAGACATGTTCGAATCTGTAAACAGCTACTCCAAAAAGGATCCAGGTGTTTCAAAATACCTCTTTGGTGAACGTTTCAATTCTGCTAACATAAATGCTGCAATTAATGAACTAAAAGTCAGTGCTCTTCACCCCTATTTATAGACTTTTGCGGATCAACGGATTAAAGCATCATAGGACCAAATTTGTTGTGAGATTCTAAATATATGTGACATCATCATTCTGTAAGCCGAATAGGGCTTTGGAGCGTGATGTCACAGGAGGCGGGCCACGCCCCCCGCCGCCATGACAGTAGGCCAGACAAAGGATACAGCTTCAGCTATGGTTCCTACGTGTTGTGTAGTTGGTTGCAACGTTAGATCTCACGATCGTGAAGGCAAGACACTGGATAATGGGCTATGTTTTCATCGTTTTCCATCCTGGCGGCAACGTGAGGGATCCCATGTATCCGATATCACCAAACAAAGACGGCAGGCATGGATTGCAGTGGTGAGACGAGCGGATATCGAGTTCTGTGCAATCCCCAGCTTTTTGTTGATTTGCTCGCGGCATTTTCTCTCCGGTGAGTTCTAAATTAATTCATATCACTATCCGGTTGTTCAGTCTGACTTCACTAGCCGTGTCTGGGTCTAAACTCCGCTGCAGGTCCATATATCAAACGATCACTGTGGCATTACTGAGAGTTGAAAAACTGTCTAAAGTCTTTCATCTTTAATAAAATGATCAGCGTTCTGCTCTACCAGGTGTAACAATTGAGTTTAACATCCAGGCATCCACGAAAACGGAATTTATGACATTTAACGGAGTTAGAAGTTAGCAGGGAGTTAGCTCGCTAGCTTCTATCTAAATACAATATAGCATGTCCTGACTGCGGGGTTTTGGAAACAAATTAAAACGTACAGCTCTGCTATCACTTCCAGCATAAATGAAGACAGAAAACTAAACAGCAGTGACGTTTGTAGGGTTACTTAAGTTGGGCTAGCTGGTATATAATGATGTGCTACGTGACCGCTAGCGACACAGCTATGTTAGCATAATATAAACAAGCTAACTTTTTTTCCACTCGATAAAAGTTAACGTGAGTGTTCTCGGTGGTCAGGAACAAATGTAATCGCATGGCAGGATGCTGTAAAAGGACCAAACTTCAGCCAGGAGAACAACTGAGATAATCCATCTACAATACGAGGTTAGTCATTCATATACTGCTGCATGGGCTGGGCTGTAGTTACATCCTAAGGTTTTAAAAACTGAGCTTAAATAAATGATTAGCGGTAATAAAAGCCGAGGGAGGTCAACAGGGATCACTGACTGTTTTAGGAGCTTTTTGAGATCAAATAGAATAAAATAAACATAAAAAAAAGAGATTTCTTTAAACGGTAAGGATACCGTTTGACGAAATCTCTTCTCAATCTGCTGTCCTTTTCTGCTTGCATCTTTTTTTTTCATCTAACACTGACGTTATTCCATGTTAATTATTTTTTCTCCGTGAAAAACACAGCAACTCATCTTATCCCGGGGTGCCAGGAAGTCGAGCCGCGGATCTCAGCAGAAAACTTTTCAAACTGATTCCAGGTTGATCCAGGTATACATTTGAAACAGGTTCTCCTCGGTAACGTGACAGTCGGAACGCATCTGCGTAACCATGGTTACAGGGGGACGCTTTGGAGCTCTGCTGCTCAGCAGCAAAATATTTCAGATCAATATGTAAATACTCCAACTCTAAAACCAAGTAAAATAAATATGCTGCATATGTGTATAGTGCGTTCATGTGTGTGTGTGCGCTGCGTGGTGACGTAGGCGCGTGCATGTGTGCCCCGGTCACAGCTCCTTTCAGCATGGCCGGAGGTAAGTCACTGCCACGTTGCTCTCAGCTAATTAAAGTTTGTTCAGATCCCAAGCTGCAATGTGAATACAGCCAAACCGCCGCGTTTTTGTCTGTCATTAAGAGACTCATTCGGGATAAGTTTTGTGGAGGGCGGAGTTCACTAATATACACTTATAATGAGTTTTAGCCGAGAACGCAGCTAAAATGCTAGCATGCTAAGTTAGCCTGATTGCTAGCGGCTACTCGCGGCAGTCTTTTTTTAACAGCATGCACTCTTTTTTCCTTCGTCAGGAGAGGTGTACTGGCAGTCGCGTGACACACACAGATCAGACACTTATTTCTGTGTTGCAGGTATGGAGATGTTCTTATGTTTTGGAGATGCAGTCTTTCATTCATTGTTTTTATAAGTACAGTGTTGTACTGCCTGTTAGATGGCGGTTATTAATATAATTGTACTGAAGTATAATGTTTGAACTATAAGTACCAGAATATTGGGTCCTGGTTATTGAATTGTATTTATCTGACTGTTTATTTGTTTTTGAATTATTTTGTTGATTGTTCTTATAAGTTGTTTTTGATGTTTTTTTCAGTGACATATTATTTATTTTGTGCTTTTTGTTTTTGAGAGCTTAAGTTAATGTTTTAAAACAATTTGTTGTATTTGATTCATTATATTATTGTAGTGTTAATGAAGCTGCAGACACAGCTGCTTTCAGCATGGCCGGAGGAGAGGTGTACTGGCAGTCGCGTGACACACACAGATCAGACACATGTTTCTGTGTTGCAGATGTGCAGTAAAGAGCCAAAGACCCAGTACTGTCTCCTGCCTCTTACTTTCACGCCAGAACACAACGCAAGAACAACAGGCGTAACACATGAACGGGTTACACATACTGAGGTGAGTTGTTGAGGATATATCGAGCTGTTGATAAGCACGGCTGTTTTTGTGCTCTTATATACTGTTAGCCTGTTTTGCTGGCGTTAGTGAAGCTGTTTCCAACTGGATGTAACATTGTTGAACTCTGATGATTAATGAATAAACTCTCGATGTGACGACGTGAGCATGTAATTGTAACCCTGTGTTCATTTAGTCGTTTGATACCGTTTAATATCCAGTACATCTATTGGGTGTTTTATAACATGCCCTGGAATCATTTTAAGTTTTACAATGCCGGTGATTTACGACTCTTTCGCGACAGTCAACTGTGGCGTAAACTCTGGCGGGTCTCAGAGCTAGCTTATGTGAGCCAGCAGTGACATCTATACATGCAGTAGCCTTAAAATACTGATTATTTATTCTCCTGCTAGGTAAGAATTTGTGTTTTATACGTTTATTGTCACATTGTGCGCCATGTTATTGTTTCGGTGAAATGAATTTCTACAATGGCGGACTTAGACAAAATAGTGTTACTGTTAATTTGACTCTCTGCAGTGTTTAAATGCTTACACATACACAGTTACTGTCCCTCCACACGTATCAGTTCTGCTTCTATGCCCCATCTTTGTTTACTCTTTCCCACCCAACAAGTGCATAAATAAGATGTTAAAAACGTCATCATCATATCAAACATGATCGATTTGGGGGGAGTTTGTTTGGCACATGCTGACTGCATCTAATTATAACCAGAAGAGGAGGCGAGAGCAGAGAACGAGAGTGCAGCAGTTTGGTGAAAGGAACAGGTGAAGAAGAGGTGAGCATCCAAGAGACGAGCAAGAGGATGGTTTCAAAGCAGACATTATGGCACAATAAAAGCTGTAAGAGCAGAGATTCATTCATATCTTTACTATTTTTCTTTAGCTTCTACTCCCGCTGCTTACAATAAATCCGAGATAAAGAACAAACAAGAACAACTCACATGGCATTGATTGTTTAGTTCAGTGTCACTCTGTGATTGTTTGACATTTCATATAAATGTGACTCTAAAATATAGTCAATAATATTAAAAAGCTGCTGTTACTGAGTGAAACTTGAAGGATTATGATAAACTTCAGTTCTTACTGAATCTGTAACATTGCTTTTTTTTAAATTGTTAAATGACTTTTGTGTCACTGCACAGTGAAAAGCTCACCTGATGTAGTGGTGAGGCCATGTTCACCACTAGATGGAGACAACCTGGCACAGGTTTTTCTATGCACTAAATTTCACCCTGAAAAGCCTTGGTGGGAATTGTTGTTTCATAGAAAGTAAAGGAAAACATGTCTTGAGGTCTTTTTCCAGTGTTTTCAAAATTGTTTTTCACATACACATCAAAACTTCACACAGACAAACACACACAAAATAACAAAATATGTCAAATTATGGAGGGCAGAGAGCGCAGCCTTTACATTGTGTTATTGTAGAGTGACAGGAACTGCCTATGAGCTTCTGATCAAGCAGAAGTGTTGACGGAAAATCTGTCAAAGGAAATAATTGATGAAAATCAAAGAAGAGAAATATTTATGTGATGTTCCATTTTCCTGAGAGCTGATTGGCTGTGACGACTCCTTCAAGTACTACATGCTACTTTGTCCTGCTAGTTAAGCCTGCTGTCTGTTCTCAGGCCTCCTCCTGTTTCACTGCCATATATCCACCACCAGAGGGCTCCACTGACCTGCCTGCTGACATCAGAGCACACCCCTGTGTCATGTGACCTGGCAGGAGTAGCATAGCTGGACTCAGACCTGGCCCAGGCAAGTTCAAAGGCAGCTGTGGTAGAGAGAGGATATGGGCTCAAATTGTGCTCATAAATATTGTGTACTTGTAAATCAGGATTTGTGTGTGTGTGTATGGGATCAGAACGATGCCACCTTGAAATGAAACCGAAAAAAATATTGAAACTGAAAAAAATATTGAAACTGAAATAAATGTACAGCGCGGCTGCAGTCACGGACAAACTTGCATGTGTCTGTTCGGGAATGGCAGATGCTGAGAGGTCCAGCGTTTACATTACCGACTATTTCAAAGTGACAGCCTGAGGTGTTCTTCAGTAAATTGGACTACCAGACAGGAGGACCTGAGGCCCCACCGTATTCTTTTCGGTAAGTTAAATGTGTGTGTAAGCTAATCCGTAACTTAGGTCCTTAGGTGAGCACTCGGCTGTAGGGGAAACTTGTTTTGTAAAGTTCGTTTAGCTAACCCGTGCAGGTGAATGAATTTACCCTGACTAAAGAAATCAAGAGAAACGCACCGGGCTGCTCAGTGACTAACCACGGTTACTGTGCTTTTATTATGAGTATTATACTGTAAGAGCAACAGGCTGGACTCTGCTTCTGCTCTTGTGCAGAGCTGCTTATTAATAAGAAGCTCGGTATACAGACAAGGATAACACAATACCCGGGCTAGAACGACAACTCCAGTTTGAGGCGCATGTCCTCCTGACATTTGGTGTTTGTGTTAACGATCCAATGGAAAAGCTTTGATGGGAGTGAGCTGTTCACTTGCACTATAGCACACAAAACGCTGCGCTGAGCACTGAGTGTTGCATCCGTGTACACACTGCATTGCTTCATATTTCACTCGTAAAGTAGGAAATGGGTGGAGCAGTTTATTAAAAGGGTAAACGTACATGGGTTTGATTGTACGGCCCAAACAGAGCTGGCACAGGTCTAACAAGCATGAAGGGACAAACTGAGTGTGACATAAGGAAATGCTTACATGTGTAATTATCTTGATTACTGGTGAAGGACTACGTCACATGTAATCAAACATGACTCATTACTTATAAAAACCCTTTAACTAAAAGTGTATCAGAAACTCTCCTCTACTGTTTACTCTGTTTATCACCCAACAGTGACCTCGACCCTCTTCAAGCTCCTCACTGGTCAGTTCGAGTCAGGACGGCTGAAAATCCTCAGTGTTTACTGGGTAAGTTGAACTGATCAGTGGGACACTCGGGGACAGAGACCATGATGCTTTGGGGCTGACCACAGAGGTTTTACTAGTCAGTACAGATTTCAAACACACCGCTACATACTACATGTTGTATTTTTCTGGTTGCTAATACACTTGGATCCATTACAAACATACACATTGTTGTGTGATGTGTGAAGACTTTTTATGGCTTTGTTTTTTGTCCAAACAGCACAGAGGAAACTATTTCTAAGCCAAGAGGCTAAAATTCATGCATCAAATGATGCGCAGCAGATAAGACGGATGTAATCAAGCTTCCGATAGAAAGAACATAGTAAAGGACAAATAAAGTGTCTTTTTTCCTCATTGTTCTCTGTGTGGGCCTCCTACTTCCTCCCACAGTCCAAAGACATGCAGTTAGTGGGGACAGGTTCATTGGGGCTCTAAATTTCCCACGGTGTGAATGTCTGTCTCTGTGTTTGCCCTGCGACAGACTGGCGACCTGTCCAGGGTGTGCCCCGCCTCTCATGACAGCCCCAAGCACTTTACATGTGATGTAAAGTGGACTTTTCTTTTGTTGCCACGTCCATGATTTAGAAAATGTTACACAGATGTTGTCCTGCTTCGCTGTGCTGAAGCGTGTGCTTCATGAAAAGTTTGAATAAGAAAATATCAGGTCAGTAACTGTTTGTGTTCCCTGTAGGTGAGGCTGTGACAGAGCTCTTTAAACTCTGCTGTAGGACTGAGTCTACAGAGGAGATTCCTGAAGAGGAGATTCCTGAAGAGGAGACGCTGAAGATGAGGGCAAAGGTCAGGTTCCTGGCTTTACTTGTTGAGTGACCATATTGCATTCTGGAAACGTGCGTAGCTTACTGGGAGATCTGGGCATCTGTGCTGACCCGGGCCTCAGCAATTGAACAGAAACTCTTGGATGTGTTTGTCGTCTGTAGAAAACAGTGATATCAGCTCTGCTTTGTCCAAGCTGACCGAGCCAGCAGCAACTGTGCCCATTTCCAAACTGTCTGTCTCCAACATGGTGCACAGTGCCCGGAAGCACATTCGCCGCCATCGACGCATCGATGAGTCGCCCCTTAACACCGAGATACTCAATTCTGTCCTTCTGGTAAGAGTTAATCATGTAACCTGTTTAAAAGGCATTAACTAGTCGGAGTTGACTGATACTTGACTGAGTTTTAATGGTTTCAGCTCATTTTATGAGGAAACTGATTCTGACAGAAGAGGTGTGGATCCCGTGTTAGGAGACGGTGAGCGTGATATTCAGAGCAGCAGAGACCTCGCAGCGTGTGGTAGTTTGACTCGTACTGATGTGGCTCCTCTGCTTCTTTTCACAAACAGTTTTTCCTTCCTGGTCACTGTTGAGCCCGTCACACTCAGAAGCTCGAGCTAAGACAGCCTTGAATCTTAAAACTACAGCCGTAATTGCATTTATGTCTTAGAGTGCTGGCCACAGATATTGATCCCATCTGACAGCAGCTCAGTAAAGCACAAGAGCGTCGTCTTAAACAGGATATCAGGCAGCGTTCTTATTTTTATTGTCTACTTCTGGTCACATCCTGCTTTTGCCACTGAGCGATCAGCATCCTGTGTTTTATCATGAAGTGCTGACTACGTGAGCTGCACTTGTTTAATTCTTCTAACATCTATAAAACAACAGAGTTTCTAAATGACAGACTTATTTAATTGTGTTTGTGTCTCTGTTTCCAGATGCTGCTGTGGAGAAGTCTGACTGTAAGAATAACACTCAGCTGTCCAACTCCAGTGGGACATCGGAGCAAGAGAAAACCTCTGATTATGTATGTTTGCCTCTTCACCACTCGCACACTCAAGGTTACACTCAGGTCAGGTCCAACATAAGTTTCAGAGTGAAGACGGGCTCAGTGCTGTCAGTACTTTGTCAGGATTTTTATTAGAATGTATTAAATTTGGTGTCCTGCTGTTTGATTTCATGCTGGTCTTTTCCCTCGTTGTAGAAGCTTTTCCACCAGCTGAAGTCAGCCCCCAGTGACAGTCTGACCTACCGTCTGGCTCTGTGTGTGTGTCTGGTCAACTATTACTACGGTGGGCTGTTGGACACCTCTGGCAGGAGTTTGTCCTTGAGTTGCATTACCGGTGGGAAAATAACCATCTTATTTGTGGGTGGGTACCTCACAGGCTCGTGCTGCTTTGATTTTAAAGATGTCACACATATTAACATTTTCATTCTATAGCAGGTAAAATAAGTATTGAACACGTCAGCAGTTCTCTAAGCAAATATATTTCTAAAGGTGCTTTGATGTGAAATTATCACCAGATGTCGGTAACACAGGGACATTAAACACACAGACATTTATTTATTACTTTATACAAATGTTGGTGATGACAGTTCATGGCAGCTTCTGTATGGAGAAACCAGTCCCATCATTGCTCATGACTTTGACCCACTCACCACACAAACAGTCTATAAATCCCGAATGCTCCGTGGATCCTTCCCACAGATTCAGCTCAGGTGATTGGCTGGGCCGTTCCAGCAGCTTTACTTGATTCCTCTGAAACCAACAGTTTCCATCGGCTGTGTTTGTGATCATGGTCTTGCTGAAACATCCATCTTTGTTTCATCTTCATCATCCTGGTAGATGGCAGCAGATTTTAATCAACAATGTCTCCATTCATCCTTCCTGGAGTTAGATTTAATGGCTCAGTCCCTTTTGCAGCTTGTTATAAAGTTTTTATGCATAACTTTTCTAAGCAATCACACATTTTTTTGGGAACATCAAAATCATAATGCTCCCACCTCCAGACTTCAGTGTTGCTGTGGTGTTTTTGGGATGCAGCCACCCAAACACGGTGTGTTTACAGCATTCAGAGAGTTTTGCTCTTAACAAAGGCAGTCGCACTTTTCTCCTCTCCCTTAGCTTCCCTGCTTAGCCTCTTGTGTCCTTGTCTAGTCTCGTGTTTTTTGTATTACTTTTCCCTGGAACACTCTCTCACAGTCTGTTCTCTAAAACCTAAAAGAGGAATTATGGGTTGGATCAACTGGTCCCTGAATGCAATTGACACCCCTTTCTCAACGAGAAGTCTGGGCTCGGGTGAGCCTGAGTGCTGAAGATATCTACCTATTTGGAGCCATGATAACAGGGTTCTGGCTGATCGGAGCTGGCTTGGCCCTGACTTATCGAAGAATTAAGAAAGCGGAACCGGCTGTTCAAACCCCCACAAGGCTGCCCGCTGGGATTCAAACGATGGGAAGAGGCGTGAGTTTCTCAAAATGGGCTCATTGAACGCAGCATGGATCACATCTTGGAGAAGCTCACTGCGGTCGTTGTTAACTTGTTATTTTCTGTTATACTGCGAGAGTACTGTTGCCCGCGAAGGGTTGTTGTTGGTGTGGAGAAAAATGGCGTAACAAATAAAGCGCTTGGAGTGAGACTACGACGTCGTGTCTTTGAGTTCTCAGAATCGGCTCTCTGAGCACAAGAATGACAACATCACGGAGCGCAAGTTTGATAACATCATGGAGAAGCTCACGGCTCTCCAACGGGAGATTGAGAGACCAGTGTCGGAGTGTTAGAACAGCTTTGAAATTCATATGAGCTGTTCGCACTAAAGTAAAAACCTCCATCACTTACGCGGATACCCCTTCGGCCCCAGCCGTGGGCTCAAGGCTGGGGCCGAACAACAACTCCCTGATAACGACTGTGTTTAGACTGTTCTTCCCACTCCATGCAAGGCCACCTGGGTTGGCTGGAAGACTGTTTACTTAGCCTGGCAGGGAGGAGGACACTGTCTCAGCTGAACTCTGGACACACACACACATACAGACACAGACATATATACACATGCAGATGTACACTCCTCCCCCTCCAAACGCCTTCGACGCTTATTCCCCTCCGATGCTGACGGTGGATCAAGGAGACCAGCGCACGCAGGCCCGGATATACTGTCTACACTGGCTGTCTCTCACCCTTTACCCATCCCTGTTGCTTGTCATGTGTTTCTTTCGTGTATTAAGAGTTTTTTCATGTGCAGAGGTGTTTTTTTCTGTTCTCAAACTGATCTCCCTGTTGGAGCTCAGTCTGGGGGGAGTTATTTTTTTCTCCTTTCCTCATGTGGTGCATTTTCCATTGTTATACCTCTCTGACCTGTCTTCCCCATGTGATGTTTGTGTCATGTATGTATGGTCAGAAGGGTAAGATGGCGCTGGCAAAGGTCGGCAGCCTTAACCCAATTTCCATCGGGGTCAGCCTTCAGGATCAATAAAGTTTTATTGAATTGAATTAAATGACCAAACTATATTAAAGTTAAAGCGTATCATCATTCATTCGTCAAACTGAATAAAATAGCAATAAAATAGGGTGGCTGCAGCTCAGGCGGTAGAGCGGGTCGTCTACTGATCGGAAGGTTGGTGGTTCAATTCCTGGCTTCCCCCAGGCTGCATGCCAAATATCCTTGGGCAAGATACTAACCCCAAATTGCTCTCCGATGCGTTCATCGGAGTGTGTGTGTGTGTGTGTGTGCGTGTGTGTGAGAGAGAGAATGTTACTTAGAAAGCACCTAGAAAAATGTGCTTGTGCGAATGGGTGAATGCACAAGTTGTGTAAAGCGCTTTGAGTGCTCAGAAGAGTAGAAAAGCGCTATATAAGAACCAGTCCATTTACCATTTAACCAGAGGAGTATTGCACTGGTTGGATGGCAGCAGCCATGGAGGGAGGGTGTAATTGTCCCGTGTTATGCTGGTGTTTTGTATTAGATGTAAGCTTACATTTGGCAGCATTAGTGAACATTATACTGAATGTTACACAGGAGTGTCTCAGGTAGGAGGGAGGCTCACTTGGTCCATCCACTGAGCTTAGTGTTCAGTGATCGATGGTCCAGGGGAAAAGCTGTTTTCTTAGCCTGGCTGTCCTGTTTCTTGAACAGGTGCTGTCCAGGATGAGATGAGATTTGATTGGCTCTCCTGAGACAGCGAGTGCTGACCATGTCCTCCAGGGAAGGAAAGGGACAGGCACTATTCTTCTGTGCTGTCTTAATGAGCCACTGAGCAGTTAGCATACCAAGCTGTTAGCAGTAGGTGGGGACACACTATGGTGCTGTGGTAAAAAAGCCACCAAGACTTTCTTCTCCAGATGGTTCCTCCTCCTCAGCATCCTGAGGTGGAGTCTT
Organism: Rhamphochromis sp. 'chilingali'; assembly: GCF_963969265.1. Lineage (NCBI taxonomy): Eukaryota > Metazoa > Chordata > Actinopteri > Cichliformes > Cichlidae > Rhamphochromis > Rhamphochromis sp. 'chilingali'. The sequence goes on from NC_137929.1 coordinate 720,832, forward strand.
TGACTTTGGACCATGAGAGGTCCTCAGCTACGTGAGTCCCCAGGAACGAGGACACTCGCTGAACACAGTCTGCTTGATGTGGAGAGGAACGTGTTTCCCTCTGCTGAGGTCACATCTCCTTAGTTTTGATGGCGCCGAGCAGACGGTTGTGTTCATTGCAGCAGCCTGTCAGGTTTTTAACCTCCTGCCTGTTCGCCGTCTTCTCCACTGATGATTGTCGCATCATCAGCAAATGTAACGATGGTGTTAGAGGGGCAGGTAGGTGTGAACTCATGAGTGTACAGGAGAGCAGGCAAAGACGCCTGTGGATACTTTATGAATGCAGATGATAATATTCTGCCAGCGTTTCACAGACTTGTTCAGCAAACTTTAAACACACTTCACGCTTCTCTTTTTTTCTGTGGCTCTTGCGCACATATAGTTTTCTTTGAAACAGTCGTACCTGCTGATTCCAGGCCTTTCTGTGGCTCTTCATAACTGGGCCTTGACTCTTCTGATAATTCTTTTCACTGGTCTGTGTGAAATCTTGTGGGAAGCACCTGGTCGTGGCCCGTTTATGGTGAAATAATATTCTTTCCACTTTACCAAAAGTGCGCTGGAACCTTCAGTAGTTCTACTGTGACCACTGCCACCAGCATGTTTTGCAAAAGTCTTGAGAGAGCTCGTTGTTTTTACCCGTCATGAGACGTTTCTTGTGTGAAACCTGAATAATGAGACCATCAGTTGGGACTGAACCAGCTATTTGATTTGATATTAATTGGCGAGGTCTGTGACGAGTTACATGACTCTTTGGTGGCAGGACTCCTGGGCTGGAGGTGCGAGTCCCACTGAGTCTGTGGATGTTGTTGGACTGTCCTGGTTTCCCACCTCGGGATAAGCAGACTACAGTAGCGGTTTCCCTTTCTAAGAAGTGGGACTAGGGGCTGAGCTTGAACTTGGGAATGATACTCCAAAGCCTCCCTGGAAGTCTGTGACTGGGTCAGTTCGTTAGTTGAACCTGAGGTTGAGGATATATTTTCAGCCCTGGAGCTCCTCTGTCAGATGGTGACGGCATACAAAGTATCTGGTACCACTGTCCTCTGTGTGCTGCTGTTGGTCCATCAGCTGTGGAGAGAGTGAAGAATAAGTGATAATGAAAAGTTGTTGTTCTCGTTGAACTCTGTTATTGCTGCTTTATTCGTGGCCAACACTCAGCAGATATTGGCACCAGCCGATTTCAGTCGGGATCTCAAAGGACTTCGTGGAAGAGCAGAACCTATTTGCAGACATTTGTGGGACCTCGTTAGACTGTTGACTTGGACACAGACAGAAGACAGAAACACATTTTGAGACCAGAGGAGATGGATCTGTCAGAGCGGGGGCCCCCAGGCTGTGGAGTGCTTTGCCTCCATCATTATGTTGCCTTGATTGCATTTATTTTTATAAACAGCAGCTTGAGACTCATTTATTTAGCCTGGCTTTGAACTAGATTTGTGCTGTTTCATATTATTGTGAAGCACTCTGTGGTTCTTATCCTGTGCCATATAAGTAAAGTCAAATGCTGGATGTCTGTACGCTGTCCAGCTTCAGCTGTCCAGCTTCAGCTGTCCAGCTTCAGCTGTCCAGCTGAGCCGACACTTTAGAATCGGGCTTTGGTCTTGTTGTCAGTCATGTTGGATCTCCGTCCGTCTCAAATAACAGACAAATGACCAAAATGTAAAAATCCAAGCACATAATACCAGGCACAAAAGCCCCTGCAGTGTTTGTGCCGTGCTCTAACTAAAACTTTGCTTGAAATTGTTTAAGCAGTATTTGTTTCTCTGTTAACACACTGGTGTTCACTCATATCCATCTCTGTGCTTCCTAATCTGCAGGCTGGCAGGTGCAGCTCCTGATCTTCGCTGTTGTCTTTTGCATCAGAAGTTCCAGGTAGCCACACAGTGCGCAAAGTGCAAGGACTAATCGAACGATTTAAAAGACAAAAAACAACATCATGCACATTTGTAGACTTGCAGCTTTAATTCCAGTGGTTTATCAAAAGTGTTGTGTTAACTTTGATAATTGGAACGATGTTTAGGTGATAAAGAGAAAAATGAATTCTGAGAGCTGATGCTCAGTGTGATACAGCATCTTCAAACTCCCAAACACCTGTTTATGTCGTGTTGTCTGTTGAACACAAGTAGCAGTGTTATGTTTCCATGTGTGAAAAGAGTTTTTGTTCCTGGACAGATGCTGAATTGTTGTATCGAAAGGAAGAAGGCCAGAGATGAATCTCACAAGGTACCCGAGGGGAAAGAACAGGAACACAGGGTCTCAGGTACCTGCCAGAAGAGCCGCCAAGGACCAGAGTGTGCAACCAGTGCTTCCAGTTCAACAAGAGAGATGTCTCAAGGAAAATCCTGGGAGTCGTGGAGTGACAGCGAGGAGGAATTCTTCGAGTGCCTGAGTGACCAGGGCGAGCCTGAGGCGACACAAGCTGAGGGCAGAGCTGAGGGCAGGCTGCACCCCTACAACAACATGACTCTGCTCAACTCTGCAGAGCCTCTCTATGTTCACAGGTCACCACACAGGTCAGAGTCACTGCCTCACTGTGCAAACACATCATATGCTGTTATTTATTCCAAATACAGCATGTTGAAAATAATAGTCGGGGTCACACGGGGTGGAGCCTATCCCATACCATAGGGCGAGAGGCGGGGTTCACCCTGGACAGGTCGCCAGTCGCAGGGCGAACACAGAGAGACAGACAAACATTTAACCCAGGGGTGGGCAACTCCAGGCCTCGAGGGCCGGCGTCCTGCAGATCTCACCCTGTGTCAACACACCTGAATCAGATGGTTAGTTCAGCCTCTGGAGAACTTCCACGATAAGGATAAGCTTTATTTGTTGGTTGCCTGCAACTGAGATGACCTAATCGACCATACATACAATGTACAAACTTAACATTGGGGATACAGGTCAGGCTAACTAGCAACAAAGGATAGCCCTAACCCAAGACACGTTGAGGAGGTCATTTAGCCATTTAAATCAGCTGTGTTGGATCAAGGACGCATCTAAAACCTGCAGGACACCGGCCCTCGAGGCCTGGAGTTGGACACCTCTGATTTATGCTCTCATTCACACCTGTGGGCAGTTCAGAGTCAGAGTTAACCCAACCCCACTCGCTCCATGTTCAAAGACGTGCAGTTAATAATTAGAACTAAAAGAAAGCGGTTGTAACAGTACAGAGGCGACCTTTGTGTGACAAAACCATGAAAGCAGATCTCATATAAGTGGTTCACAGAAATGTCATTAAGCTCAGCTGAAGCTGACTGAGTCTGATATCTGTGCATCATGTTTCATTTTCAGGAACCTGCTCCAATGACAGAGGACCTGTTAGCAGAGCAGTCAGAGGTACTGACCAAACTGGGCACATCAGCTGAAGGTACCCACCTGCGTGCTCGGATGCAGAGTGCCTGTCTGCTATCTGACATGGAGTCCTTCAAAGTGAGTCGGACACACTCTGGGTCAGCTGTCTCCTAAGTTTCTTAGTGCTTCCTGTCTAACATCCACACTTAGACGGACACATCGGAGAGCAGCTTGGGGTTAGTATCTTGGCTAAGGATACTTGGCCTGCAGACTGGAGGAACCAGGGATTGAACCACGACCTTCTGATCAGTAGATGACCTGCTAATGAGCTACAGCCACCCGTTAGCCTTCAGCATTAGCCACATGTTGTGGAAGTTTTCCATTAAATAAAGCCTGCAGACGAGCGGTAGCTAACATTCTTTAATCAAAACAAAGAACAGAAAACCAAGCTTGGTGGAGAGCCTGCATGATCGCGGGGCAGACGGTCAGCAGAGTCTCCCTGAGCCTAGCATGGCTCTCAGTTAAAAACCTTCTTCAGGAACAAAAGGCAGTGCACCGCTGTTTCACACCTTAAGGTTCAGACTCCCTCGCTGCCTCCCAGAGTCCCCGAAGAGACAAAAGATTCTTCCTGTGGAGTTCTGCTTCCCCCCAACTTCCTTACTAGACCCCCACCATCTGTCTAACTGCATGAGTGTGAGACATGCTAAAATCCAGTGGCACCAAGGCATCATACAATAACATAATATGAATAATACATAAATAAAATAAATTCTTATACACACATTAGCGTCAGTGTGCCCTCGAGTTGCTACATGTCTGCTAGTTTTACTGTTCAGGATGTTTTGTGTGTGTGTGTGAACTGCCTGCAGTGAACATAACTGTGCAGTCACACACACACACACAGTAGTCACAGAGAGTACCGCTGTGGTAGGGTGACCATAAAGAGGACACTGGGCCCAGTCATGAAGAACTTTAATAATACTGTTAGCTTAAAGAAAACGACGTCTTCTCTGTGCAGTTAATGATGAATTAATAAAAAAATGTCACGTAGGCTTTTACAAGTAAACTAGTGTGAAATAAGAGGACTGTTGATCAGCCTACGCTGTGGAAAGCTGTGACTCTGTCACTGACACGTGTGGCATGATGGATGCAGTCATGCTGGGAGAAGCTACGTGAGTGCAGAAACCTCTGATCACCAGACGATCACGTGGTCGTCAGTTTTCAAACAGCTCATTGCAGTTTTATAAATCATCTTCAGAGGTTATTTGAACCTTGTCTTTGCAGAGACCTGCAGACCTGAGGCAGTAATGCAGTGATAATGACCAGCACACAGTGTAAGTCATGCTGCAGCTGCCCTGAATCTACAGTGTTGGTTATTCCCACCATGTCTCTGTTTCTGATCCAGTGTGGACGAGCTCTTTATTCAGTCTGAACTGGTTTTAATACTAAAATACAATTGATTTGTTATTCATAGATTTTCAGATTTACTCTTACACAAAAAAGTAAAACATTTTTGTTGCCAGATCACACGTATTTACTTCCAGTCCTGAACAGAAGGAAATCGTTTTGATGCATAAATGACATTTTATGTTCAGTGACAGCCTGGTGTGCTTGGGTCCATGAATGCAGTGGTGTTGTGAGTGGGCCCTGCTCGAGTCGTCAGTGCCAGTATGAGGTGTCAGTGAATATATTTACACATTACTTCATTTAAAGGACGAGTTTGTGTCTCTGTCCACAGGCAGCCAACCCCGGCTGTGTCCTGGAGGATTTTGTGCGCTGGTATTCACCTCGGGATTACGTAGAAGAGGAAGTGGTCGATGAGAAGGGCAACACGATGGTGACGGGGACACTCAGTCCCAGGATGAAGATCCCAGGCAACATGTGGGTGGAGGCTTGGGAGACTGCCAGGGTCACACCTGCACGACGCCAAAAAAGACTTTTTGATGACACCAAGGAGGCCGAGAAGGTCTGAAGCAGGTCGTTCGTTTTGCCACATGCGTGTTTTTAAGCCAAACGTGTTTACTAAGTGGATCACAAAGTGTTTTCATGAATGTTTCTGCTGATTTTCAGGATCAGCTTCTGCCATGGGACCGTTTTGGCTCATGTATGTTGGAGAAGTCAGTTTAACACAGATCTGTGCTCACAGACATGTTGAAGCATTTTCACATGTTGATGAAAAAGGATCTGATGCTGTCACACACGATGTTTAACTGACACACAGCAGCTCTCTGTGGTGTGATGGTGTTAAATGAAGAACAACTTTAAACCAGCTTCTATTAATGATCCGGTCGGCTTTATGGGAAAGGGACAAACAGTAACTGGGGTTAGTTGTTTCCTCACCCAAAGAGGGTCCTGGATTTGGACCCGGGCAGGTCCCTGCCAAGCGTTTGCATGTTCTTCCTGCACATATGAAAGCAGAGCTCGGCGCTCCAGTTTGCACCATCACTGAAAATGTTGCCTGTCTTTTAAAGACATTGTTTATCCAAAAAGAGAAAGTTAAAAATAATGCAGCACGGTGGTTAGCGCTGTTGCAGCACAGCAAGAAGGTCCTGAGTTCAATTCCACCATCAGGTCTTTCTGTGTGGAGTTTGCATGTTCTCCCCGTGTCTGCGTGGGTTCTCTCCGGGTACTCCGGCTTCCTCCCACCGTCCAAAGACATGCAGCTTGTGGGGATAGGTTAATTGGATAATCCAAATTGCCACTAGGTGTGAATGTGCGAGTGAATGTGAATGGTTGTCTGACCCTGTGTGTTGGCCCTGCGACAGACTGGCGACCTGTCCAGGGTGTACCCCGCCTTTCGACAGCTGGGATAGGCTCCAGCGCCCCCCGCGACCCTGAAAAAGATAAGCGGAAGCCAGTGGATGGATGGATAAAAATAATGCTCACTGATAGTCTTATGACAGATTTAAAGATCTGGGTATGACTGGTCCCTCTGTGAATAACCATCATAGAGAAAGGTCACCGTTTATCTGGAGTCTTCTTCAGAGGCAGCCTGTTGGCTGTGCAAAAATATTCTGTTGATCTGAAAGAGCAAAAGGAAAACAGAAGCCAGGCAAACTAAACTTTTTGGGGGTTTGTCTTTAGGTTCTGCACTACATGGCGATGCAGAAACCTGCAGACCTGGCCCGTCACCTCCTGCCCTGTATACTTCATGCAACTATTCTGAAGTTGAAGGAAGAAGGTAAGTCCTCACCGTTTGGTTGAGAAACACGTTTATATGAAATAAAATCAGGGAAAATAACTCTGAGCCCACAGCAGGTAAATTACAGTCAGACCGAAATACAAAAAACTAAAGATATTAAAATAAGTACTAAGAAAATGACATGCAACCCGAGCTGTTAATGGAGAAAAAAACCCAGAAGCTGCATGAATAAAAAAGTAGAAATCTTGGACGCTGCCAGCATAATGCACAGGCTTTTGACGGGGCTCGCACACAAACACAAAGCAGAGGATGAAGCATCACCAAATATGTTTCCAAACCAAAGAAGATAAGATGAAGCATACCTGCGCAGCGGTGGGTGATGAGGAGAGGCCGCAGCGAGTCTGTCTTAAAGTGCAAGTTTGTGACAGTTTAAAGCTTAACAAGCTAAGACGCCAAACATCCAGAGCACAAAGACAAGTCAGAGGGCTTTTTCAGACACACACTTCTAAACTGTCGTGCTCAACAGTGTCTCTGCTAAAACTGCATCTGTGCTCTGCTCCTGTCAAGTTGCCTATCGAGTGCTTAATGATAAGGTGCATGGTAGCTGCTTTCCTCTGCAGGTGGACAAAGGAATGACTTCTCTGCAGACAGGCTCCTGGCAGAGCCACTGCAGAGGAACTCTTTACAATCACTGACTGTGAAACGTGAGGACTGTGTGGGGACGTGCAGACGGGGGCGCGATGGCTGGGAAACGAGGAGGGCTGCAAGTGGACGCACTGTATGATACACGCTGGCGTCTAGACAGCTCAGTCCTGAGCTGAGTGATGTAATGACTGATTGCATCGACACAGTCATTACATCAAAATACAACCCCTTTTTTTCGGCACTGAAACGAAACAGGCTCCGCACACACAGCCGTTCTGTATCACAGCTGTGATGCAAAAAGATTTGGGCACCACTGGTATAGAGTGACTGAAACCCAGAACCTGGAAGTGTCCAGTGATGTGAGGGTAAAGGACGTCTCACTGTGTACTTTGGTGCACAGATGAGTTTGTGGTCGGTTCAGTGAATGCAGCCCATGAGCTGCAGAAAAAGCCCAAATCCTGAGCCCTCCAAGATTTGGGCTCAAGATGTGTTCTGCACTGCAGGCCCTTGGACTCCATCAGGGTTTGGGCCAGTTTTGAGCTCTTATAAGTATCAGAGATGGACACGTGATATTTTCAGGGCTGCGTAGGCATGATGGGTAGAACATGACCCTGGTGTTAAAATGCAGGTAAATGTGATTTAGTTTGTTTACTCTAACTAGCTACCCAACCCTCACTGTGAAAGGAGCCTGGAAAGTTTCCCCAACATGAATTTCTTTCAGTCAAGTTTTCTCCAGTAATGATCAGAAATCAGATAAAACCCACTCTTTATTTTATTCTACACACAATAAATTGATAATTAATCCAGGATACAGAAAAGTCTAGATTTCGTCTTCAGACTGTCACATCTGGAGCAGGGCATAATTTGATTTGGTTTTTAGAAGAAGCTAAAGATCTTTCAGTCGTGTTGCTGTTGTTCCCTGACACCTGCAGTGCAACCATCAATTTAGCTAATGAGAGTTCACGTATAATTATAACAGGTCTTAGTTTCTGGATCGTCTCTAAGTTGACGGTATACTGCTAAGACCAGTTCTGAGTCTAGAGACAGCCAATGAGAGACACTAGTAAGGACATCACTGAGGAGAGTTTTCTAGTACTTTGGAGAAACCTCAATCAGCTAACGTCCTGCTGTGATACTCAGACCTTTTCTCTAATTAAACCAGAAAGCTAGTTTTCATTTATTCTGTAATATCCCAGAATGTTTCAGCAGGTCAGAAATGCTTTGGTGCCTATCCAGGTTGTATGCAAATTAATTCTGATTAAGTCTGGACTACAAAATACAAAACATAGCTTGGACACAACAATAATGTCCTCGTTTCACTTCTTTAAAAAATGTATTTTGATCTTATGACACTTACTAAAAGCTTTACTTCCAGAGGCTGACAGAGACGCTCCGTGCTGATAACACGTGAATGTGTGAAGGTTTGTATCATATCTATCTAACAGACTCCAGTTTGTGCATGTAAATGGAGAGTCCTCTTCACACACTGCGGTTAATTATGGAGTTCCACAGGGTTCAGTGCTAGGGCCAATTCTGTTTACATTATACATGCTTCCCTTAGGCAGCATCATTAGAAGACATAGCATACATTTACACTGCTATGCAGATGACACCCAGCTCTATCTGTCCATGAAGCCAGATAACACACACCAATGAGTTAAACTGCAGGAATGTCTTAAAGACACAAAGACCTGGATGGCCGCTAACTTTCTGCTTCTTAATTCAGATCAAACTGAGGTTATTGTACTCGGTTATTGCAGATGGCCCCGCCCCTCCCTGAGCCTGGCTCTGCTGAAGGCTTCTTCCTGTTTAAAGGGAGTTTTTCCTTGTGCCAAAGCACATGTGGGTATATTCCTGGACAAAAGGCTTAGTTTCTATTTGCAGATGTGTTCTGTGATCCTCTGAAATAGCTGGATTAATTAACTCCAATAATAATCCATCAAGACTTTGTGGATATGTTTTAATCTCTGTAAAGATTATTATAAAATGTTGTGAAGGTTTTGATTATTTCAAAAGGATCTGTATTAGTGAGATAATAGTTTGCAGGTTTACTCGATTTTAGGCTTTTTCTCATGTTAACAGTAATTGAGGTTACAAACGTGGCAGGTCTTTCTTTTAATCACAGCTTTCTGTCACTCTGGAAACACTGTCATTTCTTCTCTTTCAGAGTCTGCTGAAGATATTCCATCAGTGCAAAAAACCATTCAGCAAGCTACAGTTCAAGCGAGCAAGCTCCTGCAGTCCCCCAACCAGGACTACAAGAAGTTAGAGGTCAGTGAAAACTCGACCGGACTTTCCACAAATAATTCAGTTTAAAAGAAAGTATCATTAGATTCACCCAAAAAAGTTTTGTTTTTAAATAAATTATTGATTGATTGTTAACTGTGTTTTTGTTGTAGTTGAGTATGTGCTGTACATGAGGTGTACGTAGACTGGACAGTGTGCTCCATGGCTGAGAACTTGGCTGATAATTATTATGGCCATTGATGGTTGAACCATGAAAACAGGGGTGTGGTGCAGTGGGATTGTAGTGGGAGCTGGAGTAACAAACTCCAGTGCTTCCTCAGTGATGGCTAACTTTTTTCTAAACCTAGGTAATTCCTTCGGCTGTTCCCACCTGGGCTCAAAGCTTTTATACTCTGCTGATATCGGATGTGTTTATCAGTGATCGAAAACAGAGACTGAGATTGTTATTATTGAGTTTGATCACACGTTAGGTGCATTAAACATCTGCTTTAATACTGTCCTAAAGTCTGAGAACAATCATCACTTCTTCACATATAAAAATGTTCTTCTCACTAGCACTCAGTATCCATACAGCCCCTTTTCTTTGAATGTCACTGTACAGCTGCACAGCTAAACCCCACCATGTTAGTTTTCCTTGATTGGACAGTCTTGTTGTGTAAAAGTATTCTTGGCTTTCTCAAAGTACATTTAAGTATGCCATGTATCCACGGTGACTCCAAACACGCCTTTTACACCCCGAGACTCAGCCTATGACGTTCCACGTAGGAAAAACCACGTATGTGTATAAATGTGACAGTCTTGCGGTCTCATGCTGTCAGGATTGAGCAGACAGTTGTTCTTGTCCTGTGTGCAGGATTTCATTAACCAGCTGCTGAGCATGGAGACAGTCATCACTCAAGCTCGCTCGCTCAAGGCCAAGTTCTCCGTTCCTGAGGACGACAGCGGAGAGGCTGCTGATGAACTGAAGAAGTGAGTCGCAGAGTTTGAGCTGCGCTCACTGACAGCTTTGTTTGTGCTGTTGGTAACATGTAACCGTCTTCACCGTCACTACAGATAGTTAGTCAGTAACTTGTTGTCACGATGAATCTGTTAACGTTTCACAAAGACGGCGTCTGAAGGATCACAGTCAGTTCACACGTTTCTTTCTCGCTCATGTTGGTGGTCTTATTTTATAGTTTTGGTGTCTTCAGGTTTCACATGTTCTTATTTAAGTGTTTTGTTTTGTGGGAATATTGTAACATTTTCCACATTGTGTGTTGTCTCTAGGTTTGTGAGCTCCCTGCTGGAGGAACCAGAGGTGGTAGTGACAGGAGCAGGCCAGGGCCTGGCTGGCAGTATAATCCACAGACTCTTCATCAGTGCTCAGAGGGTAACTCTCACTCTGCCTCCGTGTCCTTCCCACGTCTTGCTGTCAGTTTCATGTATACAGTCATGTATTTGTCATCTATAGAGACATCTTTAGAGGTACACACACACACCACACTTATTCAATATCAGCATCAAGAATAGGTCGGTGTCCCGGTCCTAGAACAAGACATGAAGTCAGCGCTGTTTTATTTATATATACTTCATGTGGATGAAACTGGAAGGACGTGGTCAGCACTGATGTAAAGACGCGGTGTTTTCTGTCAGTGTCAGGAGAGTCTGCTCTATTGTAACGTTGTTTCTTCCTGAAACACACAATTGCTGCTGCTGTGCTGTGAAGCACGTTCAGAGCTATAAGAACCAGTCTGTTTAACTATCAATGAAAAATGAAGAATTATCAGTTTGACTGTGTGACAATTCTGCAGGAACAAAGTTGTGCAGCTCTCTCCACAGTGGAGCAGATCTCCTTCCTGTCTTTGACGCTTCTTTTTCTCTTTCTGCAGTAACAACTATTAATGTGCATTTGTATATGTTTACAGTGTTAGCAGAAACAAAGCTTTGGTGGCCGTGACTCCAGAGATGGAGCCGAGTATCTAATCGAATCATCGGTTTGTTCTTTAAGCCTTAAAAGTGTCCATGTGCTCCACACTGGATCCCAGATTGACTCTGATGCATCAACTGGAACATGAATCCAAAATCCTGCTCCTCACATTCAAGGTCTTAAATAATCAGGCCCCATCTTATCTTAATGACCTTGTAGTACCATATCACCCTATTAGAGCACTTCGCTCTCGCTCTGCAGGCCTACTTGTTGTTCCTAGAGTGTTTAAAAGTAGAATGGGAGGCAGAGCCTTCAGTTTTCAGGCCCCTCTTCTGTGGAACCAGCTTCCAGTTTGGATTCAGGAGACAGACAAAACTTTCCTCTTTGATAAAGCACATAGTTAGGGTTGGATCAGCAACCTTAATTAGTCTGCAATAGACCCTGTGCACGAGAAAATGCTAACTTCCTGTTTTAAGATCGGATGCAGGGTTGTACATTTCCGGTAGCTTTACTTTGCGGTCAATTGCTGCTGCAAAGATGGACTCCAAAATCATGTCCAAAATATGAGAACAGAAAGATGGCGTTAAGTTACAAAGAGCAGAAGGTGGGAACACTCACCACTGCTGTGTCATAAAAAAAATCAAATTATCAGTTTTGACGTTTGAAGCGTGCAGATCGATTGGTGGTTTACATCACTCAACACAAGCAGAACTGCATTACAGAATCAGAAGCACATCTCTGTATAGTGACAGTTCTTATGATTTAAACAGCATTCAAACTACAGGTGAACAACAGTCAAAGGTTTCCCTGCTAGTCAAGTACACACCTACACAGCATGTCAACAAACCGTGGTAAGGGTCTCTATGCATGAGTATTTACGAAGGGTATGTTGTGACGTACCTTCAAAATTACAGCGGTCCCTCGCTATAACGCGGCCTCGCTGGTTCGCACATTTTTTTTTGTGCAAGTTTGCATGCGCACAGCGCTTTGTGTTCTGCGTCCTGATTGGCTGCAGACTATTGTTGATCTCCTCCGTGCCGTCTCTCCTGTGCAGTACAGAATCATTGATTCATTAATGATTCACTGATGTTGAATTATCTCTCAGCTGCTCTGTTCTCATGTGCTGGACCTGAAAACACGGTTTGATCTTTGGTTTCTGTAATACTGGACTTATTTGTCTACGAAGGTTTGAACTTTGAGAGCTTAAACAGGAGAGAAACGTGTGAAAATGTTCATGTCTGTCTGAGTGTATAAAGTGTGTAGTGACGGGTTTTACCTTAAAACATCTATAATAATTGTAAAAAATAAAGTTGGCTACTTCAGATTTCACCAATCGCAGGTTATTTTTAGAACGTAACTCCCGCGATAAACGAGGGAGCGCTGTATACAGATACTGAGAAGTATAAAATTTGAATCCTGTCTCTCTCTGAGGCGCGGGGGGAAAAATATCGACAAGTCGATCAACATCATCTACAGATACATTCGACATCTCGAGAAATGTAAATCGCCACTTGATTCGTCCATTTGGTTGGAAAACCCGACCGTGAACAAGGAGCGAATATCACACCAGAAACTAAGTGCTATGCGCCGGAAGTAGCATATGCTAAGGCGCACAGGTCTAAGTTATAGGTCTAAGTTCCCCATAATGCACTGGGTGTTTCTTCTTCACTCAACATGTGTTAGTAGACCTCTCTGCATTCAGTCCGTCTGCCCCTCATCTATCGATGGATGTTAGAGGCTTTGGTTCCCACTGTCGCTCACAGACGGTCACCTAATGTTGCCTGTGTAACTGCAGGGTCTTTGCCTTATAACATAGAAGCAGCTTGAGGTAACTGTTGTTGTGATGCTGTGTGTGTGTAATAAAGCTCCCTTACTGACAGTGGGTCACCACAGCTTGTAGCTCCATGTATTTGATGTGGTACGTTTGCCCTCGCTGACACAACCTTAAAGGGATTTGTGTGTATGAATAAAGTTTATTGTTCATACAGTTCATTGCCGTATGTCTGTGAAAGGGTGAATGAGGGTTGTAGCTCCCTCAGCAGCTGTGGAGCGATGGAGATGTGGTTGGTTAGACACGCTGCCCTAGTTTACACTACAAACCACACTCACCTGTTTACACTCCTTTTGTGTTACAACCACCTTGTTACACTCAAACACCAGATGATGCATCTGAGCCAACTAAGGATTCACTGAGACTGAAGAAGCTCGAGATCATAAGAATTTGAGGCTCAGCCTTGCAGTATCATAGGAGAATCCAACCATTGTATGTCAAGAGACTATAGACAGTGAAAGCTCCATCTGGAGGAGGAACGACGTGGTTCAGAGCGTTGCCTCCTGCAGCTGGTGACATGTTCAGATTTCAGCTCTGTCGGTTAGAAAGTCTGTTTTTGTTTTTCATCTGTGTGTTGCTCTTTCATCCTTTTCTTCTTCCTGTTTCTTGCATCAAGCTGGCTGACTTCACCACTGATGAGGTAACCATGAGCAGTAAGCCTCGTGTCGCTCACAGTTACATTTAACATAGTGCGATAAACACACTCAGTCATTATAAGGTACATCCTCTAAAGCAGGGGTGCTCAATACGTCGATCGCGATCGACCAGTCGATCGCAAAGGTAGTATTGGTAGATCGCATGGCATTAAAAAAATAGATGCCAGCCTATCATCCATCCCGTCACTTGATTGATACAGGGAAGCCAGTCAGATGACATCAGATTTTTTCTGACGCTTAGGTCGCTGCGCATGCGCAAACAGCGGCGCGAAGTGTAGTAAAACTGACAAGCTAGTCAGCGAGTTAACTCCAATTTTTAGCTCTCGGTTTTTTCTCTTAAACCTGGCCGTCAGCAGCTACTGTCCGGACTATGCATCCCTGGCTGATTCAATTCAGTGCAAGTCATCAGAGTAAACTCAGGTAATGACAAAAAATTTACATAGTTAATTGTGTTGTGAAATATTGGATATTGCGGTTATGCATGTATATACATTGTAGATATAAAGAATCCTCAATATATTTATAAATAAGTATATGTTTTGGATTTTTGTAGTGGGTAGATCATTTTGACTTGGTCATTTTATAAGTAGCTCACATGCGGAAAAAGTGTGAGCACCCCTGCTCTAAAGGTTCACATAACAGACAAACAGGATAATAAAAATAATCTGGTTCTTTGCAGCGTCCTCAGATGAACGACACACGACATTATTACACGTCTCAGTATTTGTTACACTGAACACAAATATAAACACAACACTTTTGTTTCCATGAGCTGAACCGGATCCTGACTGGTTTTGCGACATGTGTGTCATTGTGCTACACATGTACGGCATATTTCAGAGTGGCCTTTTATTGTGGGCAGTCTCAGACACACCTGTGCAATATTCATGCTGTCTAATCAGCACCTTGACATGCCACACCTGTGAGGTGGGATGGATTATCTCAGCTAACGAGAAGTTCTCACTAACACACATTTAGACAGATTTGTGAGCAGTGTTTGCGAGCAATGTTCCCTGTAATGTTTCATGTGTCTGAGCGAACACACAAACTCCCTGAGCGTCCCTTGGACCACTGTGAGCGACAGCAGACGTGTGCACTGTGGTCACGCCAGCACCCAAGTTACATGTTTATTAAAATAATCAAATTACAGCATTTACATTTATGTTAGATTACTTTTAATTACCTGCTTTAGCCCACTTACAATGAAAATTAAAACAATCTTCTTCATGACCTGTAGCATGTTAACACTATTGGAAGTAAAAATAACTTGAACTTCAATTTTGAAAACACAACTTTCTTTAAATAAAGCTCTGACTTGTATTATGAGTCTGTGGTCTGGGAGAGAGTCTGTAACTCTGTCTGCAAAATACAGTAAATAATGACCAATGTTGGGCAGTTAATTATATAGTTACTTCTTCAAAAAAGTAACTGAGTTTTGCAAACAAAGTTTTTTGCAGCTGTTTACCTAAAAATGCAGCCAAGGTGTTTTTTAAACAAACATTTCAAACTATTTACAGAACAATCAGCTGTTCTGCATCAAATCTGATGCCACACAAATTATTTGTGCCGCTCCAAAAAATAATTTCTGTCCACTATGAGATGAAGGCGAACAACAGCCTGATACCTGCAGGCCTGACAGCAGCAGATGTGTCACTGCTGTAACACCTGTAAACCATTGTTCTGACACACACAACAAAACTATTGACTACACTACACACTAACTACACACTAACTACACACTAACTACACAAGATTTGTGCTAAACTTGGCAATCACATCTCAAACACCGTCACTCCTAAAACTTCCCCCTTCCTAAACAACTAAATGTCATGTTGCCATATCATTTTTTTGATTGGTCGACATGGTACATTTTTCCACCAATAGGAAAGGCTGGTGGGGGTTTGTTTTGGTGTTGTTTTTGCTCACAGGCTTTCGAGTGTTTTCCTTATAAAACGGCGTTTTCACCGTTTCTTCCTGCAGTAAATATAAACAACGACAGTATTCAGGAAGAAAACCAAACATTGCAGATATTTTATCATAACTCTGGTTTTACACGGCCGATCAACACAATTTAAAAACTGGTATAAAGTCCACACTTTGTCCGTCAGTTGTTCCGTCTGTCCTGCTCACATCTCCAATGGTTGTACACGTTGTCATTAACGTGGCTTCACGCCACATCAGCCGCTTTGCTAAAACACCGGTGTCGCACATAAGGACGCTGTCATAGCCTGTCAACCACGTTGATTAGCTGCGTATATACGAATGTGAATCGCGTGATTGGCTGGACTACGGGATAAGGTGGCCTCGTTCTGATCCCATACGGGAGCAGCCAGTCACTGACTAACACTGCAGAACAATTGTTAAAGTTTTCATTTTAATTTCAATTCAGGTGATTTTTTTTTTTTTTTTTTTTTTTTTGTGCGCAACGCAGATTTTCTGTGCAGAGACCGTGCCAGCAGTGCACAATTGTGCACGCGCGCAGCTTAGAGGGAACATTGCTTGCGAGTGTCGGGTCTTTTGTGTTTGTAGAAAATGTTTCATATCTTTGAGTTCAGCTCATGGAAAACAGGAGCAAAAACAAAAGTGTTGCGTTTATATTTTTGTTCAGTGTAAACGATAAAACATCAGGTTTGACCCAGAATACAGTTTGATCCACATGGTGGCGCTGTGAAAAGTGCGCGCTGTACTGGTGGCACCAGTGTCCCCAGCCCACAGACCAGTGCTGCCACTAATCGAGTTTCATTAGCAGCATCTAAATGCTGTTTAAAGGTGGACTTCATCTGTCACACAGGAGCAGTTTGGCTTCGCTTTGCTTAAATAATGACCTGGTGTATTTCTTTTTTTTTCTTTTTGTTGCCTGTCCCATTTGGTTCTTTAGCCATCAGAATTGTTGTCTGAAGACCAACAAGGATACCCAATGGATTTACTTTGCCAAATGGATCATCGTGGCATTGCCGTATTGGTCCATTTGGTCGATCTTTGTTTTTATTATTTATTATATTTTATTTTCAGATGTTACCGACGGGACAGACATGAGTGAGGGATAGGAAAGGGAGAAAGAAAGAGGAAGGAAAGGAAAAACAGAAGGGGAGAGGGACAGTGAGAAAGGGGGGAGAAAAAAAAAATCTCCTGGATCACCTGTTGAGAGAAGAATAGAAAACAAGCAAAAAAACAAAAAAAACAAAGCAACATACTAAACACAACACCATCGCATTAGTCTAGCTAAGTTTAAACAGCAGTAAATACTAAATATTCAATGTTGTTGTGCAGCACGCAGGACAGATGTGCTTCGAAGTAGCAGCCAAGAAAGGTGTAATTTAAGTCTACGAGCAGTGAACACCCGTGTGCATACCTGTGTGGATCAGTGCGCTTGTATTCAAATGGTTTCTCCATGTAATGATCTGCTAGGGAGTGTGGGGGGGCCACAGCCCCGTCCTCCAGGGTATGAAGCAGGTATGGAGGAGATCAAAACTCCAGACATCCAGAGGCCCCCAGAACACAAGAGACCAAGGAAGACCAACAGAGGGGCAGCCGCGCCACTGTCCCAGCAAGAGCTGAGGAGAGTCCCAGATGAGGGTTCACCCAGCAGCCGCGGAGCAGAAGCCAGGGGGAGTTGCAGTGACGCGCCCGTCAGCTCCGCCGGCCCCCAGCTGTGCCTGAGTGACCGAGCCCCAGGCCGAGAGGCCGGGGGCACCCCACCTCCGAAGTGGCCTGAGCGAGCCCCAGGCTCCAGGCCCCGATAAGCGGCCGCCAAGGAGTGAGCTGGTGTGTACCTGGACGCCCACCCCCAGACACAAAGAACCACCAACGCACCGACACCTGAGGGAGTCCGCCACTGGCAGGGGAAGTGGTGGTGGGTGGAGATAAGCCTCCAAACCTTGGAGGACCTGAGGTGTCCCCAGAGAGGTGGCGCCTGACACCCAACCTGACATATAGACACAGACATACAGGCACACACAGACACAAACATCCATTCCCCCCCTCATGCTCTCATATGCACTTACTCCACACTCAACCAACGTGGAGACAGACATAAAGAGACGCTGTACACACGATCACACTCCCCAAGCATACTCTACAAACCGGGTCTAGGTACCCTTGCCCCTGGAGGGGGGAACTGCACCCAGACCCAGGTAGTGTTACCCTTTTCCCTGCGGTGGGGAGAGGCAGACCGCCCCGACTCCGCAGCAGCAGGGAGGCCCCACACCCCAGACCGCAGTCGGACGGCCAACTCCTCCTCCTAGCCCCCCCGCTCCAGCAGGCCGCAGAGAACGGGGGTGAGAGAAGACTCCAAACCTCCCTCCACCCGCTCATTGTAGTGTTGATGCATGTGTGTTCTAAGGTGCAATTAAAACCCAGGAGGGCATGAAGCTACCTGCCAGAGAGCAGCAGGTAAGTGCATAGTCCCTCCTGTTAGCCCTCAATGTCTACATGTATTTAAAATTGAGAGGTGGGCAACGACGCCAGGGGTGAGGTGTACACCCTGATGGTAACTTGGACTCCGTGATTGTGCCCACCCCCAAGATCATTTGTCATCGTCATTTGTTTCTCTTTGCATGAGCGTCCCATAGTGATGTCTGTCTCTCTTCTTGTTGTCCAGCTCAATCACAGAGGAAACAAACCAATCTGGTCTGAGACAGGACGTCACAAAGACCTTACAGGAAGCTAATCTATCATCTGATTCTTCCTGCGCTACACATTCACACTCCCACAGAATCTTACTATCATTAATGTCTGTCTTATAGTTTTATTATTTAACGTTGAGCAGTTTACGCACGAGCAGGGGAAAGGTGCATTAATCAGGGACTAGTTTTAGTGGCGGATTAATTGTGGTTTTTAAACCTGTAAAAGAGGCCGTATTGTTACGTTTTATTATTTTATTGAATTAAAAAGGGAAGAAGATACAAACACAGCTTGGTTTACTAACTAATAAGGTCAGGATTGTACTCAGTTGTAGTTATGTGTGCCTCTGCAGGTGGTTTAGTTTTTTTATTTGAATAAATTGTTCAGTAAAATCAGGGATTTGTTTACACACAAGAATCTCCAAACGGGGAATAAATGGACTGATGTTTATATAGAGCGCTTTTCAACTACATATAAGCACTCGAGGTTCTTTGTTACTACAAGATCCTTAGCTGGATTGGAAAGCACTATAGAAAACATTTACTCAGAGAAACCGAACATTTTTCTTTTGACACTCTCCTTAAACCTCAGAACAAACTCTGTGCTCGCTGTGGATTCGTGTGAACTCTGACCTGAATCCAAGGTCGTTTTTTGCGAGATGCCCACGCTGTAGCATCACGGTGTAGTCCTGTCGCGTTTCTGTGGTTAATCAGAGCGAGACGACGACTCCACCAGAGGATCGCATACTTTTCATCCACGTCAGATCATTTTATCTATAAAACAGTGAAGTGATGGAAACGGAGTACTCAGGACTTCCCCGAGCCACCGCTTAGTGAGCTTTTGTTGGAATGTCAGTCATGTGATGATTACAGACCGCCGAGGACGAAATTATGGAGCAGCCGCACACACATGATGCCTGATCCCATCTGCCGGTGGATCACTGACTTCCTGTCGGACAGGAAGCAGCATGTGAGGCTGGGAAAGAATGTCTCGGACTCCCGGACCATCAGCACCGGCTCCCCTCAGGGCTGTGTTCTTTCTCCTCTGCTCTTCTCCCTGTACACCAACTGCTGCACCTCCACCCACCAGTCTGTCAAGCTAATCAAGTTTGCAGATGACACCACCGTTATTGGGCTCATCTCTGACGGGGATGAGTCTGCCTACAGGAGGGAGGTTGAACGTCTGGTGTCCTGGTGCAGCCACAACAACCTGGTGCTGAATGCCCAGAAGACAGTGGAGATTATTGTGGACTTCAGGAAGCACACAGCCCCACTCCCCCCCATCATCCTGACTGACACCACCATCACCCAGGACCTGAAGTGGGAGCCCACCATCACCTCCGTCATCAAGAAAGCCCAGCAGAGGATGTACTTCCTGAGGCAGCTGAAGAAATTCAACCTGCCAACACGGACGATGATGCAATTCTACACTGCAATCATCGAGTCCATCCTCACCTCCTCCATCACCGTGTGGTACGCTGGAGCCACTATCAGGGACAAACAGAGACTGCAGCGTGTTGTGCGCTCTGCTGAGAAGGTGATTGGCTGCAGACTCCCATCTCTGCAGGACCTGTACACCTCCAGGACATTGCGGCGTGCAGCTCGGATCTCAGCTGACCCTTCTCACCCTGGACACAGTCTGTTTGACCTGCTCCCCTCAGGCAGGAGGCTCCGGTCCATTCGCACCAGAACCTCTCGCCATAAGAACAGTTTCTTCCCCTCTGCTGTTGGACACATGAACAATAACCATATGACTGTCCCCGCCACTAACACATGACCCTACGCTGTGTCACTGCACCATTCCATGTTTGGCACTGATCACCACCTGCACTCATGTATATATCTTTCTACTTAGCACTTTTAATTCTTATTCTTATTTTTATTTTCTATGACAGTATGTTTGCACTGAAGCACCGCAGCAATTTCCTAATGTTGTAAACCTGCTCAACATTTGGCAATAAACCCTTTCTGATTCTGATTCTGATTCTGACATGCTAACACATCAACACCACTGAGCTGATCGCAAGCAGGCCGATGATCATCCCACTCTGATAGATGATTGACTGTCAGATCAATAACCTGCTCACTGTTTAACAGACCTCACACACACACACCACACACACACACACACACTCGCTGACTGCAACAGTATCTGACGAGGTTCCTTCCCATGAGAACCGACTGGAGTGTAGATGGGCCCGAGGCGAGGGCGATCGGCATAGACTGACACACAAAGAGAGAAAGGTTTGGGAACGAGAGGAACAATAAAAGGGAAAAAAGTAGGGAAACTGGGGTGAAAAAGAGCCTCGTTGAGACGAGGAAGAACGGGAATGTCAAGAGGGAGGAAAGAATGAAGGGAGGAACTCAGGAGACGCTAATGAAAGGGGGAGAGAGGAGGAAACATTGTTTGAATGCTTCAGATGAGTTGGAGGTAAGAAAGGAGAATAAAAGCACGAGAGAAGCTGGGAAACAAAAGCATAAGAAATGTAGATGATGAGAAAGGGAAGAGGAGGAAAGCAGAAAGATGAATAGAGGAAGTAAGAAAAAGCATTAACAAGAAGAGGAGGAAGAAAAGGAAAGATGAGATGAATGAGAGAGGATAAGAACGAAAGGCAGAAACGGTAAGATGGAAAAATGAAGAAAGAAAGGAGAAGGCAGTTTAGAGAGTCGGAGGCGGAGCTGAAAAATGGCGGGTGCATCAGTGAAGGTGGCGGTGCGAGTCCGCCCATTCAACTCCAGAGAGATCGGACGCAACGCCAAGTGTGTGATCCAGATGCAGGGAAACACCACCTGTGAGAACAACACACATGTTCTGTCCTTTAGGCTTTATGGGGCCCCTTACTGAGACACTAACCTGAAGATGTCCTCACAGGATCTGAAACATTCAGATGTCCTGACAAAGATAAAGAAAGGAGAACAAATAAATGAGAAACCATGGAAACAGATTACAAAGGTTTTTAGATAATGAGAGGCCGGTCACTGTCCTCATAATAAGACACGGCATAATGAGGACACACCACTGGCTAAGAGAACAGGTTGTTGTTGACAGAGTTTTATGATCACCATCTCATTATGATGTAAGGAGGATTTTTATTGTGACCTTGAATCATAAACTGTGGGTATAACATGGATATAGCCTCTATGCATATTAAAGCCTCAGGTGTAGCATTGTGGCAGCGGCCATGTTGGTGTTTTGGAGGTTAATCCTCTGTCACGAGCATTAATAAAGTTAAAACTGACCTTCAGCTTAAACGCTGTGAACCTGCTCGTCGCAGAGTTAGCCATGAAAGCAGCTGTGGCATCACTTTAATGTGGCTGAAGAATATAACAGTCCCTGGACTGTAACAGCATTTAGCTTTAGGCTAACAGTCACTATTGATTTTAATTAACAAAGAATGCTAACACTCTCCTGTCCCTGTGCGGGTTAGGGGTTTTTATGGCTTCAGCGATCCCAACGTCCTCCTGGGCTGTCATGTGACGTCTGATCCTACTGCTGCATAAACTGACAGGCACACACAGCCTGGTTATTAATAGACTTCACTGCAGCAGGGCTGTTATTGGCAGCTGTGTGTCCATCTGACTAATATTTATATGCAGAGCCCGTCATATATGCTGTGAATGCTGGGAGTGGTCACATGCAGATGTCCCCACTTCAACAGTCACATTTTGTTGCCTCCATATTTGAAAGTGAGGAGAAAAGAAATAAAACTGGAGTGTGTCCACACACTTCTGGTCATGCACTGAAGGTTGTTTCTTTATGATTCTTTCCAGGCATCTCCAATCCCAAACAGCCCAAAGATGGAGCCAAGAACTTCACCTTTGACTACTCCTACTGGTCACACACAACGGTGAAAACACTCTCTCTCTCTCTCTCTCACTCTCACACACCTACAGAAAACATCAATATTATAACCCAGAATCAGTGATAACAGTGCCATGTGTTTGTGTCCCTGCAGCCCGATGACCCCGGCTTCACCTCTCAGACACAGGTGTATAAGGACATCGGAGAGGAGATGCTGCTGCACGCCTTCGAAGGTGCGTCTGAACGTCCTCTCAGATGTCAAAGAATAGCCCGACCTCTGTCTGCTAAAATACAATT
The DNA here is from genome assembly GCF_963969265.1 of Rhamphochromis sp. 'chilingali'. Taxonomy (NCBI): domain Eukaryota; kingdom Metazoa; phylum Chordata; class Actinopteri; order Cichliformes; family Cichlidae; genus Rhamphochromis; species Rhamphochromis sp. 'chilingali'. Next base: position 743,307 of record NC_137929.1, read on the forward strand.
TAAAATTTTTTTTAACTCTAATTAAATTTGGCAGTATCGGTCCTCCATAGTCCAACTCCGACTATGTAGCTAATGAGACTAATGGTGACCGGTAACAATGCTGATACTTGTTACTATAGTGATACTGATGTGTAAAATGAGACTGTTGATGGTGATGATGATGCTGATCATGACAGCACAATTATATTCTACATAGGCAGGCTGATAGTCTTAATGTCTAATACAGGAATAAGCTAAAGAGGACTTTATTTATAATTTTAGAATAACTTGTAATATTGTTGTTGTTGTTGTTTTCCAGGATACAATGTGTGTATTTTTGCGTATGGACAGACGGGTGCAGGAAAGAGCTACACTATGATGGGCAAACAGGAGCCTGGACAGGAAGGGATCATACCACAGGTAAACGCAGTCATGTCACGTCATTACTGCTGTTGCATTAATGTTTACTGATTCAAAGGCATAACTGATGAAGAATTATATAAATGTCTGTCTGTCTGTGTGTTCAGCTATGTGAGGACTTGTTTCAGAGAACAGGAGAAAACACAGATCCTGACCTGACCTACTCCGTAGAGGTGAGCCCTCATCTAACCTGATCAGTTTTATTTAAACTGATTTACCCGATTAAACATCATCTTCTCCATCACAGGTGTCCTACATGGAGATCTACTGTGAGCGGGTTCGGGACCTGTTGAACCCAAAATCCCAGGGCACGCTGCGGGTCCGGGAGCATCCCATCCTGGGGCCCTACGTGGAGGATCTGTCCAAACTGGCTGTGACTGGATTCACGGACATCCGGGACCTGATGGACGCCGGCAACAAAGCTCGGTCAGTTTTCTTCCGGATAATTTCAGAGGTTGAAGTTTAAAACAAAGTGTAAAAGGCTGCAGCTGTCTGAGGAAGTTTGGAAGGCAAATGATCTAAATTTTTGAAAAACATAAATCTTATTCTACTGGTAACCAATCCATCATATAATACAACAGAATTATGTAGATCGGCACAGTAGATGGACTTGTCTATCTTTTGAGCCATGATCAGATTGATACCCAATCAGTTCATTAATCGCCCATTAGCCAATGTTACTTATTCTACACTTGTGCTATAAATGTGTAACATCTGTATTATTGTAAAGAATGAATTGCAGTAACATTAAACTAATTAAGTTTATTTCTGATTGCAGGACGGTCGCAGCTACAAACATGAATGAGACGTCGTCCAGGTCCCACGCTGTCTTCACCATCGTCTTCACCCAAAAACGACGAGATCAGATGACCAGCCTGGACACTGAGAAAGTGTGTCTGCTTCTCTGTTTTGTCCCAAAGGACTTTTTTTTTTCCCAAATGTCAGGTTTTTATTTTGATTCTCGCACTTTTCTCTTCAGGTCAGTAAGATCAGTCTGGTCGACCTGGCTGGAAGTGAACAATCAGACTCCTCTGGGGCAAAGGGCACACGGCTCAAGGTCAGAGATAATGTGGCGCAATCAGATTATGTATCTACTCATGTGCTGCTCATTGTCATGCATCCACTGCCACATTCATCATGTATTCATTGTATGTTTGCATGCAGGAAGGAGCAAACATCAACAAATCTCTGACCACATTAGGAAAAGTGATTTCAGCTTTGGCTGAAATGGTAATTCTACACTCTTCATATTTACAAGTCAAATACAGTCATGTGCAATGTGGGAGATGGTTCTGGTACATGGGAAAACTGACTGCTTCTTGTCTCTGATCTGCAGCAGAGCAGTAAAAAGAGGAAAAGTGATTTTATTCCCTACAGAGACTCTGTTCTCACCTGGCTACTGAAGGAGAACCTGGGTAAGTAGAGCATTGGTAGGTTAAAGGAGTATTCACAATGTCAGATTGAGCATAAATAAACAGTACAAGGAGTCATTTAAGGCTAACAGCTATTAGTAATAACGTCAATACTAGGACTAACAGCATGTTTCTTTGATCAAACAATTAACAAGACTTGTTGTGTCTGCACTTACAATACACCTTAACCTGTCAGGAATAATAGTACACCTTAACCTGTCAGGACCAATAGTACACTTTAACCTGTCAGAACTAATAGTACACTTTAACCTGTCAGAACTAATAGTACACCTTAACCTGTCAGGACTAATAGTACACTTTAACCTGTCAGAACTAATAGTACACCTTAACCTGTCAGGACTAATAGTACACTTTAACCTGTCAGAACTAAAACTACACCTTAACCTGTCAGGACTAAAACTACACTTTAACCTGTCAGGACCAATAGTACACTTTAACCTATCAGGACCAATAGTACACCTTAACCTATCAGGACCAATAGTACACTTTAACCTATCAGGACTAATAGTACACTTTAACCTATCAGGACTAAAACTACACCTTAACCTATCAGGACCAATAGTACACTTTAACCTATCAGGACCAATAGTACACTTTAACCTATCAGGACTAAAACTACACCTTAACCTATCAGGACCAATAGTACACTTTAACCTATCAGGACTAATAGTACACTTTAACCTATCAGGACCAATAGTACACTTTAACCTGTCAGGACTAAAACTACACCTTAACCTATCAGGACCAATAGTACACCTTAACCTATCAGGACCAATAGTACACTTTAACCTGTCAGGACTAATAGTACACTTTAACCTATCAGGACCAATAGTACACCTTAACCTATCAGGACCAATAGTACACTTTAACCTGTCAGAACTAAAACTACACCTTAACCTATCAGGACCAATAGTACACCTTAACCTGTCAGGACCAATAGTACACTTTAACCTGTCAGAACTAATAGTACACTTTAACCTGTCAGAACTAATAGTACACCTTAACCTGTCAGGACTAATAGTACACTTTAACCTGTCAGAACTAATAGTACACCTTAACCTGTCAGGACTAATAGTACACTTTAACCTGTCAGAACTAAAACTACACCTTAACCTGTCAGGACTAAAACTACACTTTAACCTGTCAGGACCAATAGTACACTTTAACCTATCAGGACCAATAGTACACCTTAACCTATCAGGACCAATAGTACACTTTAACCTATCAGGACTAATAGTACACTTTAACCTATCAGGACTAAAACTACACCTTAACCTATCAGGACCAATAGTACACTTTAACCTATCAGGACCAATAGTACACTTTAACCTATCAGGACTAAAACTACACCTTAACCTATCAGGACCAATAGTACACTTTAACCTATCAGGACTAATAGTACACTTTAACCTATCAGGACCAATAGTACACTTTAACCTGTCAGGACTAAAACTACACCTTAACCTATCAGGACCAATAGTACACCTTAACCTATCAGGACCAATAGTACACTTTAACCTGTCAGGACTAATAGTACACTTTAACCTATCAGGACCAATAGTACACCTTAACCTATCAGGACCAATAGTACACTTTAACCTGTCAGAACTAAAACTACACCTTAACCTATCAGGACCAATAGTACACCTTAACCTATCAGGACCAATAGTACACTTTAACCTGTCAGGACTAAAACTACACCTTAACCTATCAGGACCAATAGTACACCTTAACCTATCAGGACCAATAGTACACTTTAACCTGTCAGGACTAAAACTACACCTTAACCTATCAGGACCAATAGTACACCTTAACCTATCAGGACCAATAGTACACTTTAACCTATCAGAACTAAAACTACACATTAACCTATCAGGACCAATAGTACACTTTAACCTGTCAGAACTAAAACTACACCTTAACCTATCAGGACCAATAGTACACCTTAACCTATCAGGACCAATAGTACACTTTAACCTGTCAGGACTAAAACTACACCTTAACCTATCAGGACCAATAGTACACCTTAACCTATCAGGACCAATAGTACACTTTAACCTGTCAGGACTAAAACTACACCTTAACCTATCAGGACCAATAGTACACCTTAACCTATCAGGACCAATAGTACACTTTAACCTGTCAGGACTAAAACTACACCTTAACCTATCAGGACCAATAGTACACCTTAACCTATCAGGACCAATAGTACACTTTAACCTGTCAGGACTAAAACTACACCTTAACCTATCAGGACCAATAGTACACTTTAACCTATCAGGACCAATAGTACACCTTAACCTATCAGGACCAATAGTACACTTTAACCTGTCAGGACTAAAACTACACCTTAACCTATCAGGACCAATAGTACACCTTAACCTATCAGGACCAATAGTACACTTTAACCTGTCAGGACTAAAACTACACCTTAACCTATCAGGACCAATAGTACACTTTAACCTATCAGGACCAATAGTACACCTTAACCTATCAGGACCAATAGTACACTTTAACCTGTCAGGACTAAAACTACACCTTAACCTATCAGGACCAATAGTACACCTTAACCTATCAGGACCAATAGTACACTTTAACCTATCAGAACTAATAGTACACCTTAACCTATCAGGACCAATAGTACACTTTAACCTGTCAGGACTAAAACTACACCTTAACCTATCAGGACCAATAGTACACCTTAACCTATCAGGACCAATAGTACACTTTAACCTATCAGAACTAAAACTACACATTAACCTATCAGGACCAATAGTACACTTTAACCTGTCAGAACTAAAACTACACCTTAACCTATCAGGACCAATAGTACACCTTAACCTATCAGGACCAATAGTACACTTTAACCTATCAGGACCAATAGTACACCTTAACCTATCAGGACCAATAGTACACTTTAACCTGTCAGGACTAAAACTACACCTTAACCTATCAGGACCAATAGTACACCTTAACCTATCAGGACCAATAGTACACTTTAACCTATCAGAACTAATAGTACACCTTAACCTATCAGGACCAATAGTACACTTTAACCTGTCAGGACTAAAACTACACCTTAACCTATCAGGACCAATAGTACACCTTAACCTATCAGGACCAATAGTACACTTTAACCTATCAGAACTAAAACTACACATTAACCTATCAGGACCAATAGTACACTTTAACCTGTCAGAACTAAAACTACACCTTAACCTATCAGGACCAATAGTACACCTTAACCTATCCGGACCAATAGTACACTTTAACCTGTCAGGACTAAAACTACACCTTAACCTATCAGGACCAATAGTACACCTTAACCTATCAGGACCAATAGTACACTTTAACCTGTCAGAACTAAAACTACACCTTAACCTATCAGGACCAATAGTACACCTTAACCTATCAGGACCAATAGTACACTTTAACCTGTCAGGACTAAAACTACACCTTAACCTATCAGGACCAATAGTACACCTTAACCTATCAGGACCAATAGTACACTTTAACCTGTCAGGACTAAAACTACACCTTAACCTATCAGGACCAATAGTACACTTTAACCTGTCAGGACTAAAACTACACCTTAACCTATCAGGACCAATAGTACACTTTAACCTATCAGGACCAATAGTACACTTTAACCTGTCAGGACTAAAACTACACCTTAACCTATCAGGACCAATAGTACACCTTAACCTATCAGGACCAATAGTACACTTTAACCTGTCAGAACTAAAACTACACCTTAACCTATCAGGACCAATAGTACACCTTAACCTATCCGGACCAATAGTACACTTTAACCTGTCAGGACTAAAACTACACCTTAACCTATCAGGACCAATAGTACACCTTAACCTATCAGGACCAATAGTACACTTTAACCTGTCAGAACTAAAACTACACCTTAACCTATCAGGACCAATAGTACACCTTAACCTGTCAGAACTAAAACTACACCTTAACCTATCAGGACCAATAGTACACTTTAACCTGTCAGGACTAAAACTACACCTTAACCTATCAGGACCAATAGTACACTTTAACCTATCAGAACTAAAACTACAAATTAACCTATCAGGACCAATAGTACACTTTAACCTATCAGGACCAATAGTACACCTTAACCTATCAGGACCAATAGTACGCTTTAACCTATCAGAACTAAAACTACACATTAACCTATCAGGACCAATAGTACACCTTAACCTATCAGGACCAATAGTACACTTTAACCTATCAGAACTAAAACTACACATTAACCTGTCAGGACTAAAACTACACCTTAACCTATCAGGACCAATAGTACACTTTAACCTATCAGGACCAATAGTACACTTTAACCCCACAGACATGTATAGAGTTGCAGAGTTAATATCAGGCAAAGTTTAAGTACCTTAAAGGTTTGATGTGTGCTTCTTTCAGGAGGAAACTCTCGCACAGCAATGATTGCTGCGCTAAGTCCTGCTGACATCAACTACGAAGAAACACTGAGCACTCTGAGGTCAGTTACTTGGTGTAATCTGTCTATGAGGCTTTTTATGGATCAGTTAATGTGTTTTCAGGCAGCGGGTATGTTGCAAAGCTGGCATAGTCAGATTAATATAATCTAATTCGGTCCGGTTCGGTTCCAGATATGCTGACCGTGCCAAACAGATTCGCTGTAACGCTGTGATCAATGAAGATCCAAATGCCAAACTGATCAGAGAGCTGAAGGCCGAAGTGGAGCGACTGAGAAACCTGCTGTTCTCTCAGGGCCTGCAGGAGCTGCTGGACAATGCTGGTATGCACACATACAGAATAATGAACCTTATCTGCTTGTTCAGTCTGACGTTCGGGTTCAAATTCTCTTTCAGATTCTTTCAGCTTCAAAAACAGGATCAGTGCGTCTGTTCTTGCAGGTCTTACAATAAAGTTTAACGTCAAAACAAACATGAAAAAAACAATTAATGAGATGATGCTCTGACTGAAGTATTTCTAAATACTCTAAATACATCCACAACATGAGGTTAATCATTAACTTGCTGCTGTGTGGTTTTGATTTCTTGGTATGAAAAAGTCCCGTTCCTAAGTGTCACATGCACATTGATTCTTTTCTGAAGCATTTAAATATCTGGTGTCTGCGATGCTGTGAATCCATCATGATTATTTATAAGAAAAAGCTTAGAAATGTGCTGCGCATCAACACTGCTCATAAAAAGCTGGAGAAGCAGAGAAGCTCCTCTCAGACAGCAGAGTTCATTTCTATTGTGAACCTTATGCATTGCTAAACACGCAAACGCTGTGGATGTGATACTCAGACTGTGCTTCATATAAACATGGAATGCAGTCTGTTTACGGCCTAATAAACTGTACACATCACATGCTGTTGTTCTTTCATTTGGACCTGGTATGAACAGCACGTCTATGTGCAGTATGCTGTAGAGACGGTTATTTACAGACAACAGCAACTGTGTGTGTGTGTGAGAAGATATTTACAAGCTGTCGTTACATAACCAGGATTGCTGAGATTCCAGCATGTTAGAAATTAAATCTCCTCCTCTTCACTTCTTCTTCTCTGCTCTCTTTCTGTGTCTCTTAAAGTCAACAACAACAACAACAACATCAACGGCCCCGGTGGTGTCGCAGGTGCGTCCCCCTCCCCTCTCCAGCTGGCTCTCACATCCAATGGGATCACGCCTGAGAATGGCTCCGCCCCTCCAGGTCACTCTATATGTTTATGTGGATTATTGGGAATCCAAAAAGACTGTGCCTTTGTCTTTACTAGTTTAAATTTAAAAAATACAGAAGTGGTTCATCATGTTTTCATAATTAAATGTTTTATTTCCTGTGCAGGCGCTGAGCCGGTATCTGAAGGTGACACGCCTGCTGACCGTGATCAGCTGATTGAGGATGGAGAGGAAAGGGTGGAGGGAGAGTCCACAGAGAACATCAGCAAAGAGGAAGCAGCTGAGAGACTGATGGTAGGGCGAGACGTTTTATCACCTCGCACTTTTCCGGGTCATAATTCCATCATATCTAAATTTGAGAAACATATACTCTTAGATCCAGTGTGACTTCCACTGTCAGAGAAATCTATTACTTCTTTGATAGTTTTCTGGAAATCGATTGAAAAGAATGAGAAAAAACAGACTTAAAACTTCAGAACGTGTCTGGGAATCCTCATATTTTTAGTTTTTCTCAGTTTAAGAGAAATTCAGCAAAAGTTTTCTGTACATCTGTGATTACACTGCAAACAGGAGTTGCTGAGCACTATTTCACCTTCTTTGAATGAGAATGAAGAAGTTTTATTGGTATATGTTTACAATACATGTGTGTGTTTTTGCATGTAGGAAACAGAGAAAATCATTGCTGAGCTGAACGAGACGTGGGAGGAGAAACTGAGAAAAACAGAATCTATTCGTTTGGAGAGGTTAGTTTTATTTGAATCTGAGCTTTTTACATGTTTGCCTCTGTCCGTAGTTAATATAGTGAACATGTTTTGGTGTCACCTGTTACTTTCTTAAACGTAACGACGATATCATGAACATCAGCATTTATACCGCTGCTGAGGGCAGCTCTTTTTCTCCTGAGCCACTCAGACAAAACCTCAGGGCAGGTGTAGAAGTGGAAAAAGTCTCATCTTTTCAAGCTGCTGGATCGTCCTCTGTATTAGCTTGAAATCTTGGCGCTTCTGCACTGACACTGATAAAAAACAACAACTCATGTCTGTGACCCGGCAACAGCTACCATGCGAGGTTTTGTGTCAGCAGAGTGACACATCTTTTGGCATTTCCCACTGTTCATGAAGGCAAAAAAAGGTTTAACGACCCTTTATCCACTGTGGCAGACGAGGCTCATGGGAACTGTAGTGTTTACAGCACAGGTGGAAAAGCTGAGTGTGTTTGTTCACTAACTCACAGATGAAAACATTTGGAAACACGAACACAGAGGGAGAAAAAAAATGGATGATGATTGATGTCTCTGTCTCTTGCTCGCTCCCTCAGAGAGCCCCTGCTGGCAGAGATGGGCGTGTCCATAAAGGAAGATGGAGGAACGCTGGGCGTCTTCTCTCCTAAAGGAGTGAGTGTATATTTAACCCTTTCTCTCTATATATACTGTTGTCAGTCTGTTCTGTGTCTGCAGACATCTTTGCAGAAAATGTTATTATGTAAGCTCTGACAGTCTGTGGGACTGGTTTAGTAATACTTTAACTTTAGGATTGTGTGATCCCTGGCTGCTGACACACGATATGCAGGTATTTGTTAGGAGCTGTAACTCCTGCTGGTATTTTAAAACAGTGTATTTAATTTTTGGATTCACCTTTATGTCAGGTTAAAGCTACTCTTTGAGTTGGTGTGTTTTGTTAGAACAGCCGATAAATTGATTTTACAATCAATCATATAGCACATTTTTAAGACCGAAGTACACCAAAGTGCTTTCCAGTAAAATCACAATAAAATATAAATTACAAATATATAAAATATAAGATGATTACATAATCTAAATACAGAGCCAGATGTAATTTACTTCATGCCTGGGAGTGTTCGTCCAGTCAGAGCCGAGTGTCTGCTGCTCATAAGCACCTGTGTCGACGCGCACTCAGCTTTAGAAGTGATGATGTCACTGTTTGATTTTAAGTCTCTCTGGTCTTTGCAGTAAAATCGCTGCAGTCTGCTGAGCAGATGTTTGAAATCCAGATTAAAACTCAGAGACGATAAATCGTGCAGCAGCTTTTCTCTCCGTACCACCACCTCACCAACACCGAACATCTTTAACTCTTTCCCTCATAAAGACGACATCTGACAACCTTTAATGACTTCAGGTGAACTTCGACTCAGTGTCAACATTCACTTTAGTAGTGTTGTCTTCATTCATGGTGTGTTGTTCACTTTGGTAAATGATGCTGTTTATAAAAGTGCTTATAAAAGGATCTGACTGAATGCAGTCCTGGCTCCAGTCACATGTTTAGTACTAGTTAAAAGTTAACAGCATCCAATCGTGTTTAGTGTTTTCTATCTTCCACTCTCACTGTGTGGATCCACCTCACTTTTAAAGGGGGAAAAAGATGACCCCATCATGTAAAACTAAAGTTAATGCAATGTCTGTGTGTGTTACAGACGCCTCACCTGGTCAACCTGAATGAAGACCCTCTGATGTCCGAGTGCCTCCTCTATTACATCAAGGAGGGAGTGACCAGGTCAGCAGTGATTTCATCATCGGTCATTTAGTTCATCAGTTATTTGATCATTTTGTTGGTCTTTGCTCAGAAAATCTGATAAATTGAGTCTAAAGTGTGAAACGTTTTAGCCATCCTGTGCAGAGACCAAACGTCAGAGACGCCTCGGCTCATCTCCATGTGAAAGCAACAAATTACACACAGACACAAGTCCATCACTAGTTTAGCTGCTTTACTTCATTAGTAGAAAAAGTAATGACACTGTTTACATGTAGTGCATGCAGAAATCTGCTCGTGCAGAGGTTACCACACCGATAATGATCCACAGAGTCATCGTGGAGAACAATGAGTTTCATTACGTATCTTATCAGACACGATACTCGCTGTTATCTAACAACTACTTTATGATGTTGGACATCAGAAGCTCCTCCGTTAGTTTTATTGCAGGAGAAGTTGCACCTTCATCTTTATTCCTGGTGGAGTTGTATAACTAGCTTGGCAGGTGTTTACATTAGTTTTTTCATCTGTCTGTGTGTGTGTGTGTGCGCGCGCCAGGGTCGGGCAGCAGGACGTGGACATTAAACTGTCGGGTCAGTTCATAAAGGAGATTCACTGCGTTTTTGTCAGTGAGACCAACGAGCAGGGAGAAGGTGAGATTTTTACTCCTTGCATAAACCTTTGCTCACATGTCTGACACTCTGATGCCTGATTGGCTGTCTCTGCTCTGCTGCACTGCTGTTTTGTGGTCACACAGCTTCATTGTGCGGAGTTTAAGCAGCCTCAGTCCTGTGGTTTGATCAGCTCCTGTAGTTCACTGTGCAATAACCTCATTATGAACCATGGGTCCTTCAGTACTTTATACACACCAGAGAAACATGTTCTACACGTTACCTGAAGCTGTTTAACATCTGAAGTTATAAAAGAATAAAAATACAAACTACATTTGTACAAATTACTTACTTATCATCGTTACTACCTGCTGCATCATAGTTGGCCTCTTCTACAATCTGCTGCCATAGATCTCCTGTTCCAGTGCTGGAAGTTTTTCTTTTTATTAAACGTGGTGTGAGTTTCTAATGATGTAGTGAGCATAGCTGTCAGTAATCCTTGTGAGCAGTCTGCCCTACACACAAAGCACAGCGCACACTTTTTGTTTCTATTATAGGATCTATATGATGTCATAAAGAGGTCATATCAATAGTATACCTGTGGGAGTCTGCCGTCAAAGAAAGGAGCTACAGCAGCTTGTTTCAGACAGAGGGGCCAGTGTGACATAAATAAAAATGATTTTAAACTGTGAGTCATGCTGAGCTGCTGTGGCAGTGTGAGACTAACAGAAATAAAAACATGGATCTGGAAATGCATTTTTAATCAGATTTGATTTGCATCACTCCTCAAAGTAACGTTTCTGACATGTTTCAGCAGCAGCCGGGGTTAAAGTCAGACCTGCAGGCAGCTGAGTTGATCATTAACATGTGTAAGTCTGGAATGAGTCACAGTGGCAGACAAATGTGCTCTTGACTTCTGTCACATTACACCTCCTGATTCCACTGGCTTATAATCATCTTTAAATATTGAAAGCACACTCGAGCCTCTCTGAGAAGGTTTCTGAAGAGTTTGAGACCAGAAGGACAAAGAAGGTCCTGCAGTGCTTTTATGTACCACATGATGGCTCCGCATGATGTGTGGATTCGAAACTTTGCAGCCAGAACATGCTGATAAGAAAAGTTTGAGCACTTATATATGTATATATAGATTCAATTAGTTACTAACACTAAAAATATTGTTTTGATTGCTATTGCAATTTCATTTTAAATATACAAATGTGGTATTATATATACATATGTCATGAAACCTGTGCTAATTTGCATAAATGTACACTAGATTATGGGGCAAAAAATTCCTGTTTTGTTTTTTTTGTTTTTTTCCATGAGCGTCTCACCTTAGAGGTCTGGTCTGTGTCCAGGCTGTAGTTCTTTGTTCTCGGACTGTGTGTAGAGTCTGAAGCTGCAGCTCTCTTCCTGTTTTCATTAAAAGTTATAAACAGGTGTGTGTGTGTGTGTGTGTGTGTGTGTGTGTGTGTGTGTGTGTGTGTGTGTGTGTGTGTGTGTGTGCGTGCGTGTGTGTGTGTCTGCTGCTGTTACCCTGTGCGCTGTAGCACGATCCCTGGTTTCAGTGCATGTCTGTATGTGAGACCGAGAGGCCTCTGTAGTTGTGGACATACCCCTTTCAGATCCAGGTCTCTGTCTCTGGATTGTGGATCAACCTTTCTAGTAATGTTACAGGATACAAGCCCAGATATTAAGGTCCATGATAAAGCCTCCGTCACTGCTGCGAGTCCTCCCATCAGACTGTTTCATGCTCATGTGTCATATCAGACAGAGCCGGTCTCCTTGTGTTTCACAGAGCTGTGTTTCAGTTCTCCTGATGAGTTTTTCTTGCTTTGCTTGGACTGTCTGTGTCTCCCTCTGCAGTGGTGGTCACTCTGGAGCACTCTTAGTTTACAGCTTATTACACACGAACATGAAAAACAAAGCAGGTTTGATCGATGGAGTAAACACACCACCCAAAACCTGCAGGAGACCTCAGACTCCGTTTCCTGTCTGTTTCCGTCTCTAGGTAACCGCATTGTGATGGGGAAGAACCACGTGTTTCGGTTCAACCACCCGGAGCAGGCGAGGCTGGAGAGGGAGCGCAGCGCCACGATGGAGCAGCAGGGGGAGCCGGAGGACTGGAACTACGCGCAGAAAGAGCTGCTGGAGAAACAAGGCATCGACATCAAGCTGGAGATGGAGAAGAGGTAGATGCACCTTTACTAGACCCTGAAGTGTGGTTTTCAGATAGCATCTGTAGACACACTGTAAACCACGTCAGATATCAGAGCTGTTTCCTGATTATTGATCGTCTGATTGGTTGGTTGGTGCTGCAGACTGCAGGACGTGGAGACTCAGTACCGTAAAGAGAAGGAGGAGGCTGACCTGCTGCTGGAGCAGCACAGACTGGTGAGTTTCTCCTTCAGGTGAGCTCGTGTGGTGACTGCTTCAGGTGTTTTACCTTCTCTGTGTGTGCAGTAGCCTACGCAGACAGCGACAGCGGGGACGACTCGGACAAACGATCCTGTGAGGAGAGCTGGAGGCTCATCTCCTCCCTGAGAGAGAAGCTGCCAGCCAACAAGGTATCAGCTCCTCATAATCTCCTCGTTCATAGCTCCTCATGTAGCTGTGACATCCCATAGAGACCTGATAGGATCGTGAAGCAAGCTTTTCTGCTGACAGGGACAGTCATTGGAGCAGATTAATGTACCTGTGAGCTGACCTGTCTCACCTGTATGTCTGTGTCCAGGTGCAGTCCATAGTGAAACGCTGTGGTCTGCCCAGCAGCGGGAAGAGGAGGGAGCCTCTGCGAGTGTATCAGATCCCTCAGAGGAGGATCAGCAAAGACCCCAAACGGGTGACCATGGAGGACCTCCGCATGCAGGCCGTCAAAGAGATCTGCTACGAGGTCTCACAAACACACACATGATATCAGAGTGTTCTCTGACTGGTTTCAGAGGGACAGATAAACATTTTAGAAGTTATTCTCATAAATACTCTTATATCGCTACATTCAGGGGCAAAGGGTTAAAACTTTACCTTGAAAAATACACTGGACCTTTCAAAACCCAAACCCTCCTGGAGATGGCTCCAGGTGGACACTTGACACTGGTCTGTAGTGTTGGACCAATTTGGTCCATGACTAAGTCAGACAGACTCTGTTAGTTAGACTCCATAGCTCCAGTCAAATGCAACAAATAAGTGGTAAATTGTGAAAATCATACATGATGCATTTTCCAATAAAACCAGGATCACTAGATTGTTACAGACCTTGCTGTGTAACCATAAACTCTTTAAAAAAGGTAGTCATAGTAAAGCCACATTACCTTTTCCTTTCCAAATTTTGAAGCCTGGACTGTAGCATTTAAGAGTTAAAAACATGCATCCGTGGACTGTACGGGAGTGTCACACTGACACTGGTGCCTGCGATTAAGTGTAAAGAAATAAGTCCACTCACTAAAACTGGAGCACAGAGTTCTCGGAGGGTTGGTAGTAGAGCTAGTACCCATGGCACAGTGTTGATTGGTCTGTTCAGCCTGTGTGAGGTAAAATATGTGATCGTCTTAAGATATCGCACCAGAACATACAGAGGCAAATTATAAACCTGAGTGGGTTCAGATTTGCCCATTTTTGTGGGTTCTGTGCACTCAGGCCCTGCTCTACGGTGTAGATGCCACTGAAGTCCATTGCTAGGTTGTGGTCACGCAACCTTACAGTGGACAGGTGCATAGATGCTAAAAATGGGTTATTGTAACCAGTCGATATGAGGTTCCTAGGCCACATGATTATGTCATAGTGTCTGATGTAGATAAGAACCTCGGGACCCTAATATGTACCTGCGTGCCAAGTTTGGTTGCTCCACTCCTGATTGTTTAGCAGTCTGTGGAGAGATTTGGAGAACAGTAAAATTAACCAGCACAAACAGTCCAGAGGACATTAGAGGAGGAGCTTTTTTTTCTTTTTTTAAACCTGTTCCTCTGTATGTGGCGCCCCCCTCAGGTGGCTCTGGGAGACTTCCGTCACTCCCGTCAGGAGATCGAGGCGCTCTCCATTGTCAAGATGAAGGAGCTGTGCCGCATGTACGCCAAGAAGGACACCAACGAGAGGGAGGGCTGTGGCCCAGGACGTCTGCGACACTGTGGGCATCGGAGAGGAGAGGAGCCCTCCCGCTGAAGAGGGGGGAGGAGGAGGAGGAAGTGGTGGTAGTGGAGGAGGAGAGACAGGGGAAGGTGGAGAAAAGGCAGGCGTGTACGACTTGAAGGCTCACATCGATAAGCTGACAGATATTTTAGAGGTGAGTTATGCTAATCTTGTTTTCTTCACGACCTGAGAGGCGCTAGAGGAGCAGAGCTAAATGTGTGCGACTCCTGCAGGAGGTGAAGCTGCAGAACAACATGAAGGACGAGGAGATCAAAGCTCTGAGAGACAGAATGATCAAGATGGAGAGCGTCATACCTCTTCAGGTATGTTCGCACCTCCTGTCCCGCCCCTTCAACCCATCACCACCAGAGTTAACCGTTGTTTGTCTTGTTTCCAGGACGACGACTTGAACGGCGAGGGAGGCGAGTCCCCTCAGAGAGAGAGAGAGATGGAGATAGGGACGGGGATGATGAATGCCCTAGCCACCCAGAGGTCAGAGTTCAGCGGCTGATGGAGGAGGACCCGGCGTTCAGGAGAGGACGCCTCCGCTGGATGAAAAAGGAGCAGCAGCGCCTCCTGAACCTGCAGCAGCAGAACATCACCAAGAAGCTGCGAGGACAGAACCAAAGCCAAGGTGAGCTCGGGGGTGTGGCCATACCGTGATGGCGAGGGTTCCAATAGAAGTCACTGCAAACGATCGTCATCAATAAACCCTTCAAATGATTGTTTATCTGTACTTAGTCGAGTCGGTTGCTTATGCTGTGACCATCTTTAATTTACAGTCTGTGCTCTGTCCCTAACTTTACTCCTCCCCCAGCTCCAGGTCAGAACGCTTCATCCCTCCGCAGGAATGCAAGCTCAAGTTTCCCTTTAAGAGTAACCCTGCCCATCGGCTGTCATGGGGACCCGCCAGTGCCGCTCTGCAAGCTCTCGGTCTGGGGGAGGGAGGAGGAGGTGATGGTGTTGAGCAGAAGGAGAATGGAGGAGGAGAAGCTAAAGGTTCTCCCTCACCTCCACCTCCCCCACAAGGTCAACTGCCTGGTCTCTTGCCCCTCCCCTTCCCAGCTCAGCCCCCTCGCATGCGCACCCCAAGTCCTCATCGCGCCTGGCAGCAGCGTAACCAGGGCAACCAGGGTGGCTATCACTACAACAACCAGGGCAACAACCAAAACCAGCAGCGTCGTTACCGCCGCAACTCCCTGGACAGCTCGCCACAGGGGATCGGGAGCTACGACAATGACCAGCACTTCAGCAGTGGTGGCAATGGTGGCCACCAGGGGTGACCAAGACAGAGGAGGGGATTTCGACCTGGGCCAGGTGGGGAGAGAGGAGGAGGAGGCAGAGGAGGAAGCAGAGACAGGGACAGAGACAGAGATGGAGGCTTCCATTATAATCAACGCCAGCACCATCAGTTCCACCACCACCATCCCTACTACAACCCCCACAATGCACCATTCCAGCCTGGACCTCACCCTCACCCCCATTACCACAGCCTGCCGCGCTCAGGGGCTCCACCCCTTCTTGCTGACATGCTACTTGGCATTATGCCACCGCCGGGGGCGTGGAGCTTCAACACTCCGCCCAGGATGAAGCGGCAGTTCAGCGCACCGGACCTCAAAAACAACAACAAGGAGACGCCGATCTGACCTCTGACCTCCTGAATACGGAGACTCCTGATTGGCTGCGGGACACAGGGCGATCCTGATGCTGTAGAGAATCGGCTGAGAGTGTGCGCGCGTGTGTGCAATTGAGCACTTTTACACACCCTGTATCCTCTGTCCTGCTGCGTGTGTTTGTGCTTGTGTGTGTGTGTGTGAAGCTTGAATTAGCAAAGGTGAGCTGTTAGCAACACTGACGTGCAAAAAGTGATTTTGAATTTGTTTTATTTTATTTTATCTGTTATGTTGTTCTGTCAGACTTTGATCACGTAGTAATTTAGCCTTTTTTTATTTTTTAAATTTCACCGATGGCTGGTGTTCGGGTGTCGATCATCGTGTTAACAAGGTGCCTTAAAGCCAACGTGTCTGCTGGTGAAGCTAATTTTCTTTTTAAAGATCAAGTATGTTTGTTAGTAGGGCGGTGTTTCTGGGTTAGAAGAGTTTTTTTTTTTTTTTTTTAGTGTTAGCAAGTGAAGAGTAGGTGAAATTGTGAGCTTAGCCTAGCCTACGCTGCATTCAAGTTCCATGGGAATTACAGAATGTACAGCTTGTTTAACTCACTTCAATCCTCAAACTGATGATTAAGAGTTTAATCTGGAGCAGTTCCCAAATGGTGATTAATATTAAAATGAAGTTTATTTTTACTCGTTTATTTAATCATAAATACAATAGAGCCCACTGTGCTTGTATTTAGCATCTGCTGCAAACCAAAAAAAAAAGTATACAGTTCAACAACTTAAATATTGATTTAAATTTGAGAAAAAAATATGCAGAAACATATATATTACATGTGAGTACATTTTCTCAATATTTAATTCTTTGAAAAACACACTGATAATGTTGCCTTTTTTTCCTGTCATATTTACCACCTGTGATCTGTTTTTGATTGAAGCTTGAAACTTGTATTTACATCTTCTCCCATGTGATTTGAATGCAGCATCGCTGAGTGCTACAAACCAAAGAAAGCGGCTGTGTGGCGCCTCCTAGTCAGGGTAAAAGCATCAGTGCAGGAACAATAAGTGCCAATGTGGCTTTTGTAAAAACGCTAAAACACGCAGAGTTCCAAAAATGGAGAAGCAGGCGAGAAAGGCGAGTGCAGATGCCCCCCTGAGGAAGAGGAGGTGCAGAGAGGAAGAGGAGTAGGTGGTGCGCTTGTCTTATCTGTCAGATGTTTGTTTTTAAGAGCTGTGTGTGTATATTTGAAGTGTTAAATCTGATTTTAAACACATGAAACGTGCTGACGGTAAGTTCACCGTCTCTGGCAATCGTGGGAAATGCAAGTGATGCGTAACACATGATGATGCCCCAAGGTGGGAAATGTGGGAGCTTTGAGACAGAATCCTGAAGGGATGGATTAGTTTATGTAGGGCTGGATAAGGAAGGAATTCTGGGAGATGTATTGAGAAGCAGAAGGTTTTGAGGAAGAGAAGAAGAAGCTGATATACAGTAAGCTTTTTTTTTTTTTTTTTTGAAGAAGTAACAGACACTACAGCATGTCGGGTGTGATACAAGATTCGTGCTGTAAGGACGCGACACTTTTTACTTTATGTCCAATTCAAAAAGGATGGGAAAATTCACTGCTGCCTTCCTGGCACGTCAGGATCCTGGAAATTGTGGCCTCCACCTGTTTCAGGTTGCTTTTAATTTCTTCTCGTTTTTCAAACATGACATTTGCACACACATACTTTTGCTGGTGTTGTGTTCACTTCACATGTGTAAGACAGGAAACAAATTTCCAGCTTCCTGCGTCCCAGCGAACGCAGCACCCTATGTGCGTTTTATTCGCACTGAATTAATGAAGACAAGTTTACTGCCAGGAGGAGCTGGGAGAGTTGGCGATACTGCGCACACTCCACCCACTCAAAGCAGAGGATTGTGGGAGTTAACAAGTGGAGCAACTATGAGCTCTGTGACTTTTAAGGCTTTTTCATAAAAAGGTTAGATCCAACCAATGGCAGTGCTCCTTCCCGCTGCAGGAGGGAGTCAGCGCCATGACGATGACAATAATTGTGATGAAAACAAAAGAAGTGATTGCAATTGGCCTGAGAAGCATGATGTCAGCAGAATCTCTGGAATTGGTCAATCACAGGACAATCGCTAATCCTGCTGCCACTGCCGGGCCTGATGGGAAAATATGTTTTTTTTATTTTTATTTTTTAGATTTGTTTTTTTCATTTCCAGCTTGGGCCTCTGATTGGCTGTTTGTTTTTCCTTTGTGTATCACATCATGTACTGCGTATTTTAACCAACCTCCATGTTTGACCTTTGGTTTATGATGTCATCAGTCATCTTCACTTATTAATATAATTATCCTAAAGTTATACGTGTCATTAATATTTGGTTATTGTGGATGCTGCTAAAGGGAGTTTCTTTGCCCTCACACAAACCGTTGAGTTAGTGTGTGTGTGTTGAGTGTCTGTTTGTGTGTGTTTGTGGGTTAATTTAGAATCAAACAGTAAAGTTTGTTTTACTTCATAAAGCTGATTTTAGTCATTATTCTTTTTCTTTGGTTAGTTTTGTTGTTTTTTGAGGTGGAATGGGGGAGGGACTTAGAGGGGGTGGGGTGTTGCCATGGCAGCCATGACTCGGCAGAATTCCAGAACATTGTAGAACTCCCCTCACTGACAGGCTGTGCCCATTCCCTGCACCTCTGCTCTAATCATGACCTCAGAATCTGTGACATTACGGCGCAGTGTCGCTTCAGAACTCGAAACACGGATATGGATATGATGACATCATAGTGTAGCCCTCTTCCTGTTGGCCCAGACCCCCTCAGTTGCTTTTTTGTTATTGTTGTTTTTTCTCTCTGTATGTGTTGGGTTGTCTTTTGTTGTTGTTTTGTTTGTATCAGGAACCAATCTCAGGCTCTACCTGCAGACAACATGATGGCAATAAACTGTCTCCAAGATTCAAAATAAGGCTCACTTCTTGTGTTTTTATTGGGTCTTCATCCACAAAGGATGGCTATGGAAGCTGAGAGGTGTCAGGGCACTCAAACATTGTCTTAAAACTGCATAATTTCTAGTGGCCAGCAGGGGGCATCTCCTGGTTGTTAAATGATTTCCATGACTAAAATGAGCCTGCTGTTTACTGGTCCAGATCCACTGCCTGTTTGAGAAAATAACTTTTCGTATTAGTTTGTGGTAGTAACGGAAAATTGTGAAGTAATAACCCAGAAGTCTAATTTAAAAACAATGTGTTTTTCCAGGGTGCAAACAAGTTTCCCCATATAAGAGTTGCTTTAAATGAGTCCTAGAATAGAAGAATAGAATAATGATAACTGAGATAGAATAGAAAGGACAAAACAGAAAGTATTTTTCGTTGCAAAGATCACAAGCAAAAAGAGCTGTTCATTTATGCATTTTGTGTGTGTGTGTGTGTGCGCAAGGGCGTAGATTTGGTTTTGGCATTGGTGGGGACGGATGATTCAACCACTGAACCCTGCCCTGTTTCTTTTTTTCCCCTTTTTGTCTTTGCTTCTTGATAAAAAAAAGGGAGAAATATACTTGCTTACATATGTTATTCTACATGCTTTTAAACCATTTAAAATTACAATTCATAGTTTTATATGTGAATTATATAATGTTAAATTACTATTAAACAAATGACGAAGTATTTTAGGCTTTAGTTTACTTCAGCCATATTCCATATAAATCAGGTATCATACAAAAATAAAAACCGCTTCAAATACAGTCATGAGAATAAAAGAATATGACTTTAAGGACTTAACAACATTACTTCAGTTATAGTACACCAACATCTCTGATACATTAGCACTAAGGGAACACTGAATGACCTGCTGGTTTTTTTCCATAAAACTACTCATCTAAGATCACCACAAAGTAAAAGATCTCTCAGCAAAACTATGCAACATTTTAGGCACTATAGCCCCGATCAAATCAGTGAGCTGGGATTTTTTATTCTAAACATGAACTACTGTTACAGCAACAGACATGGACTACTGGTGCCCCACACAACAACGCAATGTCCACTATGTGAAGGAGCCAAACACATGCCTTCTCCTCTCGTTAGCTGAGATAAACTGCTGGCCAAGGGCGTAGATTTGGCATGGACGGAAGGCACATGTCCCCACCAATAATTTGATCTCTTCGAGTAAAGAAAAACAAAACCGATAGAAAGAAAAAAATCTATCTGTCAACGTCTCATTCGCCCAGCGGTGCAGAAAGAGTTAAATTACATTCTCTACTGGACGTTCTCTATATGGCCAATGTGATTGGCTGTGCCTATCAGGGAGCTCTGTTTAGTTGTAGCAGCGGCAAGCCTGCGCTGTGAGGAGGAGAGGAGGATGGCAGCACAAAGGAAGAACCTGGATATAACAAAGTATTTTTCAAAGAAACCTGTAAGTCACTTAAAGCCAAGTTCACTCATAAAATGTGTCCGTCATAATAACGTTACAGGCTATGCTAGGCCGTACATGCCAACCCTCCCGATTTTTCCAGGAGAATCCCGAATTTCAGTGCCGCTCCCGAAAATCTCCCGGAGCCACTATTCTCCCCAATTTCCCCCGTTTTTCCACCCGGACAACAAAATTGAAAACCCATATCTCAGATTGGCGCAGCCAATTCCAGTTTCCAACAATAGCTGCTACTACTGCAGCTACTTAGTTTTAATATTACTCTCATTACTGTTTCTGGGTCGCAAAATAGACGTTTAACATATTTTCAGGCGAGAATGTAGCTGTGTAAACTTCAAATATCTGAGCCGGTGTTCCAGATCTACTGGCGTTTAGATCAACTGGCGTTGGTCGAACAGATGTGTGGCAGTCTTGCGTTTCAGGAGCTCCTACCGACAAACCAGCAAAAAAACGCCAAATGTGTCATCTGTGACACTTGTGAGGTTATCTCAAACACACTCCGTCAGTCTTGATGCTGTTGAACAACAAAATGTTTACAAATGTGGCGAGTTCACCTGGTGATATCCTCATGCGCGACGCGATCGCGAAAACAGCAAACAAGTAACACCACGCCGATGTTGTTCACAGGACAGCAAGAGTAAACGATCGGGAGACTCTTGTCGTCGTCATCGTTCCCCTCTCACGGTTTATTTCTCCGAATTCAGCGTTTTTGTTTCACAACTACAGCGTGCTGTTTACTTTGTGCACTAACATGGAGTCGAGTCAACCAGCGCCACCTCTGGCCAAGTGCCACAGCCTACAGCCAGATCAACCTGTGACACACATCTGCACCACGTTTGAATTCGTTTCTTGCACATTTGTACCTTTCAATTGTGTCTGTTTGTGCGTCATGCAAATAAACCTTTGAAATGAATGAAATGATATCATGTATTTATTATCAGCCTACATTTGTACAAAATGCCAAATGACATTTACCGTTGAAAAAATAAAAGAAATAAAACCCCATCGGCCCATAAAAACGAAAAATCACGAGCGGCCCATCGGGCCGGTATCGGGCATACCGGGAAAATGCCCGGTATGCCAGTCCAGCTATGTAAGCAAGTATATTTCTCCCCCCTTTTTTTTTTTTTTTTTATCAAGAAGCAAAGACAAAAAGGGAAAAAAAAAAGAAACAGGGCAGGGTTCAGTGGTTGAATCATCCGTCCCCACCAATGCCAAAACCAAATCTACGCCCTTGCATCGGTGCAAATTATAAGTCCGTATCATAATGTCTGTTGTTTTCGTGTTTGTTGGTTTGTTTTAAGTTTTTTAATTTAGCGAGTTGGTTATTAGATGCCGCTTCAGCCAGCCAGTGAATCCTCCGCCGCCCAGCCCTTGCGCACCTCGCAAACGGAGGGCGCCCTTACTCCCAGCAATTGGGCGATAGAAAACCGATCGGCGCCTGTGCCATTCCCAATATGCGCTGGCTTGACGTCGGGGCAGCATGAGTACCAGTAAAAAAAAAAAAAAAAAAATCTTTTGCTGATGCCCGTGATGCCGCCCCCGTCCGCGTCGTCCGTATCAAAAACCGCTACTTCACTCACAACAGGATAACTTTAAATTAATGTTAACAATGTCATTACCATTACACTGTCGGCTTTAATAAGTATTTTAACAATGAATCAACATTTATTTGAAGACTGAGATTTAAATCTTGACCATAATGATAATCCTGTTAAAGAATCAACATTAATTTAATGTGATTTTGCGATCTGGGTTAGGATGTTTCAACACTTCTAAAGTGCAGTGATTTTGAAACACTGCTCAAAGTGTAGTTGAGACCGCCTTTATGACGGTTCTCAGATCAGTATCATTTTTCACTTAATTTTTTTATGAGCACGTTTATACAGTGAAAATTCCAGAAGACTCAGACATCTAGAAAAAACAAAGAGTGAGATCAGCAGAACTCGAGAACACAGACATGTCTCCTGTAACTGCGACACTCTGCGGGACTCTGCTGTGTTTCAGCGTCTTTGTGTTTGTATCTGCAGGTGAGGTTTTATAATTTAAATTGTTATAAAATTAAACGATATTTTCCTGTGAGATAAACAGTGTTCAGTAGAGTTATTTTCATACTGGTTCAGTTTGTCCGTGTGTGCAGAGACTGGGTGGAGTCATTAAGAGTCTAATGAGACTTTCTCTTGTATTTTCTGAATATTACATTCAGTTGTCAGAACGTGATTTTATTCTGTGCAGCTGGTTAAAGAACAGCAGCGTGTAGAAACACTTTTAATCGTCTCTTTATGGTGCTGCGCCCTTTTTTTTAATCAGCCTGCTGTCCCTTAGGACAAAGTCGGGGGATCAGAGCCAGTTGATATATCTGTTACCGTAATCTGTGATTTTCACCTTTATTTAAACCTCAAGTTAAACCATGAATTGAGTCGAGTTTAAATGGAAAAAAAAGAGGTTTCTATAGCTTAAGAGTCAGATCAGCAGCATCTCTGCTAACTGCGTCACTCTGCTCCACTTTGATGTTTGTCAGCATCTTCGTGTTTGCTGTAAGCTTTAATTGTAAGGCACAAATCTGTCTGTCTCTGAGATAAAGACGAATAAACAAAAGGTGGTTTACATGTTACTAACCAAAATATTATTATTAATATTATTATTAATTTCTTGTACATTGTTTCAGTGTGTGTAAACATGATGTGAGGCTTCTTTCTCTCACACATTATGTTCACTTATTATCAGCACATGTTTTTGTTGTGTGGAAGCTAACATCTTGTAGTTTCTGACACTTTGCATGTTTATCATGAGGCTAAAATTCCCCCTCAGTCGGTCACAGGTAACTTGGTGGATGTTCAGAGGTTCATTAAATCCAACATGACTAAAAACTCAAATGTTAAAGGAAATAAACAAAATATTTAAACTAAATCATTCTGATCATAATTGTACTTTGTGTCACGGTACTGGGTCGTGCGACCCAGTGTTTGAGTTTTTATGTATCTTTTGTATTCATTTGTGTTCTAGTTTAGCTCATCTAGTTAATTTCTAGGTTGCAGTTTAGTCCTTTTTTTCTTAGTTGTTTCTGTCATCTCCCCCTGTACTGTCTCCCTGGTCCATGCGTCTATGTCTGTGTGGTCCTTATTGTCAAGTTTGTGTCATGTCTATGTCTCCATGTTTCCTGTTTTATTTCGAAAGAGTCTGGTGTTCTTTGTTCATTGTATTTAGTTTCACTGCCCCTGTCCTGTCATTAGGTTCATGTGTGTCAGCTGTTCTTGCTCATGTGTTTCCACTTCCCCTGCTCATCCCTGTGGGTATTTAGTCTCTGTGTTTCATTCAGTCTGTGTTGCATCATCTGTTACCATTCCTGTCACTCTAGCTACACGTCATGATTTCAGATTCTTTTACTGGTCATGTTCATAATAATCAGATCCTTTCATGTTTTCATAGCTTTTTCATGTCATGTTCATAGCTCATAGTTACAGTTATAGTCCGAGTCTTAGTTTGTCTTAGTCTTTAGTTGTTTCCCAGTTTAGGCTCTTTGTTTAGGTCATTGCCTTAGTTTATGTTTGGCTCACTTTGAGTTTAGTTAAAGTTTTGCCTCCTTCGTCTGTGTCCGCACCTGGGTACTTCAAACACCCTCCACACAGTCTGCCCCCACTGACCGCGACACTTTGACCTTTAACCTTTAACCTCTCTGCTCTGTGTTGTTTCCTCTTTCAGACCTGAAATTGATCACAGCTGAATCTGGACAGGACGTCACTCTGACATGTCGAGCTCCAAACAACAACATCAATACTTTAGAATGGAGCAAACCTGACCTGGGAGATAAGAATGTCTATTTGTACCAGAATGGCCAATTCAAACCAGATCACCAGCATCCATCTGTTAGGAACCGGGTGGATCTGCAGAACAGACGGATGATGGATGGAGACGCGTCTTTGATTCTGAAGGATGTGACAATTGGTGACACTGGAACATACGAGTGTCGTGTCAACATGGAAGGAAAAAACCGCAAGGACGCTAAACCCGTCAGTGTCTTCTACCTCCATGTTGTTCCTCCAGGTGAGTGAGTAGAGTTGAGTGTGTGTGTGATCAGAGGTGAAGCTGCTTCCTGGTTGTTGATGTTTGTTTCTAAAGATGTTGTTGATGAGACTTTGTAGAAAGCAGCTGGTCTGAGTGATGTGATCAGAGTGCAGTAGATAATGTCTGACAGCAGTTTGAAGAGGAAATGGATTCTGTTCTGTTCTTCACTCATCACCTACCTGACAGCTGACACCTCACACCTGTTGTTGTTGTTGGATTTTTGGTTTTTTTTTTTTTTTGCTTGTCCCGTTTGGATCTATAGTCATCAGAATTGTTGTCTGAAGGCCAAGAAAGATGCCAAGCGGATTTACTTTGCCAAGTGGATCATCATGGCCTTGCCATATTGGTCCATTTGATTGACCTTTATTATAATTATGTATTTATTTTATTTTATTTTCGGTTGTTACAGACGGGACAGACATGACTGGGGGATAGAACAGGGAGAAAGAATGAAAGAAAGAGAGGGAGAGAAAGAAAAAGAAAACCCCCAAAACACTTAGATCACCTGTATGGGGATAAGAAAAAAAAGAAGAGAAAAGAGCAAGATAATAAATACAACACCATCACAATATACTACCTAACAGTAGATAACAGTAGATACTAAATATTACATGTTATTATGCAGTACACAATAGACAGAGGTCGACAGCGCACAATGTGCTTTGAGGTAGCAGCCAAAAACGGTGTAGCTTGTGTCTGTGAACACCCGTGTGCACACCTGTGTGGATCAGCACGCTTGTATTCAAAAGGTTTCTCCATGTCCATGACTGGCTCTTATATAGTGCTTTTCTACTCTGTCTGAGCACTCAAAGCACTTTATACATCTAATTCATTCACCCAATCACACAAGCACTTTTTTCTGAGTTTTTAAGTGCTAAGTAGTCTACCATCCATACACATTCACACTCCAATGGATGCATCGGAGAGCAATATGGGGTTAGTATCTTGGCATGCAGACTAGAGCAGCCTGGGATTGAACCACTGACCCTCTGGTTAGTGGCTCTGCCACCTGAGCTACAGCCACCCCGATCTGCTAGGGAGTGTGGGGAGCCATAGCCCCGTCCCCTGAGGGCATGAAGCACTTATGGAGGAGATCCAGGCCATGGACATCCAGAGACCCCAGAATACGAGGACCCAAGGAGGACCACCAGGGTGGCAACCGTGCCACCCTCCTGGGAAGAGCTGCGGAGAGCCCCAAACGAGACGTCACCCAGCATGCAAAGGAGAGGAGGCGAGAGGGGGTTGCAGTGACGTGTCTGCAGGCTCTGCCAGCAGCCAGCTCTACCAGAGGACCGGGCCTCAGGCCCAGAGGCCTGAGGGCACCCCACCCCCCTGAAGGGGCTCAGACGGGCCACAGGCGCCAGGGACAGCCAATCGGTCACCTGGAGTGAGTCGGTACATACATGAGTGCCCAGCCCCAGACACCAAGAACCACCAACACACCAACGTCTGAGGGCATCAGCCACTGGCAGGGAGTGTGGTGAGGGAAGATAGGCCTCCATACCTCGGAGAGCCTGAGATGTTCCCAGTGAAGTCTAAGACCCAAGCTGACATAGACGAACAGGTGCACGGAGACACAAACATGCATTCCCACCCGAATATACAAAACCAAATACTCGGCACTCACCCAATGGAGACAGACACAAATAGACACTTTACACACATTCACACTCCGCAAACATACCCTATATCCCAGGTCCGGGTACAGTTTGCCCCCCTGGGGCAAACTGTACCCAGACCCAGGAGATGTAACCCTTCTGTCTGGGGTGGAGGAAAGCAGACCGCCTCCTTATCGGCAGTAGCAGGGAGGCCCCGCATCCCAGACCCCAATCTGACGGCCAGCACCTCCTCCCAGCCCCAACGGTGAACAAAACGGGGGTGAGTGAAGACCCCAAACCTTCCTCCGCCCGTTCATATGTAGTGTTGCTGCGTGCTGTTCTAAAGTGCATTTAAAACACAGGAGGGCATGGTGCTTCTTGCCAGAGAGCAGCACGGCTCCTCCATCAGTGTCTATATGCATTTAAAATTGAGGGTAGGGCACCAGCACCAGAGGTGGGTTTGAATACACAGACCATCCTCTGGACACTGTGTAACGTACCCATGCCCCAAGGCCCTATTTGTATGTGTTATGAGAGTATGAGTAATGTGGATGTCTAGGTTACGGAATAAAATTGAGGCACAGGCAGCCAGAAGGGGACAGAGGGGGAGTGCCTCCCCTGCACCCTGGTGACACACCTGCACCCCAAGCCCTGCGTATGTGTGGGTGTGGTGGAGCAGGAAGAGGGACTCAGCTGACCCCAGTAGGCATCCCCACACTCTGGAACCCACCAGGGCAAGGGCCAAGACTGTTATTTTTAAAAACTCCCACCATGCTGTTAGAGAAGAGCTGATGTTGATGCTTTTAAAGCATTCATGTCGTTTGATGTTTGAGCTGATAAATGTTAGGTCTGAAATTTCTAGATTATTACATAGTGCCTGTTCTACAGGCTGGGCTATTTATATGGAAACACCGTAATGGCTACCATGGTCACCACCCATCTTGAGGAGTTTGCCCCCTTACATATACTAATGTGCCACAAACAGGACTTTAATATCACCAACCATTCCCATGTTATTACGGTGTATCCATATAAATGGCCCACCGTGTACATCTATCCGGGGTTCATCTAAGTAGGTGTGTTTTAACCATCTAGAGATGAACTGAAGCCTGTTGGCTAAAAAGTAGTGATTAAAGTTAGTCCGATCTAGTCCTCCTTTATCCTTGGTCCTTTTGGTTTTTAAGCTGATATGCGGGGGTTTATCTTTCCAAAGGAATTTAGAAATATACGAGTCTAGAGATCTGAACCAATCTTGTGATGGCTTACTTGGGATCATTGAAAATAATTTTTTTTCATGCCTTTTTCTCATCAGGAGCACACAAAGACAATAAACCTGTTAAAATTGACCCTCCACGTGTTGTTCCTCCAGGTGAGTGAGTAGAGTTGAGTGTGTGATCAGAGGTGAAGCTGCTTCCTGGTTGTTGATGTTTGTTTCTAAAGATGTTGTTGATGAGACTTTGTAGAAAGCAGCTGGTCTGAGTGATGTGATCAGAGTGCAGTAGATAATGTCTGACAGCAGTTTGAAGAGGAAATGGATTCTGTTCTGTTCTTCACTCATCACCTACCTGACACCTCACACCTGTTTCTCACCTGCAGCTCAGAAAGGAGGATCTGGTGGACTGAAAGCTGGTCTGGTAGTTCCTGCTGTGCTTCTTGTTGCTGCTACTGTTGTTGGTTTTTGAAAAGAAACACCAACAACAGCAGCAACAAGAAGAAAACAGTCTCAAGGTTCAAATGAGCGTTCTGCTGAACAACAGAGCGGACAACCTCTTCAGACTTAAGATCATCAACCAATAAACATCATAGACGTCAAACACTCAGAGTTTGGATTTCTTTCTCATTTCTCTGATGATCATCATGTTCAGACTCAGACCAACAGTGTGTGTCTGTGCTGTCTGTCAGTGAACCTGAACTACAGTTTATTCATCTTCATGTTGTTCATGAGATTTACTGACACAAAGTCAAACTGTGTTACAAACATAAATGAATTTATATGATATTATCTCAGAATATATGCACGTTTTGTTTTTTAGCTTCATGTTCAGCGGCTGGTTGTAAGAAAAACTAAAGATCAGCTGTTACAGTATAATTGTTGTTCTGTGAATTATAGACTATTAATAATCTGGCTCATTGTTCAGCTACAACCACTTTGGTTGACATTACTTATTATTCTCTTTTTGTATAAAATGTTGAATTTTACAGCTTACGGAGCAAAATTGTGTAAAAGTAAAAATTTGTGTAGTTACAGACTCATATTTCTTCTCTGATCCTGAACCTTTCTAACCCCTTTCATTTAACATTTCCTCCAGTGAATCTTTGTAAATCCAAATTTCTTCATCTATGTTAATAAAGATTTACATTTATACCTGCTCAAGGTTTTCCAGTGTTTCTGTCATTTGAAGGTTTTGATTTAATTTCTGTTTATTATTTTGTTACAAACTTATCATCAATTAGAAACTTCTAAATATGTAATCAGTTTAAACCTCTTTTTATATTTTCAGTTTGTTTCTCTCATCAGTGTCATGTGGAAAACTAAACTATTTCTAGGTCATCGTATTCGTCTATGTGTTTATACAGCTCTCTGCATTTAAAATCATTAGCTATTGTTAATCTCTGGCTTTCTTCAACAGCATGTCTTTTGTTCTTTTTGTTTTTCCTTCTTTGGCCAGTTGGGATGAGAGAAGGCCCTCCCTCACCCTACATACATACATACGTGTGTGTGTGTGTATGTATGTATATGTATATATTAGGGGTGCAACAATATTCGTATCGATATTGAACCGTTCGATACAGTGCTTTCGGTTCGGTACGCATATGTATCGAACATTACAAAATTTTTAATTGATTTTATCAACTTTTCTTCTGACGATGCTATCTCTTGTGTGTGTGTGTGTGTGTGTGGGGGGGGGGGCTAGCGAGACAGAAGCTAAGCTCGTTGCAACATGGCAACTGCCTCAACGTGACACGAAATTTAACCTCCCCCACCCTCATTCAGATCTGGCGTTTGGAACTATCTTGGTTTTCATGTGAAGCATGACCCTGATATTAAGCGCATCATGGACAAAAGTAAAACAGTATGTCGGATGTGCCACGCAATGCTCAATTTGTGGGAACTAGTGCGTTAGCGCAGTTAGCTTGTTAACGTGTTGATGCCGTCCAGCCCCACGCACGGGGCGATCCGCGGTAACTTGTTAAGGGAGATTTACCGCATTATGGCGTTAACGTAATTTTAACGAGATTAATGCTGAGAGCACTAGTGGGAACACAACGATTATGACTGCACATTTACGCCGACATCATCCTAGTGCAAAGACAAGTGGAAGCAGACAAAAACAACAAGCACGCATGCTGCAAACTTTACCCGAGTCATTTAGACAGCTGTTAGCACATGATTCTCCTTACCCGAGTCAGCCCAGAAGAAGCGTATAGTATAGCTTTTATTTTGGAAAGAGACATTTCTCTGTAATAAACTCTCTTTTCCAAAGATGAGTGATTTCTCGATCAGATAGATTTTTTTTTTTTTAATTATTTTCTTGTTTCAGCAACATTAAATTTAAAAACTGTACTTTTGAGTTAAAATACTGTATATATTTATAATCTTAATAAATGACAAATTAAGAAGGCACGAACATTTTTTTGCATCGAAAAAATATCGAACCGTGACACCAAACTATCGAACCGAACCGAACGGTGAATTTTGTGTATTGTTGCACCCGTAGTACATATATATATTAGGGCTGTCAAAGTTAACGCAATAATGCGTTAATGCAACAAAAATATTTTAACGCAGAATTAACGCACTCACACACACCGGCCTGTGACCTTAGGCCCGCACCGTTTTTTCAGAAAATAGGAAGCAACGCGGCAGTTATAGATGTGAGCAGAAATGGATAAAAAAAGGTTCTTTTGAACGGCAAGTTTTAAGTTCCAAGCAATGCCAGATGGTTCTCTTGACAAGGCCAAAGTAATTTGTATTTACTGTCAATGTGAACTGAGTTATCACTGTAGTACGTCCAGTCTCAAATACCACTTGCTAGCCAAGCACACAGCTAACGCAGAGAGCCCTCATCCCTCTCGCTAAAGGGAGTTCACGCTGGATAGTTTTCAAAGGAGACTGTCACTACCCGATCCGTACCGGAAACTCGATAGGTACCCCGCATGTGCAAATCTTACGTCACTTCCTCTCTTTGCCAACATTGCGACATTCAATATATTTGAATGATACGGTTAGCGCCCAGTTAGCTCCTAGCATTTCTCAACAGCTCTGCCTCCTTTTCGACTGCCCGGGACATTTAAACAATGGATAATCCGTATACAAACAAATTCATGCTTTTCTCCTCAACAGAGAGCGTCCCCCGATTGAACAAAAGCTCCGTAAAATAATAAGAATGGCGCCTAATTACAGACTTAATAATATTGACTTAGCAATGTGTCAAGTGAAGATTCATCAGCCAGATTAAGTGTTTACTGACAATTGACAGTGATAGTGGACATCATCATCACTATTCCAATCAATCCTCTCCACACAGACAAGCATAAAGACACTCGACTACCACTAAATCAAAATTAACACACGTTTGTAATGATGCTAATTCAGTTTACAATACGGTTCGTTCGCTCGGTCAGCAGGGGGCGGTATCCTCGTACACTGGGGAGTAAACTGCCATTAAACGAACAGAAGAAGAAGAAAACCCCTGCACATGCGCGGTACGGATCGGGTAGACCCGATTTGTACGGTCTGACTTTGCACATGCGCAGTAAGGATCGGGGAGTCCTGATCCGTAACTATCTTTTTATTATTTTTATTTTTCTCTACATTATATTAAATGTTTCATTATCGGAAACGTTTTAAGAGACACTTATTATTCTTAACATCTTAACAGATACTCTGACCCGTAACTATCGTAAAACGCTTCGACCGGAAGTAGACACCGTTCGCGCATGTGGGGTACCGATCGGGTTTCCGGTACGGATCGGGTAGTGACAGAGACGTCTGGACAATTCTACAACCAACAAACTTTCAACAGCCATAGCAAAATGGGTGGCTGCAGCTTGCATGGCAATTAACATTGTGGAGGATGAGGGGCTACTTGAAATAATTCGCATAGCATCCAATAACTGCACATATGAATTGCCTTCGAGAGTCACCACTGTAACCAACATACACAACTTGTATGAATATGAGAAATCCAAAGTCGAGGCTTTGGAGCAGACCAACACAGTTGCACTCACCGGAGACTATTGGACTTCTCTAAGTAATCACAGTTACCTTGGGGTAACAGCATGTAACGTCGGGTTGCGTTTAGTGGTTGAGAGGAGGCGGCAAAACACTTAGCAGGCTAGTCAAAAGAATACACACTCACGCTGGCATCGGAAATTCCACAGTGTGTTCTTTAATACACGTTCTCTTTGTCAACCATATAAGCCCGGTTGAACGACTGCAGCTTAACAAACATAGCGCAGAGTGTTTGTACAACCCATAACGTTGCAAAAGAAAGGTGTCTGGGGAGGTAAAACATAAAATCCGTCCCTCCTCATGCTCTAGCGTGCAAGCACATGTCCACACAATCAGAATTAGAATTAGAATTCAACTTTATTGTCATTGCACATGCACAGGTACAGGGCAACGAAATGCAGTTTGCATCCATCCAGAAGTGCTTAGCAGAGAGAGGGCAGTGGCGCATACTGATGACAACATTAACCCTCGACTTGAGTTGTCTTAAAGAGACACCACACCATTGTGACTGTTACAAGCGCATTATTTTTCACCAGAGTGGGAACTTCAGTCGCATGCTTTGACAGTTATGAAGACGGAGGAGAGGCAGATCGCTGACATGTGCGCCGAGCACTTTATGCAGGTAAGACAGTGGGGAATTGAACATAAAGTCAGCACGCTGACCACTGACAGTGCACGCAACATGGTTGCAGCAGCCAGGCAGCTGCCATTTTAGCACATGCCTTGCAGCCTCCATACAGCCTCCATCGAGCCATCACTGTTTCTGTACAGAACAGTCCATTTAACAGCGCATTGGCAAAATGCAGAAAGGTCATAGGCCATTTCAAGCATAGCTCACCAAACGCACTGGAGCGCGAACAACAGCAAATTGCACATTTTCATAGGAAAGAGTCACTTATGCAGGACGTATCAACAAGATGGAACAGTACCCTGGATTTCAACCTTATGTGAGTGAATGTAACAAATTCTTAATAAAGTGTATTTCTCTGAGGGGAGAAGTTTGTTTCCTGCTCAGTGGTGCTGCCAGCTTTGTGTCACCAGTCGCGAGTGATGGAGGTCTCCGAGGATGACCCAGCTTACATGGTTAAGTTCAAGGAGACCTTGAAAGCAGAAATGGAGAAGCAAAAGGAAAAAACTAAAATCGTGTGGCTCAGGGTTGCAACAGCACTGGATCCTAGGTTTAAGGATCTTAAGTGTCTGAGCAGACCTGACAGGGCTGAGGTGTGGCGCTTGATCAGTGCGTTGCTGAGGGAGAGGGAGAGGCCTTCACAGCCTGAACAACTAGCAACATATGAGCCATCTAAGAAAAGATCAGCTCTCATGCTTGCCTCAGACTCGTCATCTGATGAAGAGGAGGACTGTAATGAGAAATGTGTGGAGCGATACAGGGCAGAGCCGACTATTGACATTGAGGACTGTCCCCAGAAATGGTGGTCCAAGCAATAAGAGGCACAAACTGAGATGGCCTACCTTGCATGCAAGTACTTGGCAGCACCTGACACATCCATACCATGTGAGAGGTTATTTTCACTTTCTGGGCATGTTGTTCAGAAGGAGCGAGCTGCCCTGTAATCTGAAAATGTCAAAATGCTTGTCTGTTTGAGCAACTGGTTCAGTGCAAAGAAACAAAAGTAATAGGGACAACCCATGCTCTGTATGTTTTTAGTTCTTTTTTTCCCCCTTTCTCCTTTGTGGTGTTTCCATGTTCATGTTTTGTTAAGAAAACAGACAAAGGAAGGAGGTTGCGTTGCTCAGCCTCTGCTAAATACAACTGGAGAGCAACAAGAAGTACAGTGGGGCAAAAAAGTATTTAGTCAGCCACCGATTGTGCAAGTGCCCACACCTAAAATGATGACAGAGGTCAGTAATTTGCACCAGAGGTACACGTCAAATGTGAGAGACAGAATGTGAAAAAAAAATCCATGAATTCACATGGTAGGATTTGTAAAGAATACTTTGTAACATAACCTTTGTTGGCAATAACAGAGGTCAAACGTTTACTATAGGTCTTTACCAGGTTTGCACACACAGTAGCTGGTATTTTGGCCCATTCCTCCATGCAGATCTTCTCGAGAGCAGTGATGTTTTGGGGCTGTCGCCGAGCAACACGGACTTTCAACTCCCGCCACAGATTTTCTATGGGGTTGAGGTCTGGAGACTGGCTAGGCCACTCCAGGACTTTCAAATGCTTCTTACGGAGCCACTCCTTTGTTGCCCGGGCGGTGTGTTTTGGATCATTGTCATGTTGGAAGACCCAGCCTCGTTTCATCTTCAAAGTTCTCACTGATGGAAGGAGGTTTTGGCTCAAAATCTCACGATACATGGCCCCATTCATTCTGTCCTTAACACGGATCAGTCGTCCTGTCCCCTTGGCAGAAAAACAGCCCCATAGCATGATGTTTCCACCCCCATGCTTCACAGTAGGTATGGTGTTCTTGGGATGCAACTCAGTATTCTTCTTCCTCCAAACACGACGAGTTGAGTTTATACCAAAAAGTTCTACTTTGGTTTCATCTGACCACATGACATTCTCCCAATCCTCTGCTGTATCATCCATGTGCTCTCTGGCAAACTTCAGACGGGCCTGGACATGCACTGGCTTCAGCAGCGGAACACGTCTGGCACTGCGGGATTTGATTCCCTGCCGTTGTAGTGTGTTACTGATGGTGACCTTTGTTACTTTGGTCCCAGCTCTCTGCAGGTCATTCACCAGGTCCCCCCGTGTGGTTCTGGGATCTTTGCTCACCGTTCTCATCATCATTTTGACCCCACGGGATGAGATCTTGCGTGGAGCCCCAGATCGAGGGAGATTATCAGTGGTCTTGTATGTCTTCCATTTTCTGATGATTGCTCCCACAGTTGATTTTTTCACACCAAGCTGCTTGCCTATTGTAGATTCACTCTTCCCAGTCTGGTGCAGGTCTACAATACTTTTCCTGGTGTCCTTCGACAGCTCTTTGGTCTTGGCCATGGCAGAGTTTGGAGTCTGACTGTTTGAGGCTGTGGACAGGTGTCTTTTATACAGATGATGAGTTCAAACACGTGCCATTCATACAGGTAACGAGTGGGGGACAGAAAAGCGTCTTACAGAAGACGTTACAGGTCTGTGAGAGCCAGAGATCTTCCATGTTTGAGGTGACCAAATACTTATTTTCCACCCTGATTTACGGATAAATTCTTTACAAATCCTACCATGTGAATTCATGGATTTTTTTTTCACATTCTGTCTCTCACAGTTGAAGTGTACCTCTGGTGCAAATTACTGACCTCTGTCATCATTTTAAGTGGGGGAACTTGCACAATCGGTGGCTGACTAAATACTTTTTTGCCCCACTGTATAGCCAAACTCTTTTTTTCAAAGACATGGGAAGTATTAAGGTATAGCCTAACTGCACTTTATAGGGTTATGTATTACATTCCCCACAGTTACATATGCATTTTATTTATTGTATTTTTATTTTTAATGTGTATCGCGTCTCCCTGTTTTCATCCCACTTAGATGAGAATATGTTTTGTAAGCCTTAAGTGTCTAATGGTAAATTAAATAGTTACATCGTGATTTTTCATTGTTTTGAATTGTTTCAATAAAAATAAACATATTTGCATAAAGCAAGTGTATTTGTTCACTCCCATACTGTTAAGGGTATTAGAAACACGAAGAGTATCCTGTTAGTTTCTTTCGAACAGATCTTAAGAAAATCTGTGATTAATTTGTGATTACTCTTGAGTTAACTATTGATAAATATGCGATTAATCGCGACTAAATATTTTTAATCGACTGACAGCCCTAATAGATATGTATGTATGTATGTATGTGTGTGTGTGTGTGTGTGTGTGTGTGTGTGTGTATTTAGTAGATCCACCGTTTAATTATAGCCTCTAAACACTTCCTGTAGGTTCCAATGAGAGTCTGGATTGTGGTTGAAGGTATTTTGGACCATTCCTCTTTACAAAACATCTCTAGTTCATTCAGGTTTGATGGCTTCCGAGCATGGATAGCGCTCTTTAACTCACACCACAGATTTTCAACAATATTCAGGTCTGGGGACTGAGATGACCATTCCAGAACATTGTACTTGTTCCTCTGCATGAATGCCTTAGTGGATTTTGAGCAGTGTTTCAGGTCATTGTCTTGGTGAAAGATCCAGCCCAGGCGCAGCTTCAGCTTTGTCACTGATTCTTGGACATTGGTCTCCAGAATCTGCTGATACTGAGTGGAATCCATGTGTCCCTCGACAAGATTCCCAGTCCCTGCACTGGCCACACAGCCCCACAGCATGATGGAACCACCACCATATTTTACTGTAGGTAGCAGCTGTTTTTCTTGGAATGCTGTGTTCTTTTTCCTCCATGCATAACGCCCCTTGTTATGCCCAAATAACTTAATTTTAGTTTCATCAGTCCACAGCACCTTATTCCAGAATGAAGCTGGCTTGTCCAAATGTGCTTTAGCAAACCTCAAGCTCTGTTTGTGCTGTGGGCGGAGAAAAGGCTTCCTCTGCATCACTCTCGCATACAGCATCTCCTTGTGTAAAGTGAACCGAATGGTTGAACGATGCACAGTGACTCAATCTGCTGCAAGATGATGCTGTATGTCTTTGGTGCTGGTCTGTGGGTTGACTCTGGCTAGTTCAATAGCAGTTCAATAGTTGACATTAATCTTACAGAGAATGTGATGATTTTATGGATAATTAAAGTCAGTCATATATCCACAAACACAACAAGCTGAAAGTCAGTGATGCTGTTCGGTTTGCAGTCCTGAATATCACGGCAGAAGCAGGATTCTTCTTCTTGTATACTTTCTGCCCATTTAGCAGAAGTCAGCCTGTTTAAGGCTCTGATATCTATTCTGTATGACTTAAAGCAGTTATGACATGGTCTGATTTTCTCACTGTTAAGGGAAAAATCCCAAACAGAAATCTGCCAATTGTAAACAGAAACACAGTGAGACAAAATACTTAAACACATGTACATGGGTGAAGTCTCAAATGAGAATCACACGGTGTACTTCTTTATTTGTGCATTTATAGTCACTGGTGCCCATACAGCAGTGAATACGCCTATTCATAGGCAGAGGAATGTTAGTGCGTAGGGAGTGAAGATAAGAGTGTCCAGCTCTCCTCTTCCTGGCAGGAGTGAAATAATAACAGCTTGTTCAGCTGTAGAAAAGAATTTATAACACAGTCTTGTAGTGGACAGCAGTCTAAGTCATCAAAAGGTCAACATACAGTATTCTATCATATGCAAACTTATATCATTAAAAGCTTATACTGACTACTAAGTACAATTTTCCATTGACACTCACCCAATAAAGGAATATTTCATATTTTGGTGGACCACCAGGTGGCTCCACTCACACCCAAGTTGAAGGGAAGTGCTGGGGTGGAGATTTTGGTGCTTTCTGTATGTGAAGTTCTGCTGGTTCAGTTAATAAAGTTGGAGTGAGACACTGAGACCTCTCCTGTCGTTTTTACATAGACCCCTGTGGCGAACATGCTAAGGTTCGAAGACAAAGCCAGCTCCGGCCTGGAAGCATCGGCTGCTGCCGGACTTCCACCTCTGCCAATGGCTGCGTTTGCTGTGGCACTTAAATTGCTGGATTTTTGGCTTCATGACCCTCCTTCATGGTTCGTGCACGTAGAAGCTTAGTTTGCTCTTCGTGGAGTTTCAGCCGATGATACCAAATACCACCATGTGGTGGCTTCACTTGATCCTCTGTCCACCCACCGCTTGATGACTCTCCTCCAGGACCCCCCAGCCCAAGGCAAATACACCGCCCTCAAGGCGCTGTTGCTGCAGCGTTACTCCCTCTCTGATGCTGAGCGGGCTGAGCAACTCCTTTCGAGGTCATGGAGAGCATGCTGTCCTTAATGGCCGCGGATGATGGAGGATTCCTCTTCACCCACCTCTTCCTCCGACAGCTGTTGGACTTGCCAACTCCCCGCTATTGGCCATGAAGGATTACCGCTCCCTTGCGGAAGAGCCGGATCGCATCCTCCTGGCTACCAGGAGTTTCGGCATCCAGGCGATTGTCCCGGACTCACCAGTGTTTTCCCCCGCCCCCTCACCGATGCTCCAGGGGCCCTCCGACTCGTCCACGGTGGCTGGAATCGCTGCACCGTGGCACCGCGGAAAAGGGCTTTGTTTTTATCACCAGCATTTTGGAGCGAAGGCACGGCGCTGTCTGCCGCCTTGCAGTTTCCAGACCCACGGAAACAGGCCCACCAGTGCTCTGTAGAAGCCGCGACCGCTGGTGAAAAGGAAAGGCTGCTTTTCATAAAGGTCTCATGCTCAGGGAGGCGTTTCCTGGTGGACTCTGGCTCACAGAAGAGCCTTCTTCCCCTGGCTGGCTCGGACAGGCTAGCTGAGGGCTGTGGGTCACTGCTAACTGCGGCTAATGGCTCCCCCATCAAAACCTTCGGTGAAAGGTTAGCGACTGTTTGCTTTCATGACCGTGACTTTTATTGGAACTAGTGTTTGGTTGACCCCTCCGCATGCCTGGAGAATTCATGCCCGAGAACCCTCCCCCCTGCTTCGATCCATCGGTGCTATCCCTCAACCCGCTATTGCACTCGCTTTGGGTTCCTGGTCCGGTGCACCATTGCCTGCCTGACACTTTTGTTCCAAAGACTTTAGAGACTGATAAGTTTGTTTTTGTCAGACACGATGCCCACAGGACACCGCTGCGGCCGCTGTATGACGGCCCATTTAGGGTTATTGAACCGGGCCAGAAACATTTTTTTTTTTGGATTTTGGGGGTCGTAGGGAGACTGTGTAGGTTGACAGATTTAAACCTGCACATGTTCTTCCGGACAGTCATGTAGTGCCAGCCTAGGCCCCTCGCCATGGCCGCCCTCTTTCGATGGGTTTAACAGACTCTGGTTTTCCCCCCAGGACTACCCCCCGACCACTGCCGTTTGAGCTTCCTCCTGCCTTCCTGCTTGCCTTCACCAGCCTCGTTCACAGGATGGAGCTTCCTCTGCCTGTTCTCTCCCTCCCAGGTTCAGTTGTTCGGGCCGTTTGCTTAGGCCCAGGGTCCTGGACTTAGACCAGGAGTGACATGTTCAGCCGCATGTTCTCCTTAAATTGCTGGCTGTCTGAGTGGTGTCCCAGAAACGATGTGGGCTTCATAGATAATTGGCAAACCTTCTGGAGGAAACCTGGTCTTGTTAGGAGAGACGGCATCCATCCCACTTTGGATGGAGCAGCTCTCATTTCTAGAAATATGGACAATTTTATTAACAATAATAATAATAATAATAATAATAATAATATTAATAATAATAATACATTTTATTTGAGGGCGCCTTTCAGAAACCCAAGGTCACCTTACAAAAAACACAATTAATAAAAGGAACTGTAGTCATAAAATACATAAAATAAGTTAAAATTACAAAACAGAGCTTGACAACAGTTATTTTTTATTTTATTTATTTTTTTTATTTTTGCCTGTCCCATTTGGTTCTTTAGCCATCAGAATTGTTGTCTGAAGACCAACAAGGATACCCAATGGATTTACTTAGCCAAATGGATCATCGTGGCATTGCCGTATTGGTCCATTTGGTCGATCTTTGTTTTTATTATTTATTATATTTTATTTTCAGATGTTATAGACGGGACAGACATGAGTGAGGGGTAGGAAAGGGAGAAAGGAAGAGGAAGGAAAGGAAAAACAGAAGGGGAGAGGGACAGTGAGAAAGGGGGGGAGAAAAAAAATAAAAATCTCCTGGATCACCTGTTGAGAGAAGAATAGAAAACAAGCAAAAAAACAAAAAAAACAAAGCAACATACTAAACACAACACCATCGCATTAATCTAGCTAAGTGTAAACAGCAGTAAATACTAAATATTCAATGTTGTTGTGCAGCACGCAGGACAGATGTGCTTCGAAGTAGTAGCCAAGAAAGGTGTAATTTGGGTCTACGAGCAGTGAACACCCGTGTGCATACCTGTGTGGATCAGCGCGCTTGTATTCCAAAGGTTTCTCCATGTAATGATCTGCTAGAGGGTGTGGGGGGGCCACAGCCCCGTCCTCCAGGGTATGAAGCAGGTATGGAGGAGATCAAAACTCCAGACATCCAGAGGCCCCCAGAACACAAGAGACCATGGAAAACCAACAGAGGGGCAGCCGCGCCACTGTCCCAGTAAGAGCTGAGGAGAGTCCCAGATGAGGGTTCACCCAGCAGCCGCGGAGCAGAAGCCAGGGGGAGTTGCAGTGACGCGCCCGTGAGCTCCGCCGGCAGCCAGCTGTGCCTGAGTGACCGAGCCCCAGGCCGAGAGGCCGGGGGCACCCCACCTCCGAAGTGGCCCGAGCGAGCCCCAGGTTCCAGGCCCCGACAAGCGGCCGCCAAGGAGTGAGCCGGTGTGTGCCTGGACGCCCATCCCCAGACACAAAGAACCACCAACGCACCGACACCTGAGGGAGTCCGCCACTGGCAGGGGAAGTGGTGGTGGGTGGAGATAGGCCTCCAAACCTTGGAGGGCCTGAGGTGTCCCCAGAGAGGTGGTGTCTGATACCCAACCTGACATATAGACACAGACATACAGGCACACACAGACACAAACATCCATTCCCCCCCTCATGCTCTCATATGCACTCACTCCACACTCAACCAACGTGGAGACAGACATAAAGAGACGCTGTACACACGATCACACTCCCCAAGCGTACTCTACAAACCGGGTCTAGGTGCCCTTGCCCCTGGAGGGGGGAACTGCACCCAGACCCAGGTGGTGTTACCCTTTTCCCTGCGGTGGGGAGAGGCAGACCACCCCGACTTCGTAGCAGCAGGGAGGCCCCACACTCCAGACCGCAGTCGGACGGCCAACTCCTCCTCC
Organism: Rhamphochromis sp. 'chilingali'; assembly: GCF_963969265.1. Classification (NCBI taxonomy): domain Eukaryota; kingdom Metazoa; phylum Chordata; class Actinopteri; order Cichliformes; family Cichlidae; genus Rhamphochromis; species Rhamphochromis sp. 'chilingali'. The sequence goes on from NC_137929.1 coordinate 783,809, forward strand.
TAGCCCCCCCGCTCCAGCAGGCCGCAGAGAATGGGGGTGAGAGAAGACTCCAAACCTCCCTCCACCCGCTCATTGTAGTGTTGATGCATGTGTGTTCTAAGGTGCAATTAAAACCCAGGAGGGCATGGAGCTACCTGCCAGAGAGCAGCAGGTAAGCGCATGGTCCCTCCTGCTAGCCCTCAATGTCTACGTGTATTTAATATTGAGAGGTGGGCAACGACGCCAGGGGTGAGGTGTACACCCTGATGGTAATTTGGACTCCGTGATTGTGCCCACCCCCAAGATCCTATATGTATGTGTAATGAGAGTGTGAGTAATGTGAATGTCTAAGTTGTGGGATAAAATTGAGGCAGAGGCAGCCAGAAGGGGACAGAGGGGGGGGGGGGGGGGGGGGGGGGTGTAGCCTCCTCTGCACCCTGGTGACATACCCCTACTCCAAGGCCCTGCATGTGTGGGTGGTTGTGGTGGAGCGGAAAGAGGGAGGCAGCTGGAGATGGGGAGGGAAGGAAGGGAGGGGCAGGTAACCCCTCCCTGGGGCCAGCTCCCCCGCTGACCCCAGTAGGCACTCCCACACTCCGCGACCCACCAGGGAAAGGGGGCCCAGGCCCATCCAGACCGGGGCCCAGTGCAGCAGCGCCTCCCGGCCCCACAGAGCCCGGGACAGTTGACCCAACCCCACCACAGAGAAAACTGCACCCACCCCACCATCCACTCATCTTCCAGACTACATAAGACAGTAAACGCCCAGGCTGAGATCTTCCTCCACCTCTCCTGTATCTCCCCCTCCTGCAGAGAGAGTCCCTGAAGAGAGGAAAGCTCCTGCAGATGTGAGCTTGACAACAGTTAAAATCAGCATTAAAGCGAATAAGCCAAAACTCCCCAAAATATGACTATCCAGAGTTGGGACCAGGAAGCAGAGTTGCAGTCTTACACGCCTCTCTGCAGCTTCTCTCCTCCTGCTACCCCCCCAAAAACCCATCTCCATAGAGACTGTGTCAGCTTCCAAACAGACAAAAAACAAGCTAAAAACCAGCAACTTAAACAACTTAAACATAAATCACAAAGAAAGAACAATACAGTATCCACATCTGAACCAAAGAGTAAAACAGTGAAATGTGGATTATTAAATATTAGGTCTCTCTCCTCCAAGTCTCTGTTAGTACATGACTTAATAATTGATCAACAAATTGATTTACTCTGCCTTACAGAAACCTGGTTGCAGCAGGATGAGTATGTTAGTTTAAATGAATCAACACCCCCGAGTCTACCAGAAACTAACTACCAGAAACCTCGAAGCACAGGCCGAGGGGGCGGTGTGGCAGCAATTTTTCACACCAGCCTATTAATTAACGAAAGACTAAGACAGACTTTTAATTCATTTGATAGCCTGATGCTTTGCCTTGTCCACCCCAGCTGTAAAACTCAGAAACCAGTCTTACTTGTTATTATCTATCGTCCACCTGGGCCTTACACAGAGTTTCTCTCTGATTTCTCAGACTTTTTATCTGATTTAGTGCTCAGCTCAGATAAAATAATTATTGTGGGTGATTTTAACATCCATGTAGATGCTAAAAATGACAGCCTCAACATGGCATTTAATCTGTTATTAGACTCAATTGGCTTCTCTCAAAATGTAAAAGAACCCACCCACCACCAGAGGTCGATTATCTTGTTAATAATTTCACCTCCTCACTACGTACGACTCTGGATACTGTAGCTCCTGTGAAAACTAAGGTCTCTAATCAGAAGTACCTGACTCCGTGGTATAATTCTCAAACACGTACCCTAAAGCAGATGACTCGTAATCTGGAGAGGAAATGGCGTGTCACAAATTTAGAGGATCATCATTTAGCCTGGAGAAATAGTTTGCTGCTTTATAAGAAAGCCCTCCGGAAAGCCAGAACATCTTACTATTCATCACTGATTGAAGAAAATAAGAACAACCCCAGGTTTCTCTTCAGCACTGTAGCCAGGCTGACAAACAGTCAGAGCTCTACTGAGCCAACAATCCCTTTAACGTTAACTAGTAATGACTTCATGAACTTCTTCAAAAATACAATTTTTATCATTAGAGAAAAAATTACCAATAATCATCCCACAGATGTAATATCATCTACAGCTACTTTTAGTACCATTGATGTTAAGTTAGACTCTTTTTCTCCAATTGATCTTTTTGAGTTAACTTCAATAATTACTTCCTCCAAACCATCAACGTGTCTTTTAGACCCCATTCCTACAAAACTGCTCAATTTTTCTGTGTCTTATCTATTAATATGCCTGTGCACTAAAACTTCCTGTTTTTCAGTCTGGCTGAGCACTTAGTTTGTGAGTCATAAGTGGCCTTGCTCTACAAATCTTCATTATTAAAGTACATAAAACAATATAATAGGAAAATAAGGATACTAAGGATATTGATTTCATGACAATGTGCAAGAACGTGTGTGTGTGTGTGTGTGTGTGTGTGTCTCTGATCACAACATCCTTGGTCATAAAGGGGGTAATCTCCCCCACACCCAATATATAGTTCAATTCCTATATTGGTTCACCATACACAACACAGTAGAGCCATAAAAAGGGCAGGGAGGTTACCAAACATCAAACAGAATCTTCACAAGGGATGTGTCTGTGATAAAACACTTCAGCCTCCCCCCAGAACCCCGAGAGGCTGGAGAGGGGGACAAAGGAATGTCTTGATCCAACAGTTTGAACTAAGACTTTACAAATTTAAGAACCACAATGACAACATTCAACAATTAGACTTAACAGTCAGTATGGATTTCGACGAAACAGGTCAAAAGCTATAGCATTAATGAGTACTACTGAAGACATTTCATTAGCAGCACATAACAATAAATGTGCTATGGGGTATTCATTGATTTTTAAAAAAAAAAAAAGCTTTTGACACTGCAATGTTCAGTCTTGACTTTCAAGATTTCCATCTTGAACTGGTTAAGCAGTTACTTAGATAATAGGTGTTAGAGTGATTTCATTAAATGTTGTCATAGTTGTGCTTCAAGTTGTAAGCCTTGTCCTAAACAGCACTATCAGAGACATTCCTTTGTTTCTGTTCCCCTCCCCAGCTCGTCGAATGGTATAGTGAGGATGTTTAACTTCCTGCCCTTTATGACCTCGACTGTGCTTGTGTATAGTGGACCGCTACAGGAATTAAGCCATAAACTGGGTGAGGGGAGTTGACCCTTGTGGAGCAGGAAGTCACGCAGAAACACCCACACTCACGTGTGCACCCCCCCCCCCCCACACACACACACACACAAACACAGAAAACAGACACTGATGTTGTTTAGATATGCCTGCTTAAGAATGTCCTGTGTAGTTGTAAAATGCATATTCATTAGTGTAACCAATAAAAGCAGCTTGCAGAGGGAAGCTAGTTGAAGATGTTCAGAGGCAGCTACTTCTCTTGCGGCAAGTGCAGCAAAGAGCGCTGTGCGATCTCGTTCTTGAGTGAGTGTCTGTTTATCCTGCAGTTTGAGGAATATATCTCTGACAATAGGTTTCAGTATGTGCAGTATTTAGGTAATTCATCTGAAAGAATGAAAATATAATGTGGGGTCACTCAAGACAAAATAAATGAATGTATGAATGAGTTACTCAATATTCCAGCAGCGAGTAAGTTAGCATCTTAGCCTTAAGGAGGTCCCATGATTAGCAGCAAAACGCCAACAGGTGCGTAGGCCAAGGGAGCCTACGGGAGCTCAGTCGGAGCTCTGCCCAGGCAGAGAGGGAGATGTGAAAGCTGCTCCTCAGCAAAGTCTGCATATTGTGTGACCAATAGAGCCACTGGTCTTGATGTAGCTGCAAAAACAGGGGTCCACATGCCCACTGGGACTGGACCGTGAGGTCTTGTAGCCTTTTACCCCTAGTTAGATCATCTGCTGGATTTTCAGATTTTGTCAAATAACGCCAAGGCTGGTTGTTCGTTAGTTCCTGGTTCTCAGCTATCCAAGTTCCCACGAACACCTTGAAATGAAAGGAATCTGACTGAATCCATGTTAGGACAGTGGCAGAGTCTGTCCATAACACCACTCTACATAGTGGCAAGGTGAGCTCTTTGGTCAGGAGGCTAGTAAGTTGAGCTCCAGTCAAGGCCGCACATAGTTCCAGATGTGACATGGACAACTTTTGTTTCAGAGCCACCCTAGAGCAGGCAGTCAGGAAAGCAACTTCCACCATTCCAGGAGCATTTTCTGTCCTTGGGTATGCAACACTCCCATATTCCTGTTGAGATGCATCGCAAAAGATGTGCCTGCTGTCGGATTTGTCCAGCTCTGGGCTTACATGACAACGTTGTAGACTGATGTTGTCCAGATGCTGCAGCTCACCTTCCCATTCGTTCTATGAGGGAGCAGGTCACTCGGTAACAGTGGATCATCCCACTCACAGCTTTTGTCCCATAACTTACAGTTAGCTAGATTAATGCAATGGTGCTGTGTTTATTATGTTGCTCTCTCTCTTTCTTTTTTTTTGCTTGTTTTCTCTTTTTCCTTTTCTCTCAACAGGCGATCCAGGAGATTTTTACTTTTAAAAGTGTCCTTTTTCACTGTCCCTCTTCCCCTCTGTTTTTTCTGTTCCTTCCTCTTTCTTCCTTCCTGTCCTATCCCCCAGCCATGTCTGTCTTGTTCGAAACAAATGAAATGAAATAAATAGTAACAACAAAGGTTGATCAAATGGACCAAAACGGCAAGGCTGTGCTGATCCACTTGGCAAAGTAAATCCGTTGGGTATCTTTGTTGGCTTTCAGACATCAATTCTGGTGGCTAAAAAAAACCCAAACAGGACAGGCAAAAGAAAAAAAAAGTAGTGGCCAGTCTTAGGGCAGTAGTCTCACCAGGTGGAACATCTCCTTGATGTCACTGCTAACTGCGATGGATCATTCTCTGAAGCCTAGGAGCACACCAAGAAGAGAGGTCCCCAGGTTTGGGCCTGGTAACAGCAGCTCATTGAGGTTCTGATCCCTGTAGGTGAATGAGCAATTAAACATTACATGGTTCTTTCTGTTGTGTGTCACCAGGTGGGGAGCACTGCTTCAGGCAGCACCCTGAGTGTAGGTATATCACTGATGCGCAGAAGGGGGGTTGAATTTCTGTTTACTTCTTCGATATGCAGTCTTGTTGTCCCATAGCTTTCTCTTCCCTCCGAGACCGTGTCACTAGTTTCTCACTTAGATATGGCAGTGTTGAGTTGCCAAAGCCTTTCTACTTGACTATGAAGCTCTGATTGAGGAGAGGCAGTTGAAAGGAAGAGGCATTGTTGCGGTTTAGCAGAGAGCTTAAGGGAGTGGACTGATCCTTGTTGTGCCCAACCAAGTCTAGTCTTGACTGCAGCTGGTCCTCCAGGTAGGCCTAAGTGCAAACGTTTGATGGGCGTTACTAGGTGAGGACAGTCAGAGCCGATCAGGAGTGGCTGGGCATTTTTGAAGGGCTGTAAGGGAAGCGTTCTTAAGTGTCTGTATTTCTGCTGAAGTGCGTTCGCAGGGTATGAATGTTCAGCCAAACCTTGATCATCAGCGGTGAAGTCTCTCTCAATGGTGAATGCTCTGGATGGTTGGCTGGCAGGGGAGACTTTGACTGTCACTGAGGCACCAGGCAATGTTCTCAGTCCTTGTCTCACCATACATAAAGAAAGACTCTCTCCGGTGTCCTGTAGCTGCAGTTTTTGAGTGGCCTAAGGGAGAAGAATCAAAACTCAAGAAGTTTATTGTCATTTCGTACCCAGCCTGAAATGAAATATTGTTTCTCACCAGCCTCTACAGTACAATAAACAATGCAGTTTAAAAAGAATAAATACAGTTTAAATAGAATAACAGTTTAAACGATTGAGTTTGAAAAAGGCATAGATAGCATAAAATCTAAGTTCTAAAACAAACTCCAGTCACATTCGTTCAGGTACATAGCAGCGGTCCTTTCACAGAAGGGGATGGAAAAATTAGGTAGTGTGTGTATCTGGGGAGTGCATTGTATGTGTGTGTGAGTGTGTGTGTAGATAGGGGCAACACCGTCTGCTTGTTGATCTTAGAGTGTAGCTGTGTGGATGGCTGTGTGGCTGTGTGGGTGGGGAGGGGGCACAGTCCATTTATCAGTCTCACAGCTTGTGCAAAGAACCCTTCCACCCTCCTGGTGGTTCTGCAGCTGATGCTCCTGTACCTCTTGCCAGACGGCAGGAGTGAGAACAGGCCATAAGAGGGGTGGTGGGAGTCTCTGGTGATGGAGATAGCTCTGCGTGTGCAGCGCTGTTTGTAGATCTCCTCCATTGATGAGAGAGGGGCACCAACAAACCTGTTGGCAGTCTTAACAATCCTATTAAGTCGACGATTCTCGTAAGACTTGCAGCTGCCAAACCAAGCTGTAAAACTTTGCGTCAGGATGTTTTCAGTTGTGCTTCTGTAGAAAGTTGTGAGATGAAGTGTGGAGAGTCCTGCTTTCCTGAGACTCCTGAGGGAGTGGAGACGCTTTTGTGCTTTTTTGATAACTGCTGTGGTGTTAATGGAGAATCACAGGTCATCAGCAAGGTGCACACCAAGAAACTTAACACTGCTGACCCTCTCCACAGCAGCACCATCTATGGTGAGGTCTGTGTGGTGATCTCTACCAGCCTTCCTGAAATCGATCACCATCTCTTTTGTTTTGTCCACATTGATGGTGAGATTGTGGGATCTGCACCACACTCCAAGCTGCTCCACGTCCATTCTACAGGCAGACTCGTCATTGTCAGTGATGAGACCAACCACAGTTGTGTCGTCTGCAAACTTCACAATGTGGTTAGTGCTGAATCTGGCCGTACAGTCATGTGTGAGCAGGCTAAACAGCAGCTGGCTCAGGACACACCCCCGAGGAGAGCCTGTGCTCACTAAGATGGTCTTTGATGTTTGGCTGCCCACCTTAACTGTCTGTTACCGAAGAATCATCCTCTCTGATCCATCATCTAATATTGCGAATGTCTCCAGGGTGTCTTCACCATTCTGCAGCAGCACTTTAATTATCTTAAGAATCACCTGGCTACAGCCAGCATGCTGGTTCCGATAAAGCACATCAGTAGATGGTTTACTTCCCAGCTCAGCGACTTCCATTGGTAGATTGGGTGCTGCAGGTCTGTGATTCACCTCATGCAGGGCCTCTAGGTGCCAGTAGAGATTGTTGGACTTAATCCAAATGTATTTCTGCTCCTTAGACAGCATCTTGAAGTTGACACATTGATTTAGGAAATGCAGAGTGTTATTAAAATACGGACAATAAGTTGTGGGCTTGTCTTGGACTTCAGAAGTGGAAGGGATTATGGCTGAGGACCTTTTGGGGGCAGCATTGTGCGTTACGCCAAGCAGCATAGTGGTACTCCTTTTAGTGGATCTCTTATCTCTTTTCATGCTTCTGCTGTCTCTCGGTGGTAGTGGTGGAGGTGGAACAGACTGTACCTCTGGCAGATTAGGATGATCTCTCTGGAGGAAAACTGGAGGTGGTGGCACTGACCATTCTTCAACTGCATCCTGCATGGAGGATATTTTGTGCTGCATTTGTCTGAGGGGAAAACGCTGGGTAGTTAGAGGTGTGGAGACCCGAGTATCATCAGCGGAAACGTAGCCCCTTGGTTGCTGGGCAGAATGTTGGCGAGTGGATTCCAGCGTGGTGACATTATGACCTATCTGCCTCTTCATGTCTCCTACCATCAGCTGAAGTTGCCTGTTGTCCTCCTGCAGTTGTTGCACAATGTTTATGAACTCTTCAAGAATGCTGGATGACACTGGTGTCTGTCTTGCAGCTCTGATAGAACCAGGTGTCTGGGTGAGGGCCACATCTTGGCGTATCCCTCTCTAGTCTGATGCTGCTCCAACATGGCAGTGTGTAGCTGTGTGTAGCCTTCATACTAAGTCATCCATCCTGGTGGTCGCACAGCCCTCCGTGGACCTGCATCTGCTCTCTGGGTGCCATAACCCATCTTGACTCTGTAATCACCTCTATCCGGCTTGAAGGACCAATTTGTTGTTATGATTTCTGATAGCAGGTTCAGTTTTCTATGGTGGCGATTGCAGGGTGTGCACAGGTCAAATGTCAATATAACCCTACAGCAAATGACAAGGCCAGGTGATAGTCGTTCAGCTGTCAAATGGCAGATTCAGTGGAATATTTACTGTGGGTTTGTGTGTGGTTCTACAAAACAGAATGAACAAACAGAACACAAACTACAATCCAATGTAGGACTTCCGGATGTGCTTTGCCGTGTGAAGACGTGCGTGCGGAGGCTCCGTGTAAAAGTAGTCAAAATAGTGATATCGCCAGTTCGTTACCATTTTGAGGAAGCTCGGTTAATACAATTCGTGCTGTGGAGTGAACGAGGGTGCTCACGGAGCAATTTATGACCGAAAATGTCCAACCGACAGACCCGTGCCGGCGTAGAAAAGTTGCATGCGGATAGCAACCCTGCCGCCGCAGCTAGCAAGGCCACTGCTAACCCAGCACACGCCGACAACATGCCTCAGTGGGCTCAAGACATGATGTCCGAGATCAAAAAAACGAATGCTGAGATTACAAAATACAGAGAGGAGACAAAAACCGAGATCATGAGATGAAAGGAGGAAGTAGAAAAAGGAAGAAAAGAGTCAAAAGCCGAGATGGAAAAGTGGGCTAAGAGTGTGGAAGATAACACTAAAGCTCAGTTTGAGTTGCTACGTGAGGAGGTGAGACTGATAAGCGAGACGTCCGTCAGTCTGGCTAACGAGATGGAAGCGCGGAAAAAAGAAGTGGATGACACGCTGAACGACCAGTCTGACAGTATAACCAGCATGGAGACGAAACTGAAAGAATTGGAGAAGGAGATGCTGACGCTGAGGAGACGTAGTGAAGATCTCGAGGCGAGATCACGACGCAACAACATACGCATCGTGGGGGTAAGAGAAGGGGCTGAGACGGGCAAGACGCCGTCGGAGTTCATAGCTGGACTGCTGAAAGAAAAACTGGGGCTATCGGTGACACCGACGCTTGACTGGGCACACCGAACACTCGGCGCGAGACGAGACGGAGCCGGGGCTCCACCGAGAGCGTTCGTGGTGAGATGCCACTACTATATAGAGAAGGAGGAGATACTGAAGAAGGTGAGGGAAATGGAGAGAACGCCGGAAGGTCGGAGTGGACGGATTCATATCTTCCCAGACTACACCCAGGAAGTAAACAAGAGAGCAGCCTTCAAAGAAGCAAGGAGCCTCCTGCGTACCTACGGGGGGGTCAGATATGGGCTCCGTTATCCGGCAACGCTGGTGATTACACCAGAAGGGGGACAAACGAAAACCTTCGAGACCCCAAAAGACGCCATGGAGTTCATCAAGAAGACGCTGACTCCCGGGTGAAATATATGGGCTGGTCTGAGCTTGGCTACGTATAAGGGCTACACTGGTGTAAGGACTTAAATGTCTCAGGAAAGATATTGGTGATTGGATTTTGCAATATTGGTGAAGTACCACCTCATCTTATTGTTTTATATTTGAATATTTTGTTTAAGAAATTGCTTTATACTACTTACATGTTATTTTTGTATTACTGGATTTTATTTTCAAAGATCTCTTTGCTACAAGTTCCCCCGACTGTTTTTTTTTTCTTTCCCCCTCTTTTTAGGAGGTGGGTAGCTTAGAGGGTGATATTATATTTTTAGAACCATGGGATATTTTGCACGGAGCCGCACACGGTAGGCTTGGTGTGTAGGAGAGGGTGGACCGGTTGGCCACGAGAGTGCTTGTTGATGAGCACTGTGTTTGGGTTCGTATTCATATATGCAATGTGTTGTGTGTTACTTGTGTATGTGTGTGTGTTGTTTCCCCATTTTTTCCCAGACACCGTCCCTTTATTTTTTCTGTTTTTTCATATTTAAGAGACCAGGGAGCAGAGATAGTATATTTGCAAGAGACACATTTCTTAAACAGGGACCACCTTAAACTGTGTAGGGGGGGTTTCAACCAGATCTATCATTCAAATTTTGATAGTAAGAGTCGAGGAGTGGCCATCCTTATACACAGGAATGTACAATTCATAGAAACAACCGCCATAAAAGACAAACATGGTCGATATGTTATTGTAGCTGGGAAATTATTCAATATGCCAGTAGTGTTGGCAAATATATACGCACCCAATTGGGATAATGTTCAATTTTTTAAGGATTTGTTTTCGTTACTACCTAACTTGGACACACATAATTTGATTTTGGGGGGAGACTTGAATTGTGTCCTAGATTTAACTCTGGACCGCTCTAGCCCAACACCTGGTGTGCTAAGTAAATCTGCTCAATGCGTTAACTCCTTTTGTGAAACATATGGTATATTCGATCCATGGAGATATGCAAATCCGACTGTTAGACAGTACTCCTTTTATTCCCCGCCACACCTAACTTATACTAGAATCGACTATCTTTTGTTAGACAAGAAATTGACCCCAATGGTAATGCATGTAGAATACCCTGGTATAGTACTATCTGACTATAGCCCGGTCACACTGAAACTTAAATTCCCTGACTATACACCACCTCAGAGGATGTGGCGTCTTAATAGTAGATTGTTGGCTGATGATGATTTTAAAGAATTCATCAATTCGCAAATAGTTTTTTTTTTGGATCTTAACCCTTTAGAGCCGATCGGAGCGGGAACGCTCTGTTATGCGTAACTATTTTTAAATCCCGGTAGCACTGCAACCACGTAAGCTAGCGCAAAAATTTTTTTTGCATATGAAACCGGAGGAGTTGTACTTACATATTGTGCCATCAGCTTGTCCTAGGTCACGGTTTCCTTCCACATAAAGCTTTGCAAAAACTGCATAAAAAGCGCTTGCAGGAACAAAAACATAATATTCCAGAAACACGCTTTGCCGGTCCGATCAGCTGTTCAAAACACTTCCTACGTTGGAATAGACGTCAGCGCGAACTTTTGCATTTCCGCCATTACCTGGCCGAAACCGGAAGTGACGTCATTTTCGCGGAAATGTAGTCTTTTTTGCGATCAGGGCCTCAGGGCCTATACTGCTCTTTTTAAAAGTTATCTTTGACTTTATGACTTTCTGTGTCGTTTCTGGGATGTTTAGGACTCATATTGCACTGCTGGAAATAGTTTATTTTGATGCATATGCTGCCTTTTTGCAAATTTGCAGTATAATATTTATTTTCGTTTTTCCTGCAGTGTATAAAAATTGGTGTATTTCAAAAATAAAACTATGAAGACACTCAAAATAAATTTCCTGTGGTGGGAAACTATTTTGTGCAACTTTTTTGTATTTACAGTTTTGAGGGATAAGCCTCTTAAATTTCTCTAACTACAAATATATGTTAAAAAATCAAAAACGATTTTCAATTTTTTTGTAGTTTATTGCACTTTTTTGCAATTTATGTAATTACTATGCACTTAATGAATACATATTATTAAAATCTGGGCTATAATGGTTGTATTGATGTATAGCAACTTGAAATGCTCCCAAAAATGGCTCCACAGCATGTAAAAATATAATATAAGCTCTGGCGGACTTGGTTCTATGGTAGGTCTTAAAGGGTTAATTATACTCCTGATATAAGCAGTGGCATTTTATGGGAATCATTAAAAGCGTACGTACGCAGACAAATTATTTCATACAGTGCTGGTGAAAGGAAAAGAAGAATGAAACGTACCACAGAATTAATGACAGCAATAAAAGAAGTTGACCGGGCAAATTCTTTGACTCCATCTGCGGAGCTGCATAGAAAAAGGATTTTGCTCCAGACTGAATATGACATTCTGACAAGTCAGCGCGAGGAGGATTTATATCTTAGGTCGAGACAAGATCTCTATGAGTATGGTGAGCGCGCCGGCAAACTCCTGAGCTACCAGCTGAAACAATCAGCAGCTGCTGGTATGATAGTAGAGATAGGAGACAATGTGGGTAATAAAATTATAGATCAGAAGGGGATTAACAATCAATTTAAATCTTTTTATGAGGACTTGTATACCTCAGAAATAAATGATAGGGACCGAGTGAAGAATTTTTTTGAAAACCTTGAAATACCACCACTAGAGGCAGCAGATAGAGATAGGTTAGAGGGACCCATATCTGTCATGGAGATAGACAAAGCAATTCGGGGTATGAAGACAGGAAAAGCGCCGGGCCCTGATGGGTACCCAAGTGAGTTTTATAGGACATTTGCTCCCGCACTGATTCCCTTACTTTGCAGAATATTTCAGGAAATTCTTGATAAAAAAGCTCTGCCCCAAACAATGTCACAGGCCTTGATCTCTGTACTCCTTAAGAAGAATAAGGACCCACTTAAATGTGAGTCATATCACCCAGTAAGTTTACTTGGATGTGATTATAAAATACTGACCAAGGTACTGGCAGCTAGAATTGAACTTGTCATAAGTAAGATAATACATCCTGATCAGACAGGGTTTGTTGCAGGTAGACAACTCTCCAGCAATCTCCGCCGTCTGTTCAATGTAGTATATACTGCTGGAGATAACATTATGCCAGAGATTGTGATATCCTTAGATGCCCACAAAGCCTTTGATAGAATAGAGTATTACTATCTATTTACGGCCCTCGAAAGATTCGGCTTTGGTCCAACATTTTGCTCGTGGATTAAAATAATTTATTCGAGCCCCCAGGCTATGGTGAGAACGAATAATATCATATCTGAACCCTTCTCTCTATTCCGAGGAACAAGGCAGGGGTGCCCTCTGTCACCCCTGCTCTTTGATGTGGCAATTGAACCCCTTGCGATGATGCTGAGACAGGCTGCTGGATTGGTAGGGATACAAAGGGGGACACAAAACCATAGGCTGTCCTTATATACTGACGATCTCCTCCTTTTTCTGTCAAACCCTGCCACTAGTATCCCGGTGGCCCTTGGTATTATCAAAGATTTTGGGAGGGTGTCGGGCTATAAAATTAATTTAGACAAAAGTGTTCTTTTCCCCATTAATAAACAGGCGAGGAAACTTTCTTTCTGGGCCTATCCCTTTGCAATACATAAGGATAGATTCACATATTTAGGTGTTAATGTAACTAGTAAGTATAAAGATTTACTTATATACTTATAGTCCACTATAACTTTAAAGTTGCACTGGACAAAGCGAAATTAGATATGGAAAGGTGGACATCGCTCCCCTTATCATTAGCAGGGAAGGTAAATTCTGTTAAAATGAATATACTGCCGCGGCTCCTCTATTTATTTCAGACGATACCGATTTTCATTCCTAAATCATTTTTTAAGGAATTGAACAAATGTACGTCTGCCTTTATTTGGAAAAAAACTGTCCCCAGAATAAGACGGGAGTTTCTTGAGAGACAGAAAGAAGAGGGAGGCCTGGCTCTGCCGAACTATATGCACTATTATTTTGCTGCTAATATACATAAGTTGTTATTTTGGGTCAAAGAGTTAGATGAGGATGAAACCCTAATATGGGTACATATGGAAAGGTATGTTTCTAGTCCAGTGTCCCTGCGCTCACTGGTCTGCGCTCCTCTACCCTTGAGCAAACATCTTTACACAAACAACCCGGTGGTATCTCATTCTCTGAAAATTTGGACTCAATTCAGATCACATTTTAAAAACAGAACCGCCCTCCTGTCTGCTCCCATCTATGGAAATCACTTGTTTCCCCCAGCCCTCGGGGGAACAGCCTTTAGGGAATGGCATAGAGCTGGGGTGGAATGTGTCAAAGATCTTTTTAAAAATGGTACTTTTATGTCTGCTGCTCAACTGGAAAAGGACTATGGAATCTCCTCCAAGACTAATTACTTTAGATATTTCCAGGTTCGGGACTTTGTGAAAAAGTCATTCAGCCCCTCCCTCGAGCTTCCACAAAGCGGATGGATAGACGAGTTGATGGACACAGATCCGACTGCTAAGGGGACAATCTCCACGCTATATGCACGTATTCAGAATGTGGCTTCCCCCTCCCTGGACAATGTAAGACGGAAATGGGAGGAAGAATTGGAGCTGGACATTTCAGAGGTTGACTGGGGGGGGGCTGTAGATCTAGTACACTCTGCTTCTATATGTGTGAGACACGGATTGATACAGTTCAAGGTGTTGCACAGACTCCATTTGGCAAGGGAGAAACTGGCAAGAATGTACCAGGGGGCCGATCCGACCTGCCCCAGATGTAAACAGGTGCCAGCCAACTTATGCCACATGTTCTGGTCTTGTTCCAGGCTGAAAGACTTTTGGGCTAACATCTTTAGAACATTCTCATTCATTTCTAATAAGGATATAGAACCAATGCCTCTGACAGCCATCTTTGGTGTGGCACCGAGGGAAACTCAACTAACAGCCTCTCAGAGGAAGGCAATAGCATTCGCCTCATTGCTGGCAAGGAGATTGATTCTATTTAACTGGATAAAGGCAACACCGCCATCCCATAAACGCTGGGTGGAGGAGGTGATGGCACACCTCAAATTAGAACATCTCAGATTTACTATACAGGGCAACACCAAGAAATTCTTTAAGGTCTGGCAGCCTTTCATTTCCTATTTTGAAGATGAGTTTCCGTCCACTCCATAACTGGCAACTCCCCCCCCCCCCCCCCTTTTTTTTTTCTTCTTCTGTCTGGGTATAGTTCTGTCTTGCACTGTGTGGTAGGACTTGAGTTCGAGCTTTTCTGTATGAATGATATGCTTTCTGAAAACTCAATAAAAACACTTTGATTATTATTACAATCCAATGTAGACAACAAGAATCACTACATAAAATATTAAAGCCACATACTTATCCTGTAGACCTTATTACTAGGCTTATAGAATTAACCGTGTTTGGTAATAACAAAACAAATATCTTTCTATCACTCAAATTTTGAGCCCCACTTGCTTATGATGCTAAATAGAGAAAAAGAAGGCAAATACACATTATAAAATCACCAGCTCAAAACAATACTTAGCTTGGCCTAGCCAAACTTAAATTAGTTTAGCAATAACTTAGCATGAGTGAAATGTACAGACAGAAGATGTCGAGAGCGATAAACCAGAGAGGCTAACATTCGTAAACAAGAAATATCCTGTAAATCACCAGTCTTAAGGATACACACCCTCAAAGTACCCACAAATACTCCCAAGCATAACTCTGCATTAACACTGCCTCCATGAACAGTACAACATTACTCACAAAATGGCCGCACTCTCTAGTGGTGAGGCTAAAAACTGCAACACAGTCCTGCCTTCAGAACAAGTATTATATCATATAATAAAACAAAAAGGCTGTTAAATGGGATGGTCTAGCCTGAGACTTGCTGCTCAGTTTGCCTAGCAAGTATGACACCAGCTGCTAGAAACACTTTATAGCTAACTTCTACGCAGCTTGTAGAGCAGAATTTGGTGTGGTGAATGAAGTGGTGAAAAGATGGAGCTGAAAAACAGAGAGTAAAAGAAATAGGGTGTATCATGGTAATTTTCCACAGCATCTGCTCTCCTCCTCTGGGTGAAGTACTCATCTCTCCTTTCTCGATTGCCACCTCATGGCAATCATACTGGCAGTATAAAAGACCACTGCTCACGACTAGTCTTTGCCAAGTTGTTGGGTAACCCATGTTAGTTTGCGGCCTCACATCTCCCTTCTCTATCATACTGTTTGTACTTACCTTGATCTTCTGTTTGTTAGTAGGTTCATGGAAACCACCTCTCAAACCTCGCTGTACTCACTTAATTGGATGCTGATCTCCACTGTACTGCTGCTGTCAGTAACAAAGCCCTGATGATCTTGTCACTCTCACCTGCCTGCCTCTCTGCTCTCCAGCGTAGCACACTGGACTCAACCGGACCACTGCCTCACACGCTCCCCTCTTGCTTCTCTCCATCTGCGTGCAAATAAGGCAACACAGTTTGATTACTGAACCTTTCACTGGACATCTCTGACCACCCTTTCCTTCTGTTTCAGTACCCTTGGCCTACCACAGTTTCCCTGTCAAGCTCCCACACCCACTGGAATCAAATAGAAAATGAGCAGATAAATCAGAGAGAGATGAGTTTGTGTGTTTGTCAGCTGTTTGTGTGGAGTTGTTCTTTATGTTCACTTCAAATTAACCTGAGTGTCATTTCTCTTTAGTTCTGATCTCACTGCTGAGCTGCACAACAAACCAAGGTCAGTAACCTTCTTCTGTCACAGTTTAAACCTGATAAATGCTCACTGATATGACCTGATTGGGTTCATGTCTCACAATGGAGCTCAGGAATAAAACAGAAATGAAATGAATAGTAATTACATACATCAGTGTTCACAAAAGTAGAACAGGCCAAAAGTTTTCTTTGTTCGCTTTTTTAATCCTCACAGCGGACTCAGTGTGAAGCTGAATGGTGGAAAAAAGCTACTTCAGGTAATTGTTCCTGTAACATGAGCTACATCTTAACACAGGACAGTGGAGTTTACTGGTGTGAGTCCAGAGAGGGTCCCATCAGTAACATGGTTAACCTGACAGTCACTGGTAAGCTGAGTGTGTGGAGTTAGTGTTGATGAAGCTGTGTGTAAATGGATGAAATGCTGTAGTTTGTCTCTGTGTTGAGGTGGATCAGTGATCCTGCAGAGTCCTGTCCTCCCTGTGATGGAGGGAGATGACGTCACTCTGCTCTGTAAAACAAAGACCACTCCCTCCAACCTCCCAGCTGCTTTCTATAAAGATGGCTCCCTCATCAGGAAGCAGCCTACAGGTCACATGACCATCCAGCATGTTTCCAGGTCTGATGAAGGCCTCTACAAGTGTGACATCAGCGGTCATGGAGAGTCTCCATCCAGCTGGATCACTGTCACAGGTGACACACTCACCTGTCTGTGTTTCTGCAGCTTTCAACATTCACAATGTGACGACAACTTAATGATTGTGTTTGCTTTATTTTAGACAAACACACCACCACACCTACTCCTGGTACCACCTCTTTCAGGGTGAATAGGTTTTGAGTTTTTTTGACTTGTTTTCTAGGACAGCATATAGATTGTGTAATAGCGCGTCAGCAGGTGTCTGGTACTATGTCTCCACTATGAGTGGGGCACAGTCTTGAGCAAATGAGTGTGTATCTAGCTGTTTGCTGCTTCTCAGAGAAGCTCTGAAACTTTACATGAGAATAACACCCACTACAGCAGGTGGACCCCTTTTGAAATAGTTCATGGTAGACAGTTTACTCTTCTAGCGTTGAGCCAGGATGAGCAACAGGCAAAAACTGCAAACCCTAGATGTGCAAAATATTAAGGACAAAAGAAGTGGTTGAAGCAAACAAGCTGCCTTGTTCTGCTGTGTGTTCACAGGTACCAAAGCTGACTGTCGGGAGCCGGGTGCTCATCAAAGTGATTAAGAGGAAGCATTGGACCAACTCCCGGTGGAAGGGACCATTCTAGGTTCTACTGGCCACCCCAACAGCTTTGAAAATGGCTGAATGACCGACGTGGGTTCACCTGAGCCATTGTAAGGTAGTCAAACAATTCCCCGGCCGAAACAGGGTAGTGGTGGAAGTCCGGCTACAAACGGCGAGCGACTTTTAGTGTCGTTCCGGTCTCAAACTGGTGAATAAAACAACTGATCCACAGGCTCATTTAGAATGGCGGGGAGACGTGTGATTTTTGGGTCTTGCTCTCGTTGGTAACATTACTCACTATAGGGTTTTGGAGGGTGATGTCATGGGAGGGGGGCAACGTCCCTCCCTCCATGACAGTAGGCCAAGCAAAGCACACGGGAGCGTCAGCTATGGTTCGTACTTGCTGTGTTGTCCGTTGGAATGGTAGATCACACAATAGGGAAGGCAAGAAGCTGGAAAATGGGCTGTCTTTTCATCGTTTCCCCTCCTGGAGGCAACGGGAGGGATCTCGTGTATCTGATAATACTAAACGAAGACGTCAGGCTCGGATTGCATCGGTCAGACGAGCGGATATTGAGTTCTCTGCCATCCCCAAACGAGAGCAATTGCCCACCTGAGAATTCATGTTGAGCGAGTAATAGGTAGTTTGTGCTCAAAATGCTACACACTACAATGCCAATCCGATTACTCATATCATGTGAGGGTGAAGACACAACACTGCTTGATAAGATTGTTAAGGTGTGCTGTGTTTTGGTGAATATGTGCCCCAGTGTGGTTGTCAAACCAGGGCCAAATGAAACTTGCTCTTGTTGAATATTCATAAAACTGCTGTGTTGCATGTACAGTTCATTGTAAATAATTGTACTTTCTGTAAAGTGGATTCAATAAAACAGAAAAAAAGTATGTTTATTTTTTTTTTATTCACGATCTGTTCACATGTACTTAGCAAGTACATACACATGAAATGCAAACTATTTACATGGCAACGCACAGCTGGCATCAATCGTGAATCATTCATCTAGAGCAAATTTTGGGGCAGGTGCTGAGGAGAAGTCAATGTTATGTGCAACCTCTGGCTGTATCTTGGTCATATGGTCAACGTACTCACAACGTGGAGGCTTAAAAACGGCCAAATCTTGTACTCAACCGTTTGTGAATTAGATGTGCGCCTCCAGGGATTTATAATTACGAAAATGATTCGCCGTGTATGCGCTGAATCCACAGACAAGGAACGTGAAGATATTGGGATAGGACAAAGGCGGTAGGCTGTCTGGGTTTCCACTCCACTGCCTTTTTTCATACGGGTCCACATTACCGATGCACACTATTTTTTCCAAGTACTGTCTCTTGGCGTCTGGGCACAATCAGTCGTGATACAGCCCTTTGTCTTTTGCGCTGATTTTAAGCATGGTTCTGACAGTCCTGCTTCCAACACAGTGTGTTTGTTTTGATTTGTTGCCTTCTGACATAGCGCCGCGATCCCACAATGCACTGCGGCATGACGTCAACTCCAAATCCCTATAGGGTCAGGGTGGGGTCCACGTGACGACAGCCATTTAGATGGGAAGCAGGAAAGAGAAGTTTCTAATCCCCTTAGAGCAGAATGGGTGAGTCTTTAACTGTAATACTTCTCATTGTATAGTTTGCATACTTCCAAGTATGCAAACTATACAGTGAGAAGTATTACAGTTAGAGAGTGCATAATATGTATGTCAGCACAGCTACCCAATGTAGCTATACTAGGTGAAGATAACATGACAGAATGTGTGTCCAGCTGTTACAACATTTGCACTATGAACTGGTCAGAAAACATGACAGCAATGGAGTTTGAGATGACACCTTACTATGACCCCATGCGAGGAAACTGTTCAGTGTGTGGTTGATGCCTTATACCTTGTGCTAGGGCACTACTTGTCCGCCTTATCTCCACTGTAAGCTATTACAGGGCACATGGAAGAGAAGGAAGTATTCCTGCAGGAGAAAGAGCATTGCGAAAGTGAAGACTGCAAATTACCCGAGTGGATGGCTTAATAACAGCCCCTTCATATGCAAGGGGGAAGGTTCTGGAACATTCACTATTGGGACTATGAGAAAATAAATCAAAAACAGGAGGGAAGAAAACAGTTAGATATAGACTCACATGCTCAAGGCTTTACCCCACTCACAGACCCCCCCCCCCCCCCCCCCCCCCACACACACACACACACTATCAGGCAAGGTCAGTGAAGCAGACAATATGTGCTTGTGTTTCTTTAACCAAGATAATTGTTGTGGAAAATTTAACAATAACCTGCAACACACCCAGTGAGCTTGATTTGAAGTGGATTTCAAACACATTGCAATCTGGAGAGAACATCCCAGTGAAACACCAGGACCATCTCTGAATTGTGGCCATCGCCTTTGCATCTTATTTACAGACGCACAGACAAAAAACATTCCGAAAACTCTTAATTCAATTAAATCCAATTCAGTTTTATTTATATAACACCAAATCACAACAAAGGTTGTCTCAAGGTGCTTTATATTGTACAGTAGATACAGAGAAAAACCCAACAATCATATGACCCCCTATGAGCAAGCACTTTGGCGACAGTGGGAAGGAAAAACTCCCTGGGAAGAAACCTCCGGCAGAAAACAGGCTCAGGGAGGGGCGGGGCCATCTGCTGCTACCGGTTGGGGTGAGAGAAGGAAGACAGGATAAAGACATGCTGTGGAAGAGAGACGGAGATTAATCACAGATATGATTCAATGCAGAGAGGTCTATTAACACATGTGAGAAAGGTGACTGGAAAGGAAAAACTCAATGCATCAAGGGAATCCCCGGCAGCCTACATCTATTGCAGCATAACTAAGGGAGGATTCAGGGTCACCTGGTCCAGCCCTAACTATATGCTTTAGCAAAAAGGAAAGTTTGAAGCCTAATCTTAAAAGTAGAGATAGTGTCTGTCTCCTGAATCCAAACTGGAAGCTGGTTCCACAGAAGAAGGGCCTGAAAACTGAAGGCTCTCCCTCCCATTCTACTTTTAAATACTCTAGGAACAGCAAGTAGGCTTGCAGTGCGAGAGCGAAGTACTCTAATAGGGTGATATGGTACTACAAGGTCATTAAGATAAGATGGGGCCTGATTATTTAAGACCTTGTATGTGAGGAGCAGGATTTTGAATTTAATTCTGGATTTAACAGGAAGCCCATGAAGGGAAGCCAAAACAGGAGAAATCTGCTCTCTCTTTCTAGACCCTGTCAGGACTCTTGCTGCAGCATTTTGGATTAGCTGAAGACTTTTCAGGGAGTTTTTAGGACATCCTGACAATAATGAATTACAGTAGTCCAGCCTGGAAGTAATAAATGCATGAACTAGTTTTTCAGCGTCACTCTGAGACAGGATATTTCTAATTTAGAGATGTTGCGCAAATGGAAGAACGCAGTATTACATATTTGTTTAATATGTGCGCTGAAGGACATGTCCTGGTCAAAAATGACTCCAAGGTTCCTCACAGCATTACTGGAGGCCAAGGTAATGCCATCCAGAGTAAGAATCTGGTTAGATACCATATTTCTAAGATTTTCAGGGCCGAGTACAATAACCTCAGTTTTATCTGAATTAAGAAGCAGAAAGTTAGCGGCCATCCAGGTCTTTATGTCTTTAAGACATTCCTGCAGTTTAACTAATTGTTGTGTGTTATCTGGCTTCATGGACAGATAGAGCTGGGTGTCATCAGCATAGCAGTGTAAATGTATGCTATGTCTTCTAATGATGCTGCCTAAGGGAAGCATGTATAATGTAAACAGAATTGGTCCTAGCACTGAACCCTGTGGAACACCATAGTTGACCTTAGTGTGTGAAGAGGACTCTCCATTTACATGTACAAATTGGAGTCTATTAAATGGATATGATACAAACCACTGCAGCACAGTACCTGTAATACCTACAGCATGTTCTAATCACTCTAATAGGATATTATGGTCAACAGTATCGAACGCTGCACTGAGGTCTAGCAGGACAAGCAAAGAGATGAGTCCACTGTCAGAGGCCATAAGAAGATCATTTGTAACCTTCACTAAAGCTGTTTCTGTCCTGTGATGAGCTCTGAAACCTGACTGAAACTCTTCAAATAAGCCATTCCTCTGCAGATGATCTGTTAGCTGTTTGACAACTACTCTTTCAAGGATGTTTGATATGAAAGGAAGGTTGGAGATTGGCCTATAATTAGTTAAGACTGCTGGGTCTAGAGATGCTTTTTGAGTAAAGGTTTAACTACAGCCAGCTTGAAGGCCTGTGGTACATAGCCGATTATTAGAGATAGGTTGATCATATTTAAGATTGAAGAATTAATTAATGGCAGGACAAGACACGTTGATGGTTTGGAGGAAGTAATTATTGAAGTCAACTCAGAAAGATCAATTGGAGACAAAGAGTCTAAATGAATATCAATGGTACTAAAAGTAGCTATAGATAATATTAAATCTGTTGGATGATTATTGGCAATTTTTTGATAATGATTGAAATTTTATTTGTGAAGAAGTTCATGAAGTCATTACTAGTTAACGTTAAAGGGATTGTTGGCTCAGTAGAGCTCTGACTTTTTGTCAGCCTGGCTACAGTGCTGAAGAGAAACCTGGGGTTGTTCCTATTTTCTTCAATCAGTGACGAATAGTAAGATGTTCTGGCTTTGCAGAGGGCTTTCTTATAAAGCAGCAAACTATTTCTCCAAGCTAAATGATGATCCTCTAAATTGGTGACACGCCATTTCCTCTCCAGCTTTCAAGTTATCTACTTTAGGCTACGTGTTTGAGAATTATACCACGGAGTCAGGTACTTCTGATTTGAGACCTTAGTTTTCACAGGAGCTACAGTATCCAGAGTCGTACGTAGTGAGGAGGTAAAATTATTAACAAGATAATCGACCTCTGTTGGAGTAGCGTTCAGATAGCTGCTCTGCTCTATGTTGGTACAGCGCATTGAAGATGATAACAGTGGGTGGATTATATTCTTAAACTTAGTTACAGCACTTTCAGAAAGACATCTACTGTGATAAAGTCTACTCTCCACTGCTGTGTAATCAACTATTGTAAATGTTATCAGGAAATGATCAGACAGGAGTAGGGATGGGTACCGGTATCCGGTTAGCGACATCCCCCAAAAACCCGAAGAGGAGAGTCCTGGCCCCTAGCCCTGCCAGTGTAGCAGAAATGATGACGGATGATGATGTCAGCAGCAGCCGTTCTCCTCTGCGTGAGTAGCTTAATGTTGTTCGTGTGTAATTTACGTTGAGTAGGCTAACCACGTTATTACATTAATGCATGTAAGGTGAACTAGCAAACATCATCATAGCTACATGCGGCTGTCTTCTTGTTTGATTGCAGATACTCCCTTCACCCTGGCCAAAAAAGCTAAAACGACCAAAGAAAAAGTGGAAAACAGTTAAACATGAGAGGTTTTTGGACAAAGTTTGTGTTTTTTCCATTGTTTAAGCACTGCTTCCAGCCAAGAGTGATACCATATATGCCCTATAGCTGCAGAAAAGGCTAACATTGTTATCTTTTTACAAAAAAACAGCTGAACATGAGAGGTTTTTGGACAAAGTGTGTGTTCTCCATTCTTTAATCACCAGTTTGAGCACTGTTTAAGTACCGGCACCGTTTCAAAAGTACCGGTTTGGTACTGGTATTGGATAAAACCTAAACAATACCCATCCCTAGACAGGAGAGGGTTTTCAGGAAACACTGTTAAATGTTCAGTTTCTGTGTCATATATTAAAACAAGATCTAGAGTGTGATTAAAGTGGTGGGTGGGTTCTTTTACATTTTGAGAGAAGCCAATTGAGTCTAATAACAGGTTAAATGCCATGTTGAGGCTGTCATTTTTAGTGAGCTGAGCACTAAATCAGATAAAAAGTCTGAGAAATCAGAGAGAAACTCTGTGTAAGGCCCAGGTGGGCGATATATGATAACAAGTAAGACTGGTTTCTGAGTTTTACAGCTGGGGTGGACAAGGCTAAGCATCAGGCTTTCAAACGAATTAAAAGTCTGTCTTGGTCTTTCGTTAATTAATAGGCTGGTGTGGAAAATTGCTGCCACACGGCCCCCTCGGCCTGTGCTTCGAGGTTTCTGCTAGTTAGAATGACTCGGGGGTGTTGATTCATTTAAACTAACATAATCATCCTGCTGCAACCAGGTTTCTGTAAGGCAGAGTAAATCGATTTGTTGATCAATTATTAAGTCATGTACTAACAGAGACTTGGAGGAGAGAGACCTAATATTTAATAATCCACATTTCACTGTTTTACTCTTTGGTTCAGATGTGGATACTGTATTGTTCTTTCTTTGTGATTTTTTAGTTTGTTTTTTGTCTGTTTGGGAGCTGACACG
The DNA here is from genome assembly GCF_963969265.1 of Rhamphochromis sp. 'chilingali'. Lineage (NCBI taxonomy): Eukaryota > Metazoa > Chordata > Actinopteri > Cichliformes > Cichlidae > Rhamphochromis > Rhamphochromis sp. 'chilingali'. Next base: position 807,469 of record NC_137929.1, read on the forward strand.
GTCTCAATGGAGATGGGTTTTTGGGGGGGTAACAGGAGGAGAGAAGCTGCAGAGAGGCGTGTAAGACTGCAACTCTGCTTCCTGGTCTCAACTCTGGATAGACATATTTTGGGGGGTTTAATAAATTTGTCCATATTTCTAGAAATGAGAACTGCTCCATCCAAGTGGGATGGATGCCGTCTCTCCTAACAAGACCAGGTTTCCTCCAGAAGGTTTGCCAATTATCTATGAAGCCCACATCGTTTCTGGGACACCACTCAGACAGCCAGCAATTTAAGGAGAACATGCGGCTAAACATGTCACTCCTGGTCTGATTGGGGAGGGGCCCAGAGAAAACTACAGAGTCCGACATTGTTTTGGCAAAGTTACACACCGATTCAATATTGATTTTAGTGACCTCTGATTGGCGTAACCGGGTGTCATTACTGCCGACGTGAATTATGATCTTACTGTATTTACGTTTACCCTTAGCCAGCAGTTTTAAATTTCCTTCAATGTCGCCTGCTCTGTCCCCTGGAAGACAACTGACTATGGTTGCCGGTTCTAGCTTCACATGTCTGAGAACAGAATCACCAATTACCAGGGTTTGACCCCCGGTGGGTGTGTCGCCAAGTGGGGAAAAATGGTTAGACACATGATGGTGGTGTACCTGGGACTTCTGTTTAGGACTATGCTTCCTCCTCACCGTCACCCAGCCGCCCTCTTTCCCCAGCTGCTTGGGGTCTGCCGGGGAACAGCTAGTGGGGCCTACGCTATCTTCGGCTGCACCAGCTACAGGGGCCTGGCTAGCTACAGGTGAATGAAGGGTGCGAAGCCGAGTCTCCAATTCAGTAATCCTGGCCTCCAGAGCTGCAAATATGCTACATTTGTTACAGGTATCATTACTGCTAAAGGAGGCTGAGGAGTAACTAAACATCTGACACAATGAGCAAGAAAGTGCAGGGGGGACAGGTGAAGTAGCCATGGTGCTAACGAGTCGGCTACGAGCTAAGCTAAGCTAGCGAAACAGTGTACAGAGACAGTGAGTGAATACTTTGGCTATGAATTAGGTAGTGATCACACAGAAAGGGTGCTTCAGATGAAGCACGTGAAGATTATACTATGAAAAAAGAATGTATTTAAAAGTTTTTAATTAAATTTCTAAGCAGATAAGCTACTCAGAAACACCACTTTGTTTGAGCAGAAACAGGAAGTGATACTCTACAGCAGAGCGAGCGAAGACCAAGTGTCAGCCAAGGACCAAAAAAACAAACAGAGAGAATTATAACCTTGTTTTCTCCTTGGCCGCCCCACGCGCCCCACGTACATCTCCCCACGCGTGTGTTCAATAAAATCATTGTACAAGACCAGTGTTTCTTTGTTCTCATCCTCAAATAAAAGAATTTGGGACACCCTCCATTACAATGGCCTCACCGTGTTAACATTCCAAACTAGTGACAGTAGTGCTCATACTATAGTAAAGTGAGGAAGTGATATTACTGTAACTAATTTGATATGATTATATATGTGATTAATACATGAGAAAATAAATCTGCCACCACATTCCACCCTTTGTGATACCACAATTAAGAATTTAAAATAATTAATTAAGAATCACATAAAAACATATGGAGATTTGTGTACTAAAGGAATTCACAATGTGCATCCTCCCTATAGTCAGAAGGAACCAACAAATTCATATTCAATGGTCATCTTCTCTCCATTTGGGTCTCCACCCTTTGTTCGAAGGATGGCAGTTATATCATAAAAGAAAACACAATATGAGACCATATACAAAAATGAAAAAGCCTTGGTTGTTCATTTGCAAAGAAAACTTCAACCTTAGTTACATAAAGGTGCTCTTTCACAAGAACCTGTTATTTACACAAGGAAGTTTTTCAGTGTGTGATATATTTTCCCACTTTATCATTACATCCATCAACCCATGTTTCCCAATGTATTAACTGTTCCTGTAAAAACAAAAAAAAACAAACCCCTCATCCCCTGTGTTATTAGGGATTGAGGCACACATGCCTCACCAAACATCACACACACTCCTTTGTGCCATTTTCTTTGGCCTGTCCAGATGTTTCCCATAAAGGACAGTGACTATATTTGTACCTATAGGTAAGTGAATACCACAAACATAAACTAACACTAATGTTAGTGCTTCTCGAGTTCTAGAGTAAAATCCAGAAGTAGCTACGAATTTCCACACAGCCAACATATGTAAAACACTTCTGAGCTAAATTTACAACAGAGTGATAGATCTTTCCTCTCTATCTATGCAGTGTACTGTACTCTGCACTGTTGTAGGGCCATCAGCCCATTTAAAAGGTGTAAAAGATCTTTACTGACCCCACATCAGTGGGAAACCAAAACAACCACATTTACCTCTGGAAGAACAACGTCCTTCTTTAGGTGCTTCCAGCATGTTTGAGACCTATCAAAATCCCTCAATGAAATGTGATGAACTCAAAATCTTACCTTTAGGGTGTTAAACAATGTGTCAAAGTTGAGTACACATGTCAAAAGAACTCACAACTGTGTTACTATGTTTACTCAGACAATGAGGACCTAATGCACCTACGCATCAGGAACTGACATGCTAGAAAATCAGTCTAGCTACCGTACAAAATGCGCACAAGTTGCTGTAGAGCTTGCATGCTATAATTACTCCAATCACTTTTACTCATGTTCAGGACTCTAACAGAGTTTGTGATGTTCGGAGAGTCATGTGATTGCATATCATTAATAAAATGATTATTAACTTCACACCAACGACCACCTTAACTCAAAAACACACAGAACTACTTCAGGCAAAACTGCCTGACTGTTTAATCAGGTGTCATCTGCATTCATTCACTGATCCCTCTTGGGTGGCACAATAAGATACCACACAAATTATTTGTGCCACTCCGAAAAAAAAAAGATCTGTCCACTATAAAGGAGAACATCACAGCCTGATACCTGCAGGTCTGACAGCAGCAGGTGTATCACTCCTTTTTCTACCTGGAGACAGCAGTAACCCTAACCCAGGAAAAAACGGCGACTACTTTATCCTTCTTCAGTCAAACAGCAGCACTCATGCGATTGTTTTGCTCCCTTAGCTCCAGGTGTTGTGCTCCAGACAGCGATCGTGATTACCGCCCGTGGGAGCGCGCAGCTGCTTAAAGCTGTAGCGTCCAGATTACTTACAGCTACTTCCGTGCAACTGATATAAGATGCGGTAAGCTGAACACAGCTTCAACTGTCTGTTTGTTTAAAAATAGTAACGGACCGCGTTTTCTTGTTAGTAACTGTAATGGCGTTGTAACGATAGAAATAGTAATTAGTTAGATTACTCGTTACTGAAAAAAGTAACGCCGTTAGTAATGCCGTTATTCCCATCACTGCTTATAGGTTATCAAAACCTCATTTGAACATGGGTGTACCACCTGTATAAGATTAATACCTGTACATGAACTGTTAATCCAACAAATCACAGTAAAAAGCCACAGACAAAAACATCATAAAAAACTAATGAAAAACATTGTTTTTGAAACAACGTTTGAAAAACATTGTTTCATGTTTATTCTGGAATCCCTCCTTTTGACACATGTTCTCTCCCATGAGTCAACTCATCAGAACTAGGAGAATAACAAAAAGGAAAAGATTAGTTAGATCATTTCTCAGACAACATCAGGGCTTCTCCTCCTGAGTAAATTCGCTCCAGCCCTGCAAACCCTGTGTTAGAGAATGAAATTAATATTAATGTCATGTTAAGTGGGTCTAACTCTTGGCTCTGCCTGGAGCCAACATCCACACCCCAGTCACCTAGAAACCAAAATCAGTGAGTGAATACAAACTTAACACTTGCAAACAACTGTAGGTTATAGGAGTAATAAGGCATCCCAAACCACACACACAAGTGTGCCATGTGCAGTTTATTTCCCCAAATCATTAAAAACACTACTGTTACCAAAATTTACCCAAATGTGTGTATTCAAAACTGACACCAGTGGTCATGGAGAGTCTCCATCCAGCTGGAACTGTACAGTGAAAAGTATTACAGTTAAAGAGTGCATAATATGTATCAAAGTCAAAGTCAAAGTCAAAGTCAACTTTATTTGTCGATTCTGCCACATGTACAGGACATACAGAGAATAGAAATTGCGTTACTCTCAATCCCTAGATAAATAGCAAATGAACATTTAAATATATTTAAATATAAAAGTGATTAAAAATGCAAGTAAAATAATTAAAAAGTAAAAATTTAAATAAATACAATTTTACATATAACAAGAAAGCTATACAATATACAATATAATGGGTAAGTGACATTGAGTGTAAACCAGGCAGAGTAGTGCAAATAGGCAAATAGTGCAAATGGAGATTTAGTAGTGTACGGTAAGAGAAAGTGTAACAACAAAGTCTTGTGAGGTAATGGCAGTCCAATGCTCCACAAAGTGACTGGTAACTGGTGCAGGCCAGTGAGTGAGTCAGAGAGTGTGTGTGTTTGTGTGTGTGTGACAGAGTTCAGTGAGACCGTGGAGGAGAGAGGGGAGAGGGGGCAGAATCGGGAGGGAGTTAAGCTTCCTGACAGCCTGATGGATGAAGCTGTCCTTCAGTCTGCTGGTCCTGGCCTGGAGACTCCGCAGTCTCCTCCCCGACGGCAGCAGCTTGAAGAAGCTTTGCATTGGGTGCGTGGGATCAGCCGCTATGCAAAGGGCTTTTTTAGTGAGACGGGTGCTGTAAATGTCCTGGAGGGAGGGGAGAGAGACACCAATGATCCAGCACAGCACAGCTACCCAATGTAGCTATACTAGGTGAAGATAACATGACAGAATGTGTGTCCAGCTGTTACAACAGCTCCACTATGAACTGGTCAGAAAACATGACAGCAATGGGGTTTGAGATGACACATTACTATGACCTATTACTATTACTATAATCACTGGTAAGCTGAGTGTGTGGAGTTAGTGTTGATGAAGCTGTGTGTAAATGGATGAAATGCTGTAGTTTGTCTCTGTGTTGAGGTGGATCAGTGATCCTGCAGAGTCCTGTCCTCCCTGTGATGGAGGGAGATGACGTCACTCTGCTCTGTAAAACAAAGACCACTCCCTCCAACCTCCCAGCTGCTTTCTGTAAAGAGAGGCCCTTTCATACAGAGGGGGGAAGGTTCCGGAATTTTCACTATTGGAACTGTAGAGTGAGGGAATGTTAGGGCGGACACACACACACACACACACACACACACACACACACACACACACACACACACACACACACACACTATCAGGCAAGGTCAGGGAAGCAGACAATATGTGCTTGTGTTTCTTTTAAGATAATTGTTATGGAAATTTTAACAATAACCTGCAACACACTAAGTGAGCTTGATTTAAGTGGGTTTAATAAACACATTGCAATGTGGAGAGAGCATCCCAGTGAAACACCAGGACCATCTCTGAATTGTGGCCACCGCCCTTACATCTTATATACAGACACACAGACAAAGAACATTCCACAAACTCACATGTTGGCCCCTCTCAGGGGGGCTATACTTCCTCCCTCACAGAGAGATTTATGACCTTGTTTTCTGAGGATTTACATCCCTATTAAGCAGAAGGAGTCTCACTATCTGTTTAACTTCTCCCATTACAATGGCCTCTCTGTGGTAACTTTCCACATGCATGTAAACTAGTGACAGGAGTGCTCTTACTATAGTAAAGTGAGAAAGTGATATTACTATAACTAATGTGATATGATTAAATATGTGATTAATACATGAGAAAAGAAATCTGCCACCACATAATAAAAAGAGCAGAGCGGGAAGAAGAAGTCGGAGATGTGCTAGGAACGGAGGATTGTAAACACCTTTGCTTCTTTCTCCCCTTGCTGCAAGTAAAACTCAGCTGGAGTGTCCGTCTGTTCTTTGTGTCGAGTGGTTTCCTTGGAATGTACAGAGTGGGAATTTAAACCCAACAAGCTCCATCACTCTCTCCTCCTGTTCTCTCTATGTTGAGAAAAGAAAGAACTTTCACATTCCGACACCGATGATGTCACTCCGGTGCTAAGTTGTGGTTTTCCCCGGATTCAAGGATCTGTATCCTCCCGACACACCCTAAACTTCACTGCGTGCCTCACGAACTCTGCCGGGGGAAAAGTTTTGAAAGTAACGAACAAGTTTCACGTCACTCAGCAACAGACTGTGAAACACTAAAGAACGTTAAGAACTGGGCTCAGAATAACAGAAGACGATCAGGCACAGGAAATAAACCCGGTCAGTACTATTCAGTACTTGAATATGAATACTCCGCCCTTAAAATTATTGTTTATTTATTCATTTATGTATTTACGATAACACGAGACAGGAGTCTGTTGACACGCTGTTATAGATAGATAATTAAATAAAACGAGCACGCGAGTGCTGTTAATAAAACTGCAGATGATCCATGTTGATGATGTCACTAACATCAAACTGTTCTCTTAATGTTCTCACTGCCGTTAATATTCTTCACACACACCTTTCTGTCAGCATCAAAACTACAGCTAATCATACAGTTAATGTCATTTTGGTTATATCGTGTGTGCGGCAGATGGAGAAAAATTTACACTTCAGGGGAAGGAAAAAAATGAGAGAATTTACTTATTAAGACAAAATAAAGATGAGCTGAAGTTTATTCCCACGTAATTAGACGGGTAATAAACGGGGGCATCCTCCTCCTCTTTCTATGCTGTACACACCCGAGCCTGCTACCGTAACATTTCTGCCCTCTTACCTCTTTCTCTGATTTATGAAATATACAAAGAATTTCCTTGTTGTCAATAGAAAATTGTAGTCAGTATAATCTTTTAATAATATAAGTTTGCATATGATAGAATACTGCATGATGACCTCTTTATAACTCAGACTGTTTTTGATTCACTGTGACCCGTTATCATGCAGGGAAGGAGCAGTACCTGCTAGATAAGAGCTTAATGAGCAGTTTCACTTTGTACCAGGTAGAGGAGCCTCTCCTGGCACACACACACACCCATATCCGCACATGCTCACGCATCAACATTCCACTGAACAAACATATTCACTGTTGTATTACTCTTCTTGTGTATAAATAAAGACCAGGGCAGTGGCAGAGTGCGAGTCCCGGAGCCCTCACTCCAAGTGTGAGTGCTCTGTGGCTGCCCTTGCATGCAAGCAGGGGCGATTTTAGCCCATTTTTGGGGGTGCTTCAGCACCCCCAAAAATGAATCAAAGCACCCCCAAAGATTTCTTACTTTTTTTTTTTTTTATCAATATTTGCTGTTTGTGTGACACACTACTAAAAATATAAAAAGCATAGAGTACTTGGTTGAGACGGAACATTTTAACAACAAAAGTATAGATAACCCCTCCCCCCTCCCAAAATGGTTTGTTCCAGCTCTCCCCCACTCTGGCTCTAGGGTCGTTGCTGCCAGAGCGATGGTAGCTGAGACGCAGCGGAGCGGAGGTGGAGTGCCTGGATTAAAACAGGACGTATTAGCAGCATTTAACCTTCAGTTACTCTTTATGTAGTTAGATAGGAGTCATGTTTCTTTTTAGCTGAAAAACCTTACACCAGGTAACCTGCAGTGTTGAAAACGTGTTTTCCAACAATGTTTGCTACCCTACAATCCGTCCTGCTCTGTAGTAAATTCAGCGACATCTGACTGTCCTGTTGCTCCCATTGAAATGTATACAGCCTATTTAAAATCTAAAACTTAAAATTGTCCGCAGCCTGCTGTTGTTTTTTTTTTTTTTTTTTTTTTTTTTTTTTTTTTTAATAAATAGGACAGGGGGAATGAATGAGAGAGAAAGGGGGAGAGAAAGAAAGAAAACCAAAGGGGAGAAGAGACGGTGAGAAGGGGGGGGAAGAGAGAGAAAAAAAAAAAAAAAAAAAAAAAAAAAACTCCTGGGTCACCTGTATGGAGAAAAAAAAACAAACAAACAAAAAAAACAAACAGAGGAGACAGCAAACAACAAAGAGCAACATAATAATAGAGAAAACAAAGCACCATCACAATAAACTAGCTAGTCATAGATATCAGTATTTACTAAGTAATAAACGATATTGTGCAGCACGCAAGATAGACAGCGCACAGTGTGCTTTGAGGCAGCAGCCAAGAAAGCTTTAGTCCGCGTCTGTGAATACCCATGTGTGCATACCTGTGTGGATCAGCATGCTTGCATTCCAAAGGTTTCTCCATGTAATGATCTGCTAGGGAGTGTGGGGGGGCCACAGCCCCGTCCTCCAGGGTGTGAAGCGGGTATGGAGGAGATCAAAACTCCAGACATCCAGAGGCCCCCAGAACACAAGAGACCATGGAAGACCAACAGAGGGGCAGCCGCGCCACTGTCCCAGTAAGAGCTGAGGAGAGTCCCAGATGAGGGCTCGCCCAGCAGCCGCGGAGCAGAAGTCAGGGGGAGTTGCAGTGACGCGCCCGTGAGCTCCGCCGGCCCCCAGCTGCGCCTGAGTGACCGAGCCCTAGGCCGAGAGGCCGGGGGCACCCCACCTCCAAAGGGGCCCGAGCGAGCCCCAGGCCCCAGGCCCCGACAAGCGGCCGCCAAGGAGTGAGCCGGTGTGTACCCAGACGCCCACCCCCAGACACAAAGAACCACCAACACACCGACACCTGAGGGAGTCCGCCACCGGCAGGGGAAGTGGTGGTGGGTGGAGATAGGCCTCCAAACCTTGGAGGGCCTAAGGTGTCCCCAGAGAGGTGGCATCTGATACCCAACCTGACATATAGACACAGACATACAGGCACACACAGACACAAACATCCATTCCCACCCTCATGCTCTCATATGCACTCACTCCACACTCAACCAACGTGGAGACAGACATAAAGAGACGCTGTACACACAATCACACTCCCCAAGCGTACTCTACAAACCGGGTCTAGGTACCCTTGCCCCTGGAGGGGGGAATTGCACCCAGACCCAGGTGGTGTTACCCTTTTCCCTGCGGTGGGGAGAGGCAGACCACCCCGACTCCGCAGCAGCAGGGAGGCCCCACACCCCAGACCGCAGTCGGACGGCCAACTCCTCCTACTAGCCCTCCCGCTCCAGCAGGCCGCAGAGAATGGGGGTGGGAGAAGACTCCAAACCTCCCTCCACCCGCTCATTGTAGTGTTGATGCATATGTGTTCTAAGGTGCAATTAAAACCCAGGAGGGCATGGAGCTACCTGCCAAGGAGCAGCAGGTAAGCGCATAGTCCCTCCTGCTAACCCTCAATGACTAAGTGTATTTAAAATTGAGAGGTGGGCAACGACGTCAGGGGTAGCGCAGCCTGCTGTTGTTGCCACTGTCCTGTTTGAAATGGATACTAACTAGCTAACTGACTGAATGCCCATTAACCTTATAACTGCTGTTGTGTGTGTGTTTTTGTGTAGAGAGAGACAGACAGGTTCATAATGGATATAAGGACGTTTTTTCAAAAACAGGAGCCACATTCAGGTAAAAGTGTAAGAACAAATGATCCGTCAATAAAGGATAATGTTGGATCAGTGTTTCAATATTTTATATCTTTTATTAGATGTTCATGTGGTTTGGTTATTTGCCTTTTGGTTGAAAGTAGACTGAGAGAGGACTTTTTGTTAGTGATCTTAATAATTATTTTTTTTTCATATTAATGTAATTTTTTCATCTAATTGAATCCAATCTATTTGTGTATGATTGTCAGTCCAAAGAGGGAGAGAGGAAAGAGGGAACATGAGGAGAAAGTACAAGGTCAGGAAGAACCAGGTAAGAAAACAGACAGGGAACAGTGACAAGCACAACAGAAACTATTAAACTGACAAAGAGAAAAATCCTGATTTTATTCATACAATCAGGAAGTTGTGTCCTCCCTATATTAAAGCTGCTATACAGAATCTGCAAAACAAACTGGGTTGAAACATTTTTGACCCTCTTTAACAACATTCCAACATAACATGATCATTGATTGGGGAGATTAAAATTAATGATATATTTTTATGTGGTTCAGCCACAACTCCACTAAAACCTCAGCCAGTAACAGGTAGGCCAACTTTTGGACCGTCCAGGTGTCTGTTTGACTGCTGCATACTGACTTATGCAGCAGAGAAACACTTATCAGTGTTTCTCAAACTTTTTACAGTGTGTACCACCTGAGAAAAATGTCAAGCTCTCCCAAGTACCACTATGAAATCATGAAACTCATAAATCTTACAACACAAAATTAGTATTATTAAATTAGTTAAATTAGTATCTGCAGTAAAGATTTTTTCATACATTATATACATTCTACCACAGGCAAAGTTGCCTCCATTTTAATAGGTTTTTATTAATATTTTGTAATAATTTATTCTGTTTTGGGAGTGTTTTTTATGTATCTGTATTATATTATACATACACATTAAAAGTGAATCTCTGTCCAAAACATGCACTCAGTTTACTTCTTACTCACTATGAGCATCATTTAAATAACCTTTATCAGATTTGATGGTTTTGTTACAGACTTCTCAAAAAAGTGTTTTGCTTTTCTTTCACAAATGTGGGATTAAATTGTGTTAAAATGTACAAAACAGTGATGTCATGTTTTGTGACGAGGACCCAGGCAGAGAGAGACTTGATGAATTTAAGAATCTTATGATTTAATAAAGAAATTTGCAGACTTGCACACTCAAAAAAATGAAATTGGGTGGTTGTTACATGCAGATGAGATGAGTAAGAGTGGTTAGTTGCCTGGATCCAGCCACTCTTACTAGATTGTATGATGTCATCTCAACAAGAACAAATTACGTTGCTGAATTTCATGTAGATGCTACATAATTCAATTACGTTCACCATAGAAACATGGAATTATTTAGTTCAAATTACAAGTTTGGATCTTGTGCATGTAACAACCACCCAATTTCACTTTTTTGAGTCAGCTCACGAAATCCACAAGATCACATTAGATGTCAAACCACAGGAAAATCAGTGGGGTTACAAGAGGCAGACAACCACACCACGTGTATGCTGTTACTATTTCGTATGGTTTAACTTGTCAAGGACAACAACATAAAGCATCATCAAGCATAGCTTTCCTACTTTTGTTAAGTCTGTATTGACAGATTAATGCCATGGTGGTTCGTGCTGTTACCTCAGAGCAAGAAGGTCCTGGGTTCGAATCCGCAATGAGGCGAAGTTTGCAGTGGGTTCTCTCTGTGTACTCTGGTTTCCTTCACAGTTAAAAGTCATGCAGTTGTAAGGGCTGGTTATTCTAAATTACCCAAAGGTGTTGAAGTGCAAATGGTTGTTTGTCTCTGTATGATAGCGACCTGTCCAGTCTGTACCCTGCCCCTGTTACCCTATCACTTCTGCAGCCCAGATAAAGATATTGATTTAACCCTTTAAGACCTACCATAGAACCAAGTCCACCAGAGCTTGTATTATATTTTTACATGCTGTAGAGCCATTTTTGGGAGCATTTCAAGTTGCTATACATCAATACAACCATTACAGCCTAAATTTTAATAATATGTATGTATTAAGTGCATAGTAATTACATAAATTGCAAAAAAGTGCAATAAACTACAAAAAAATTGAAAATCGTTTTTGTTTTTTTTAACATATATTTCTAGTTAGAGAAATTTAAGAGGCTTTTCCCTCAAAACTGTAAATACAAAAAAGTTGCACAAAATACCCAGATAGCAAGGAAACATTGAAACAATGTTGAGTCAATATCAGGCTGTGTCATTGAACCAACGTTGAAGTGTGACGTTGACCTAACGTCACTCTTGCACCCTTTTTTAATGTTGAAACAACGTCAGGTTTTGATGTTGAATCAATGTTGAAACCTGACGTTGATTCAACGTTATATTTTCTAATACTGCTGACATTGAAACAATGTCAGATTCTGATATTGAAACACTGTTGAGCTATGGTGTTGATTTTCCGCCTCTTTCGCACAGTTGCTTTTTATTAAAACAGTTAAATCATGACTGGAAATCTACCTTTCTTTATAGGTATTTTAACCAATACTAAACTACTGCATGTTTCCATCAATACTTCAACCACCTAAACACATAATTGTACTTATTCCTTAAATTGGACACCCTTTATAAAAAAAAAACCCAAATGTCTCACAATGTATCATGTCAATATTAATATCCTAAAATAAGAAAGCATTGCATGTGATGTAACAGAGAAAAAAATAAACAAAAAAAGGTCAATAGGCATGTTTCGTTTGCTAAATACTTTATTAAAAGACAGTTTCCGATTTACGTTTATATGATTCACAGAAGTTTGTAATTTTTTGCATGATGTGCGTCCTGCACCACCCAAACGATCTGGGGCGTATCGGAGCCATTTCTGCACTGCTTGTGCAAAGACAAACTCGGACATAGAGTTTGCCCCTAACTGCTGCGTCAGGCTCCAATCAAGGCAAAGCGTCTCACCTATAGACACATTTTAAGAGATGGAATTAGCGTGTCTCATGTCTTAAATGTGTATGCAAGTGCTTGTGTGTTTAATCAACAGGCCGTTGTTATGTATTTAAATCACATCTGACAGCTATTACACTTTATAGTTACAAAGTGTACATAACCTTTATATACTTACCATTGCCTTATTTGCCTCTTGTGATTGAAGAGCTGCCTCTGCATTGTTTAGCTCCTCAATGTTGTGCAAGGGCAAATCCAGAGGCAGTACCCCAGCATCTACCGATTCATTGCAGCCGGTATTGCGGATGGCTCTGACCTCCTCACGGAGTTCGTTAACAGCTCTCGTCAGGTCTGACAGAAAAAGATGCTTTTTTTTTTAAAGTATTTAAGAATACAGACAACTTGTCAAACGTTTCCTTGTGTCACACACAGATATGTACAAAGACACTAGACAGTATTTTATTACCTGGTATTTTCACTCGAGGGGCCTGGGGAAACCATTTTTTTTGTGGGCTGCTCATCCTCTGAGTCACTATATGTGTACAGGGGATTTGGTCTAAAGAAAAAAAGTTGAAAACGGTCATAAGTAATTACAAATGTGCTTTTGGAATATTTTTTCCTAAAGTTACAGTTTGATTTATAACAACACACACAGGAAACGGAGATGTGCAAGAAGGTACAGTATACAAGGAATTTTTGAAGTGCACAAGTGTACACGGCTTTGCATTTATAAAAAGTTTACAAGCTTCCACTTTTTGGACTATATTATGTGGTGATATTGCAGTATGCAAGCACCACAGATATGTATAAAAGACAAGATCATAAATTCTTAGCAATCAAAGATATGTTTGTGAAATAAAAAAAGTTTTACTTGTGCTTTCTTTTATGACTGGTCTGAGTTTCAGCTTCGGACTGAAGGTCAGACGTATCACAGTGTTCACTTAGATATTTCTGAAGACTGCGTTCTGCTTCGTGAAATGTGTCTGGAAGTACAAACACAATGTATGGCCAGACATAAATTAGGACACGAAAAACTTGTTATTGTTACATTTATACAACACCAATCCAGATGATACCCACCATGGCTTATTAGAAGTCGGACTGGTGCATAGGTGAGCCATGTTGCACCAGGATGAACTCTCCTCTTTACTGCGTCGTGGATCCTGAATGTGTCTCACGGAGGGTATGGAGGCCATGACAATTTCTCCCCATTTATCCATGATCTAGGGACTATTTCTGTACCACCAGTGCTAAACTGCACAATGCACCAGTCTTTCATTTTTATCTTTTTTTTTTAATTTGGAGTCCTTTTTTGCCCTGTCTAGGATAAACAGGAAACAGATAATTACAATATATTTCATAGTCACTACAAAACTTGATCTATTGATTGAACTAAATAATAAATAATAGCTTAAAATGTATATAGGCAACAATTACAAGCAAACCCGTATATGTAAGCATTTAAACACTGAAGATAATAAAATTAACAGTATTTTGTCTAAGTCTGCCATTGTAGGAATTCATGGCACCGAGACAAAAACTTGGCGCACAGTGTGGCGTCAAAATAGGCGCACACCTTTGACGCTGCGTTTTCTCAGTCTTCCTCGTCCACACGTAAATGCTAAACGCAGTTTACGTGTGGACAAAAGGTGCAAACGCAAGTTAGGTGAGCGTGCAGCGTAAAGTTAGGTGAGCGTGCAGCGTAAAGTTTGAATTGAGTGCGAATCGAAGCGGGTGCTCTCCAATCATTAAAAGTAACAAAGTCATTGAACACATTTATACAGTTACCTTTACGTTTATCAATCATATATCACAGATTTACAATTTTTTGTAGTACTATGCTAAAAAGCAACTACAGAGCGAAAGTCTGGGTCAAGCGCCGAGGCGACGGCAAGAACAAAGGAACCCTCGAAGCGTTAAAGCTAGCTTTGTAAGGGAATATAACGGAAAAGTATGAAACGAAAATGTTTTCTTTGTTGATAGACTTTGTTTGCAGTGCAATTTATTTGTTGCCAGATTGTAAGATGAAAGTAGACACAATTTCGGGCTCCCACATTTTATCCGAAACTTTACATTAACAAGTTTTTTTTTTTTTTTTTTACTGTTATTCAAATGCAACCGTGGAAATAACGAATAGAACAAAAGTCATTCATTCTTACCTTATACTAATCGTGGTGCAGGCCAGTGCAGTGCATGAACTGATGCCTTCTCCGGTCAATTCCGCTGAGAGTAAATCTAATGTCCCGCTCTACTGTACAAGACAATGGTTACCTGGAGGGATGTACCACTGAGAGGGGTGCTGCGGAATAGTCCAAGTGGTAGCAGCTTTAATTTCCCGCTCAACCATAAATCGATGGTTTTTCAACGTGATTGTTGTCACCTTGTCAACTATAAATAGATCAACAATCAACGATGACAGAACAACAGTGAATCAATGTTATTTCAATGTCAGTGTCAGGTTTCATCAGTATTTCAATGTTGTTTCAACATTGGTTTTGTGTTGACATTTCAATCCTGACGATTCTGATGGTTCAGATGGAAAATCAACATCTGTTCAATGTCTCCTTGCTATCTGGGTAGTTTCCTACCACAGGAAATTTATTTTGAGTGCCTTCATAGTTTTATTTTTGAAATACACCAATTTTTATATACTGCAGGAAAAACAAAAATGAATATTATACTGCAAATTTGCAAAATAACAGCATATGCATCAAAATAAACTATTTCCAGCAGTGCAATATGAGTCCTAAGCATATGTGGAAGGAAACTGTAACCTAGGACAAGCTGATGGCATAAGATGTAAGTACAACTCCTCAGGTTTCATATGCAAAAAAAATTATTGCGCTAGCTCACGTGGTTACAGTGCTACCGGGATTTAAAAATAGTTGCGCAAAACGGAGTGTGCCCACTCTGACCAGTTTTAAAGGGTTAAAGCAAGAAAATATAGTATTAGCATTAGCTGCCAATTCCTATTCACCTAGAATTAGCATTACCTACTAATGGCAGTCTACTTAGCATTAACTCCTCACTAATGTAATGCTAATTCACATCAAATTATCTTTAGCTTTAGCATTAGCTGCTAGCTTCAGCCTACCTAGCACTAGCTGCTCACATTGTTAAAAGGGAAGAGAAAACGATATTAGCATTAGCTGGTAATAATTATTCACCCCTAATTAGAATTAGCCACTAATGGCAGCATACTTAGCATTAAATCCTCACATCGTTATAACTCAAATGATGCTAACTTGCATTAAATTAGACTGCTGTTATTAGCTAATGCTATTTAGCAGTAGCTGCTCACATTGCTATAAAGCAAAGGAAAACGATATGAGCATTAGGTTCTAATGCGTATTTGCCTTAAATTAGACGTAGGTGCTAATGGCGACCTACTTAGCATTAGCAGCTCAGATGTTGTAATGCTAGGAAAAAGAGTGTTAGCATTAGCCGTTCCCATTGTTATAAAGTTAAGGGAAATAGTGTTAGCATTAGCTACTCACATTGTTAAAAAAGTAAGTGTTAGCATTAGTGCATAATGCTAATTCACGTCAAATTAGCATTAGTTAATAAGAGTAGCCAATTTTGCATTAGCAGATAATGTTGACCTTGCCCCACTGGAAAAGTTCAGAACTAAAGATTTAGGAGTGTTTCTCGATAGCTCTTTCTCATTTGAGAAACAAATGAATTCTGTTATTACAACCAGCTGTAAGGTTTATATTGTTGACTGTCATTTATGCTTAGAAATATTTACTCATATATGCTTAGAGTTGTATAATCGATTGCATGATGATAGAGGTTTGATCCTTAGTAGTCTGTAAAGACTCTGTATGCCTTCCAGAGTGCTCTGGCATGTACACACCACTTGGGGCCATGAGAGAGGTCGTACCCTCTCTTACTGATTTATGGTGTAGGACAGAGGTCTCAAACTCAATTTAGCTGGGGGCCGCTGCAGGCAGAGTCTGGGTGAGGCTGGGCTGCATTAGGTTTTCCACAAGAAAGGCATGGTTAAAAAAATTCCAATCTTCTCAAATCTCTTTATTTTTATTTTTTAACAGAAAATATGAAAAATAAATTAACAAATTAAGAATGAATAAGAAAATAAATCAATCTGTAATACATAAATAAAATAATAATAAGATATTTTTAGTCAGTGAACTTATGTGTTTTTTTCAGTCTTCTATATCTGCTGTATTTAGATTGAAATGTCTGTATTAACAGTTCTATAACCTTCTTCTGAACATGAATGGAACACTGTAGAAAATGAACTGTTCTTCTGAACATGGCTTCTCTTGCCTACTCCTTGCTGCTAGAGACCTGGCAGCGTTTCCTCTCGCATAGCCGAGCCAGATTTGGCCTGAGGGAGGAAGCAGTTGCGACCCTCAGTATGTCTTGAAGATGATCATCCGTAAGTCTGGACCTGTACTTGGACTTATTGAAGTTCAAAGTGGAGAAGAGCTTTTGGCACAAGTATGTGCTACCAAAAAGGTACATGGTCCGCTTGAACATTCGGGAAAGCCGAGGGAAACTAGGGCTCAAGTCTCTCAAAAATTGTCCAAGCTTGTCTGCTTTTCCACTCACCTCCCTGAACTTTGCTTTGAGTTCAGAGTTGCACTGCAGCTCAATGAGCTCCATTTGAAGCACAGAAGGGGCATCTTGCACATCAAAGGAGAAGGGGTCCGCAAAAATGTGAAAGGTGGCTCTGTGTGTCTTGAAGTCAGCAAATCTGTGATCAAATTCTTCCTGTAGCCTCAAAATGACATCAACATACTCGTCAGCACTGAATGGTGTGCCTGCATCCACGAGTGCCTTGCATGCTGGGAAATGGCAAAGGTTTGTCTGAGAGAGCTGAGCTTTCCAGAGCGCCAGTTTTGTGGAGAATGCTCTCACGTTGTCATAGGCAGCACTGACAAGTTGCCCCTGGCCTTGTAACGTCTTGTTCAGTACATTAAGCTCATGTGTCATATCAACAAGAAAAGCTGAGTCCATGAGCCATTTGGGATCAGTTAGCACAGGAACACTAACTCCATCCTTCTCCATGAAGGCTTCACTTCTGCTCTCAACTCAAAAAGTCTCTTTAATACATTTCCCCTGCTGAGCCAACGTACCTCAGTGAAGTCGAGCACATCCCCATATTCTGACTCCATTTCCTCTAAAAAAGCTCAGAACCTTCGGTGCTTTAAGCCCCTGGATCTGATTTGGTTGATGCATTTCACAACAATAGACATCACATTGTCAAACTTCAGGCATTTGCTGCAAAGGACCTGCTGATGGATGATGCAGTGCAGAGCAATGGCCTCCTCCACGCCTTCCTCTTCCAGTTTGTTTTGTGCCACCAGTCCATGTTTCCTCCCTGTCATTGATGGCGCTCCATCTGTTGTTATTCCAACAAACCTCTTCCATGGCAAACCAACATTCTCAATGGCATCACACAGCTTGTAAATATCTGCTGAGCGGTGGTCTGGCCATGCATTGGAATTACTGTGAGTCTCAACGCGTAGAGAACGTCATCTCTGCTTCTTTTTCTTGCAACCGTAGCACGGCGATCGGCAGATAAAAAGCCGGTAGCAGTCTCCTTTGTTTTTACGCTCGATGTTCATGTCTTTCATGACGACACGAACACCGTGGCGTTTGCAGATGGTAGAAAGTGCAGGGATAGCGAGCGCAAAAAAGGCGACTGCTCACGGCGCCGGGCTGTTGTTACAGGAGAAAGAAGCGGAAATGACACCGTGACATATAACAAATAACATCAGCTGTTTCTGATGTTAGTTGTTTTGACTGCTTTTACATTATATTGAAATATATGTAATGTTCATGTTTGCTGCAATGCAAATGGAGTGATGCAAATAAAAACATCGAGCCACAAATTACGGTGCGACCCTATAATTAGTCCGGGTTACCGGGGACTGTTGTTGCCGATGAACAGGTGTCGCTATGTGACTGCAGACTAAATTGGGCTGCATTGAGTTCATGACTTTTCTTTTATCCCGCCGCCTACGCATCACTGTGAGAGTTAATATGAGATCTCTCTCTGTGGAAAAATAACTTTAAATCCCACTGACGTGTGTATAAATCTATATACGTATAATGTCCCGCTGGGCAGCAACTTAAAAAAACAACTTTTTTTGAAGTGTTGTGAACGCAGCGCGCTGGGGCGAATGTCGGCGTTTGCCCAATAGAAAGGAGGAAGCCAGCCAGGCACAGGAAAGAAAGAAACACTCCAGGGCAACGCTGCTGGAACTTTGACTCACTGAGAAATGTTTCCCTGCTTGCATCAAGCCCGGCTGGTGTCCCCTGAGATCCATATCCCACCCTGATTGGTGGGTTAATTCAGCTCCGCCCACAACACTGTAAAGTGTCATACATTATCAAACTAACATTACATTTTCATATTAAGGTGGGGCCAAAAACTATCGTCCTGCGGGCCGCAATTGGCCCACGGGCCACGAGTTTGAGACCCCTGGTGTAGGAGGACACCTACTCTGTGTCTGGTTAAGTATAAGAGCCCTTTGTTAGGGGGACCGCTGGACTCTTAGCACCAGCTTTGGGGTCACAGGGTCACATCTGGAACACACACACACACACACACACACACACACACACACACACACACACACACACACACACACACACACAGACACACAGACACACACACACACACAGACACACACACACACACACAGACACACACACAGACACAAACGCACACACACACACACGCACACACACACTATGCACAGACTGGTACTCTTTGTTCATACCTGTGTAAGACGTCATAATGAACTTGTGCATATTCATGTAAGCTCAATAAAGAGCAGTGTTACGAGGGAGCAGACGAGAGCGACTGAGGTCAAGTGAAGGAACGGCGCTGTCACAGTTCTCTCCCTCATCAATTGTCTGGTTCCAGCGGTGGGTCTGTGCTAGACGACCCATCACCAGCTTCTTCCACTGGTTACCAGTACGTGGTAGAATCCACTTCCAGATCTGGTTGTCTTTAAATCTGTGAATGGATTGGCTCCATCTTATCTCTCTTTAACAAAAGAATCCAAGTGGAGCCCTCAGGTCTGCAGATAAGAAGCTTCTGACCAGAACTAGACGTAAAAACAGAGGTGAGCTTTATCGATGGCTGCAGCCAAACTCTGGAACAGTCGCCCTTCACATCAGGTCGTCACCAACACTGGACATTTTTAAAAGCCGGTTGGAAACACATTTGTACTCTGTAGCTTTCAATCCTGACCAGTCTTTATAGTCATTACTGTGTATGTTTCCTATTTTCTCTCTACTCTGTGCAGCACTTTGGCTCAAGCTGTTTTTAAATGTGCTGATAAATAAATGTAGATTTCTTTGAATAAAACAGTGGAGCCGAGCTTTGAGCTCAGTGTGTAACAGTGTGTGTGTGAGAGCCATGTAATGTCCATGTGTGCATGCTGACTGTGCTGCTCTGACCCCCCTCCTCCTTTCAGGGTGGAGCCTGCTGGAGTCCGATGGTTGAGACCAGGTCTGAGGAAGTGTAAGTGTGTTTTTAATGGGATTCATGAAAACAAAGCAGCACACATTCAACCATCTTCATCATGTCAGGAGTCATCATCAAAGTGTCAATCAATGAACAGATGATGGATCAATAACTGCAGCTGGATTGTGTTTGTTCTCTCCATCAGATTCCTGTCAACTCACAATCGACACAAACACAGTGAACACAAAGCTCCAACTGTCTGACAACAACAGGAAGGTGACACGTGTGGAGGAGGTTCAGTCATATCCTGATCATCCAGACAGATTTGATGTTTATGAACAGCTGCTGTGTAGAAATGGTCTGACTGGTCGCTGTTACTGGGAGGTCGAGTGGAGAGGAGACGTTTATATATCAGTGAGTTACAGAAGCATCAGAAGGAAAGGAGGCAGTGATGACTGTGTGTTTGGAGGAAATGATCAGTCCTGGAGTCTGATCTGCTCTGATGATGGTCCTTGTTCTGTCTGGCACAATAAGATACTAACACCCACCTCCTCCTCCTCCTCCTCCTCCTCCTCCTCCTCTGTCTCTAACAGAGCAGCAGTGTATGTGGACTGTCCTGCTGGCACTCTACAGAGTCTCCTCTGACACTCTGATCCACCTCCACACCTTCAACACCACATTCACTCAAACTCTTTATCCTGGGTTTAGGTTCTGGTCTCCTGGTGCCTCAGTGTCCCTGTGCTGAGTGGAGTGTAAAGAGTGTCTCCTGTTACAGAAACACTCTGACTGTTGAACAGATAGTTCAGTCTGTACATGTCTGTCTCGTTCACTCACAAACACGTTTTCAGATTCATGGATTCAATCAGTTGATGTTTGAAACTCTTCTAAATGATTCCTTGTAAACTTCTTCAGTCACAAACAAACAGGAAGTGATGTCACATGTGTTCCTGTCCACACAGCAGAATGAGTCTATTGCTGACAGTGATGTACAAACAGAGTGAGCATTTCTGAGGCCCAAAATAAACTGAGTAGTTCACTGAATGAACAATGGACTGTGAGCTCAGTTCCTTCATCATTAGTATGGATTATATATGTATATGTATTATATTAGTATCATATATATCAGGTGCTGCTGCTTTCAGTCATTGTGCAAATGTGCTGTTTGTAAGCTTGTAAAGCTGCAGTCAGCTGAGACTGAAGAAGTCACCTGATCAGTGAGCAAACGTTTCTGAAAACGTCCAGATGAACAGAATCAACCTTTTGGGATCAGCCAGCAATGCAGCATCATTGTTGTTCAGCTTCAGAGGTTTGCAGGAATGAACTGATGACCAGAAACAGCTGCAAAGTCCAAGAAAATACCAGCTGGAGTTCAGCTGCATTTGAAGAAGTCAAAGAAAAGTAAGGATGGCAAAGGGCGACGTTTTCTTCCAAAGAGCTGCAAACATGGTCGACGCCTCATTAGAAGAATCATCTGGACATTTGTGAGGAACTCTAACCAAGAAAGCAACGTCACACAGATCCAACAGACAGTTTCCATGACTGCAAGTGTTGAGTGGAAAAATGCTACATTGCATTATTGCATCCTCTCACCACAGGAGGCGCTGTTGGCACCACTGATTGCTGATCAGCTGTTCTCTGATGATCTGATTGATACTGTGAATAACGGGACTCACTGAACTCTGTGACACAGTGAAGATTACAGAGTTTAACTTCACCCTTTAAGACTGACCACAGAACCAAGTCCGCCAGAGCTTTTGTTATATTTTTACATGCTGTGGAGCCATTTGTGGGAGCATTTCAAGTTGCTATACATCAATACAACTGTTATAGCCCTAATTTTAATAATATGTATGCATTAAGTCCATAGTAACTACATAAACTGCAAAAAAAACCTCTGCTCATCCATCTCTGTGTGTATCAGGATACATTTGGTTCATAATACACAGAAAAATCAGAGTTATTACCTGTAATAAATGTGAAAGATTCCTGCAGTGATAACCAGGCAGGACTGAAACACATCCAAGCTGTCACCACGGTAACAGCAGCGTCCATCCACAGGTGAGGGGAGGAGCAAAAAGAGGGACTTTGACCATTTTATACTAAAAACACTCAACTAATGTTTCTAATATGAAACAAATAAGCCCACATTAATGTGAGCGTTTATTAAATAATAATAATGATGATTTCCTCCTGATCTCATTTCCACAGCAGAGAAAACTGTGGTGTATATTGAGGTGGAGGGTGTGGTCTGTGGCTCAGGTGTAGAGTGAGGGTGGGGTGCACCACAGCAGCATGCTGGGACTGCTGAGGGTGGAGGAGGGAGTGATGATGACATCAGAGCTGCAGCACAGAGACCAGTGAACACACAGTCTGTTCATCTTTGCATAGATACAATATACAGCACAATATTGAATGACAGACACGCTGTGGGAGCTTCCACAGATACACTGACGTCAGCATCCAGAGTCCTCCTGCTGCTCCCCCCTCAGAGCCCCGTGATCAGCACCAACACATTCAGTTAGATGACAGAGTCCAGCTGCAGCTAGAATCAGCTCCCCTCTGTGAACAACAGCACAGCGTCAGTGTTTCACACTCAGTGAAAGGAGGAAACAGCAGAAGAACACCATGTGTGCTACGTTTCCCAGGACACACTACAAACTGCACAAATACAGAGCAGCACGTGGAAGGACCTGGAGCTGCATTTACAGAGCTGCAGACAGCGTGATGTCCTGTATGGACAGGTGGAAGGAACCAAGTCCTCAGCTGGAACACTCGTGTTTGTCCACAGACAGGAAACACAGCAGGAAACTTCCTCACAGAAGTGCAGCTCATGGATAACACACTTCCTGTCAGTCAGAATGAGGCTGCAGCCAAACACAGAAAGGTGTTTTTGTCCAGATGAGCCCAGAGAAGAAACACGAGTGTTCACAGACATCAGAAGCTCAGAGAGGTGAAACATGAGGTTGGAGTCCTCGTCAGCATCCAGAAGAGCTGCTGTGAAACCCTGAGTACTCATGACAGACTCTGATGGCACAAACACATCATGATTCAAACAGAAAGACAAACATGGAGCTTGTGGACAAAAGATATTTTGTTTTGTATGCTTAGGGTGACAGTTTATAATCAGAACTAGTATTGATCAATCATTCAGCATTGTCGAATCTGTTGACAGAATAACCTTTTAATTAGATCTATGTTAATCTGAGTAAAATATTAATGTACACATACTCTCATCACTTTAATCAGTCTCTGTATCATTCTTTTTATCTGCTTAAGCTGTTGCACTACATCAGTGTGTTCACTCCACTCGATTAGGTGGGTCCTGTTGGACCTTGGCCTTCTACATTCAGTTTTGCACGTAGTTAGGCCTACACCAACATGCACGGAGAGTCATGTAACACACGCACGTTCACAAACACACTTATTAACACAGGGAGGTCGTCTTAGGACATCCTCTCTATAAGGACACACAATCTCACAAAATGCACATCATATCACACACTTGTTTTTCTCTAAAATATCATCTGATGTCTATATAAGGGGAACTTTTGGAATTGTGGGGAACTTGTTATCATTTTCAGTAAAGTCTAACTGTGTGACGTCATCATGGTAATATAATAGGATGAAGAGCCTCCGCCCGGCGGAGATTGTTGTTGCAAGTTGTCTTCCCACACTTCTGCGCAAAGTGTGTAATAAAGATCACTATTTTTGACACCATACCTGGACTCAGCCTTGCTTTTCTTCTCTTACCCAAATCGAACGAACCTTAACAATTTTTGGTGCCGAAAACGCAGTTGGGGAGGAGAGGAGCTTGCGGCTGCTTCTTGGAGGTGACAAAGCGACGAAGGCCAGCAGCTTATCTGAGTGACGCCAGGCGAAGTAAAAAGGTGAGTAGTGCCACCTGTTTATCCAAAGGCGCTAAAATTGGAAGTAAAGCTAAAAATAATATTCACTCAGTATGGGCTTCTGGTGTTTGTCCATAGTGATTTTTTGGGATAATTAGTGTTAAAACTTTGGGGAATATTGGACTGAGTAAATGTATTGGTGTTTATTTTGGGAGTGAACTTTTGAGTTAAGAGGTTATGTGTTTAAGTCAATACGGTTTAAAGGGTTTAAAGTAATGTTGAGTTGATTGGGTGCCAGCCAATCAACCGGTAGTGTAGGGTATTTGGTTTTATTGATCAGCAGAAACGCGGTTTCGGGCGTCAGGTAATTAATAGTTGAGGGTGGAGGCCTCACTTTGATGCTTATAATACCTTGAGTAAACTTTCTTAGGATGGGGGCGTGGCCCCTAAGGGCGCAGTTTCTCAGCACGTGGCGGTGACTCCTGATTGTGGACGCATAATCAGGCTTAAAGCCAGGGTGGTCCCCTGGGGATTTCGGGCACCCCTTAACCCTTTACAGCCGATCGGAGCGGGCACGCTCTGTTTTGCGTAACTATTTTTAAATCCCGGTAGCTCTGCAACCACGTGAGCTAGCGCAATAATTTTTTTTGCATATGAAACCGGAGGAGTTGTACTTACATCTGATGCCATCAGCTTGTCCTAGGTCACGGTTTCCTTCCACATAAAGCTTTGCAAAAACTGCATAAAAAGCGCTTGCAGGAACAAAAACATAATATTCCAGAAACACGCTGTGCCGATCCAATCAGCTGTTCATAACACTTCCTATGTTGGAATAGACGTCAGCGCGAACTTTTGCATTTCCGCCATTACCTGGCCGAAACCGGAAGTGACGTCATTTTCGCGGAAATGTAGTCTTTTTTATGATCAGGGCCTCAGTGCATATACTGGTCTTTTTAAAAGTTATCTTTGACTTTATGACTTTCTGTGTCGTTTCTGGGATGCTTAGGACTCATATTGCACTGCTGGAAATAGTTTATTTTGATGCATATGCTGCTTTTTTGCAAATTTGCAGTATAATATTTATTTTCGTTTTTCCTGCAGTGTATAAAAATTGGTGTATTTCAAAAATAAAACTATGAAGACACTCAAAATAAATTTCCTGTGGTGGGAAACTATTTTGTGCAACTTTTTTGTATTTACAGTTTTGAGGGATAAGCCTCTTAAATTTCTCTAACTACAAATATATGTTAAAAAAGCAAAAACGATTTTCAATTTTTTT
Organism: Rhamphochromis sp. 'chilingali'; assembly: GCF_963969265.1. NCBI lineage: Eukaryota > Metazoa > Chordata > Actinopteri > Cichliformes > Cichlidae > Rhamphochromis > Rhamphochromis sp. 'chilingali'. The sequence goes on from NC_137929.1 coordinate 832,407, forward strand.
GTAGTTTATTGACCGTTTTTGCAATTTATGTAATTACTATGCACTTAATGAATACATATTATTAAAATCTGGGCTATAATGGTTGTATTGATGT